>NC_053391.1:552204234-552555712 GCF_905171765.1 Bufo bufo
CTGAACGGCAAATATATTTTTTTTTCGCCACTATTACAGAACAAAAAGGGCTTTAGAACATATAACTGCACCGCTAAACGGCAAATATATTTTTCTTTTGCCACTAATACACATCACAAAAGGCTTTAGAACATATAACTGCACTGCTGAACGGCAAATATATTTTTATTTTGCCACTATTACAGGACAAAAAGTGCTGTCATTTTAGCACTTCACCACACAACGGCTAATAAGCTCTTTTTTCCCACTAATACAAGGCAAAAAATGCTTTGCAACATATAACTGCACCGCACAAGGGCAAATAAGGCATAAAAATATTTCCTTGTAATAAACCCTGTTAATGGCTGTAACACCCCAATAACAAGAACAGTTTGCTGGAATTACAGAGCTGTATAAATGCAATTTGGGTGCCCAGTCAGTGCAGCAAGGTGTAATAGGATTGTTCCTATTACCCAGGCTGAAACCTCCCCTACTGAACCATGTTCAACATAAATGCTGTGGAATGATTCCTCCCTATCCTTTCCCTACACCTTGAATAATCTTTCCCTGCACTTGTAAATCGTTCTTTTAGCACAATTGAGTTTTTTCTAGCACTGTCCCTAACGCCTGCTGACGTCTCTCCCGGCACTAAGTACACTGGAAAATGGCAGAATCCAAGATGGCTGAGGCCATTTATAGGGCTGTGACATCACAGGGCTGGCTGGCTGTTGATTGGCTGCATGAATGGCATTATGGGTGATCCTGCCTTCCCAAGTTCCTTGCTCCATGTCTTCACACGTGCAGCAGCCATTTTAGGAAAAAATATGATTCGTTACCACGAAGCGTAAGGAAATTCGGATTCAGTGCGAATCAAATTTTTCCTGAAATTCGGATTGAATTCCACTTCGTCAGCTTCGATTCACTCATCTCTAGTGATTATCTATTAGCCTTATAATATGCACCGCACTGACTGTCACAAACCTACCTGTCCGGGTTCCAGCGGTGAGATCTCCAGCTTTGGTGTGACCGCGCCGGGAGAGACGTGCTGCTGTGCCATGCCCTCTGGTGATGCATCCTTAGCAACAGGATGTAATGCTCTCTTTCTTCCCACAGCGGGCATGTGCTGGAGGAGACTAGCAGTGGGCTGATTGCTCAGCTGCTCTATTCCTGTGTGCTAGTGTGACTAATGGAGTGCTAAGGCATCGACCAGGTTCTGATCCTGACTATCCATGCTCTATTTAAACCCCTTCCTGGCAATATAACAGTACCAGTGATGGCAGTGGCGTAGCGTGAGGGGGGACGGGGGGGCCATTGCCCCGGTCGCCAGACTGCAGGGGGGCACTGGCTGGCCGCTGGCGCAAAAACACTAATGTTTTTGCTCTGCTTCTTTGCTACACTGCGCAGAGAGTGAGCGAGGAACGCCGGTAAACTCTCAGCATGGCCAAAGGAGCGCGCGCCTTGATAAATCACCAGGGCGCGCATGGGTGTACGCACTGGCACTCATATAGGCTCCGCCCACCTTCCAGACACTGCAGAGCAAGAAGAACTAACAGAAGATGGCTGCCGTTCAGGACCGAGCGCAGCCTGTTTGTGACTCAGCGGTCAGTGAGTGTCACAGACAGTTACTCACACAGCACACTGACCAAGTTAAGTCCCCCTGGCCTGAGGCTCAGCCCATGAGCGACTGAGCTGAGCTGAGGGCCTGAGGCACAATTTTAACAAACTAAACAGTGCCTCAGTGGCTGACTGACTGTATTTAGGGTTAATTTTTTGGGGGAAAATGTGTCTCAGGCTGAGCCTCAGGAAGAGTCATTACTGGACCAGGATTAATAATGGAGGATTATGGGGGTGGTGGCCTAGGTGGTATATGCACACTAGTAATATTCTTTCTCATAGGCCTATTGTGCAGCAAATTCCACTTAGGCCCCCACAGTAATAATCCTTTTTATTAATCCATTATTAGTCCTCATTTAGGCCCCATGCCCCAGCCAGGCCTCACTGAGAATCTCAGAGGGCAATTTAATTGTATTACTTTCAGTAGTGCTGGTTAGGTTGAGGCATGCATGGAGCCAAAATGGGAATTAGCTATGGATTAATTAACCCCCTTGCACCCCTGACAGAGCCTGCTGACGTAATAGTGAAATATAGCCACGCCAGCAACCAAACGGTCATTTAACCTCTCAGATGCTGTGATCATCAATAGCAACTACGGCATCTGAGCAGTTACACAGGTTTTGTTTTGCCACATGTGAAAATATCCAAACAATTAAAGGTTTAAATAAAAAATGCTTTTCCTGAATGCTGTAACGAAAAAAATTATAATAATGAAATAAAAATGATTGATTCAACGTTTTTAGCCCTCCCAAAACATTTAGCAAAAAATTATGACCACCAAAATAACAAAAATTCCCCAGTGACCCCACAAAAAACAACACTCTCACAGCTCACACAAAAACAATAAAGGGGTTCTCTCACTTCAGCAAGTGGCCTTTATCATGTATAAAAAGTTAATACAAGACACTTACATATGTATTGTCGCCATATTACCTCCTTTGATAGCTGGATTCATTTCGCCATCACATTATACACGGTTTCCATGGTTACCACCTGCAATCAATCATTAGTGGTCGTGGTTATATACTATAGAGGAAAAAGGTGCCAGCCTATGTGTCCCAGCCACCAGAAAAGTTGGGGCTTTTCGCTATAGTGTGCAAGTAGGACCACCACTGCTGGATTGCAGGGTGGTCGTAACCATGGATACATGCTGTGTAGAATGTGATGGAAGAATTGATCCAGCCATCAAAGAAAGCAATATGAACAATCACAATACATTAGTAAGCGCCTTGTATTAACTTCCTCTACATGATAAATGCTGTTTGCTGATGTGAGACCACCCATAAGACAGGGCCTATTTCAATTTTAGCATTTTAGATATTTCCTCCACGCTGTGACAGTGTAGTTCACTGTGACACGGGATTCTGTGTAGGCTGTTTGCTATTGCCCACGTGTAGTTGCGGCATCCTGTGTGTAAACTGCATCTAGTCTATGCCTGCTACCCTCCCTATTGTCTCGCTTCTGGTAGTGTCACAGTGTGGTCACTGTGACAGAGGGTTGTTTGTGCTCTGACCTAGTGTGTAGTGTTCATGCAGGCTCCCCTCCCTGTTTGGTTCTGGTGGGGTTAATGGTCTTGGTCTGGGTGTGGTCACTAGGTGCTCTTTATATACCTGTATGCCTGAGCTTAGGGGCAGTCTGTCTCTAGCCTTGCTGGGTGCAGGAGCCATGCACCTTACCTGGGTGATGCCATCTGCCCTATTTGTGTGGCCACCTACTATGTCATCCAGGTCACCTGGTCTTCCTGCCTTGCCTTGCGTTAGAACATGACACCCACATTCTAATAACCATGACCTTTTTATTTCTCCGTTCATATGACTACCACCTAGGTTTTGGGGGGTTTGACATCATGGAGTTCACTGTGCACTAAAATGACCTGAAGTCCTTATTCTGCAGCTTAATACATATGCATGGACACAAATGCTTGGTTAATAGTGAGCATGGCTGAATTAGTTTCTCAAAACTGAAATTAATAAAAACATATCTAAGATCTACAATGAGCCAGGAAAGACTGACTAACCTAACAATGATTTCAATTGAGCGACATTTCAAATTAGAGTTCAATACCATTACTGAAAAATTTGCAAAAATCAAAAGCAGGCGATTTTAAATGGAGGTAAGTGGATTTACCTGGATTTAGAATTGACTGAACATTAGCTATAATGTTGTCTATTAGATTTCACGTATGTTTTTTGTAGGTTCTGGCCTGCTTCTTGTTTTACTACAAACCAATTCAGCGGCAGAGTTCATCTGTTATCGGGATGTTGCACAGTACAGCAGTGCCATGGCAGTACGAATCTAAGCACAGAAGCTTTCTACGCCACAGTCAGGGATTGTGCAGAGCTGTGTTCTGGACTCATGGGAACAGATTAAGATGAAACTGGATATCAGTGTCCATTATTCAGAGCTTACCAAAAGATGGTATGTAAAGCCATATAGAACCCTGTATGTTATGAGATCCTGCAATGTGTCCTAGTTAGGATGCCATGTTTTAAAAGGTTGTCTCACTTCAACTATAACTTGTCCTGCAAAAAATAACGCCTCATATAGGTATATTGATAAAAATAAAAAAAAGTTATAGCTCTTGGAATGCAATTTTGAAAAAATGTTTGTGGTCACTAAGAGGCAAATACATGTTAATGGTATTTGCCTCTTGTATAGTATTATTGGTAATATTGGTCTTGGTATGCTGTGGGGTGTGTTCTATAAAAAGGGGCATGTCCAAAAGTTAGGGGGTGCAACACTAGGTTTGCCTCGGGTGTTGGCAACCCATGCTACGCCACTGAGTGATGGTTTTGTTTGGGCTCACTAGCTAGGTTCCTGGTTCTTGGATTCATTTGGATTTGTTTGTGCTTTGACCTCAGCTTGTCTTCTGACCACTCTCTGTCTCATTTGATTTTTACTGTGCATCCCGTTTGGTATTTGATCTCGTCTTGTCTTTTGACTACTCCTTCGTAGCATAGGGACCATCGAGCAGTTGGGGTCTTGCTAACTAGGGCTTGAACTGCAAGCAGGCAAGAAAAGTGGGCTGTGCAGGGCTGTAGCGAGGGGAGGGTTGTTGGGGCATGTGACCCCGGCACAGAGGTTTGGGGGGGGGGGCTCACCTGCCGGGCAGTTCATTTTCATGGTGAAGCAGGGAGCCGTCCGCTCCCTGCTTCACCGTTCTGCTGGTCTCCAGCGCTCCCCAGCAGCCACACATCAAGCTCCTAGCTGTGTGGGAGGAGTGTTGAAAGCCCACAATCCAGCCTCCTACACAGCCAGCAGTGCAATGTGTGTGTGAGCACATTGTGCTGCTGCTGCTGCTGCTGGGAACGCTGGGTGTGCTGATCATCAGGGAAACAGGTAAGTATTTGTGTGTGTTTTTTTTTATGGAGCTGGAGAGGGCACTACAGGCTAAAGGGAGGGCACAAGGAGGATATAACCACAGTAAGGGGGCAAACTCCTGTGAAGGGGCCACAGGGTGGGAATAACTACTGTGAAGGGGCAAAAAGGTGGGTATAATTACTGTGAAAGGGCACAAAGGTGGGCATAATTACTGTGAAGGGGCCACAAGGTGGGCATAACTACTGTGAAAGGGCAAAAAAGTAGGCATAACTACTGTGAAGGGGCACAACGGTGGGCATAACTACTGTTAAGGGACCACAAGGTCAGCATGACTACTGTGAAGGGGAAAAAAGTGGGCATAACTGCTGTGAAGGGCCACAAAGGTGGGCATAACTACTGAGAAGGGGTACAAAGGTGGGCATAAATACTGCAAAGGGACACTAAGGTGGGCATAACTAATGTGAAGGGGTCACAAGGTGAGCATAACTACTGTGAAGGGGCACAAAGGTGCGCATAACTACTGTGAAGGGGCAAAAAAGTTGTCATAATTACTGTGAAGGGGCACAAAGGTGGGCATAACTACTGAGAAGGGGTACAAAGGTGGGCATAAATACTGCAAAGGGCACTAAGGTGGGCATAAGTAATGTTAAGGGGCCACAAGGTGGCATAACTACTGTGAAGGGGCAAAATATGGGTTAACTACTGTAAAGGGCCACAAGGTGGGCATAACTACTGTCAGGGGATATAATGTGGGGAAAGCTGCAGTGAGGGGGCACAATGTCGGCATTTCTGCTGTAAAGGAGGCACAATGTAGATATTACTACTGTGAGTAGACATCATGTGGGCATTAGTACTATGTGGTAGCACTAAGGGGAAATGCTCTAGATTATACAATGGAACGACTCGGTCTTACAGGGCTAGCACACTTCCCCCTCCTAGTTTACCATCCCTTCCTTATGTGATTATTCCTTTTGCTCTATAACCACAGTGACCTTGTTCCAGATCCAATGGACATCAATGGACATCACGCCAACACGCCAGCGAAACCCTGGATGCGGTAGGACCAGTTTTCATTTATCGCAAAGTGTGTTGGTGCCGCCGTGTACCCTATGATAAAAAGTTTTAGGTAAGAGGGACTGGGTGAGTATAGTTCTGCATTGGGCAGGGTTAGAGGAGTGGCTTAGTGTAAAAAAATAGCTGATGCACTTTTCGTTCTTTCTGTAAATTTGAGTGACAACTGCAGGGGGTGGGCACAGCTGAAGCCTTGCCCGGGTGCTGGAAAGCCTACACACACCTCTGGGGCTGGGTTCCAGGTCAGGGCTCACTGTCCGTGCCTGTCCCCATCTACAAGCGTTACACTGACACTGAGATTCACTATTGTGAATTTGTTTGCTATGTCCGTTGTCTCACCCCCTTTATGAGTTCCTGGTTCTTGTTTCCTGTCTCATTCTTTACATGTTAATTGTGTAAATACCCCACGCTCATGTTTGTTCACATTACAATTTCTTAAAAAGGGCAAGTACTACATAGGCAAGCCCCATACATTTTTTAAACAGGACAGCCCGAATTGGTTGGGACTGTCTCCAAAAATGAGGGCAACTATGCTCATTAGAAAAGTGACTAAGGCCATCCTAGGCTTAGACTCCTATTTCCTAGACCCCATGACTAGAGTTGAGCGAACCCGAACTGTAAAGTTCGGGTTCGTACCGAACTTTAGGTTTTTCGGGCACCCGGACCCGAACCCGAACATTTACGTAAAAGTTTGGGTTCGGTGTTCGGCGCTTTTTGAAAGGCTGCACAGCAGCCAATCAACAAGCGTCATACTACTTGCCCCAAAAGGCCATCACAGCCATGCCCACTATTGGCATGGCTGTGATTGGCCAACTGCAGCATGTGACCCAGCCTCTATTTAAGCTGGAGTCACGTAGCGCCGCCCGTCACTCTGCCTGGATTAGTGTAGGGAGAGGCTGCAGCTGCTGTGAGGGAGAGATCAGGGAGAAATCTTATCAAGAACTTTTTTGTACTCAGCCATCTACAGCAAATGTGTTTTGTGGGTGCAGTGCACAATTTTTTTAAGCCTGCCCTGAGCCAACTACTGCTGAAAACAAACTTTTTTTTCTTCAGTTAGTCAAGATCAATACATGATCGGCAGCCATTTTATGCAACGATAGTGCACCAGCACAAGCTATCTGCAAGTCCAGAAATACAGCTTTTTGCTTACTGGGGTTAAAAAAATACATCTGTTAAATATAGTGAACATCTGGGATTACATGTGCATAAGTGATAGTCACATTTAGGACAGAAATACAGCTTTTTGGTTACTGGGGTGAAAAAACCCTCTAATATACTGCACATCTGGGATAAGACAAGCATAAGTGACTGTCACATTTAGGCCAGAAATACAGCTTTTTGGTTACTGGGGTGAAAAAAGCCTCTAATATATTGCACATCTGGGATTACACATGCATAAGTGACTGTCACATTTAGGCCAGAAATACGGCTTTGTCATACTGGGGTGAAAAAAGCCTCTGATATACTGCATATCTGGGATTACACGTGCATAAGTGACTGTCACATTTAGGCCAGAAATACGGCTTTTTGGTTACTGGGGTGAAAAAAGCCTCTGATATACTGCACATCTGGGATTACACATGCATAAGTGACTGTCACATTTAGGCCAGAAATACGGCTTTTTGGTTACTGGGGTGAAAAAACCCTCTGATATACTGCACATCAGGGATAAGACGTGCATAAGTGAGTGTCACATTTAGGCCACAAATACCGCTGTCATATAGAGTTTTAAAAAAAAAATGTAGTGCAATTTTTGTCGGGTAATTATTTTTAACAGGCTTAACCACTTTTTACTTTGCTTTGTAAATGCTAACCATGAGGCAAACATCTAATAAGGGACACGGTCGTGGTGGTGGTGTTGGTGGAGCCTCTGGTGCAGGGAGAGAATGTGGCCGTTCTGCCACAGCTACACGTCCTACTGAACCTACTACCTCAGGTCCCAGTAGCCGCCAGAATCTACAGCGATATTTGGTCGGGCCTAATGCCGTTCTAAGGATGGTAAGGCCTGAGCAAGTACAGGCGCTAGTGAATTGGGTGGCCGACAGTGTATCCAGCACGTTCACATTATCTCCCACCCAGTCTTCTTCAGAAAGCGCACAGGTGGCGCCTGAAACCCATGCCCATCAGTCTGTCACATCACCCCCGTGCATATCGGGGAACCTGTCTGAGCCACAAGTCATGCAGCAGTCTCTTATGCTGTTTGAAGACTCTGCTGGCAGGGTTTCCCAAGGGCATCCACCTAGCCCTTCCCCAGGGGTGGAAGACATAGAATGCACTGACGCACAACCACTTATGTTTCCTGATGAGGACATGGGAATAACACCTCAGCACGTCTATGATGATGAGGAAACATAGGTGCCAACTGCTGCGTCTTTCTGCAGTGTGCAGACCGAAAAGGAGGTCAGGGAGGAAGACTGGGTGGAAGACGATGCAGGGGACGATGAGGTCCTAGACCCCACATGGAATGAAGGTCGTGCCACTGACTTTCAGAGTTTGGAGGAAGAGGCAGTGGTGAGACCGAGCCAACAGCGTAGCAAAATCGGGAGCAGGGTGCAAAAGCAGAGCAGCCGTCGCCAAAACAGTTCGCCTGCTACTGGCCACCGTCACCAGGGACCGAGCACACCAAAGGCAGCTTCAAGGAGTTCCCTGGCATGGCACTTCTTCACACAATGTGCTGACGACAAGACCCGAGTGGTTTGCATGCTGTGCCATCAGATCCTAAAGCGAGGCATTAACGTTCTGAACCTTAGCACAACCTGCATGACCAGGCATCTACATGCGAGACACGGGCTGCAGTGGAGTAAGCACCTTCCAAGAAAGGGCCCCTCCTGCTCCCTCTTCTGCTGCTGCCTCGGCCTCTTCCTCCGCCTCTGGAGGAACGTTGGCACCTGCCGCCCAGCAAACAAGGATGTGCCACCAACAACACCACCTCCGTCACCAAGCATCTCCACCATGTCACACGGAAGCGTTCAGCTCTCCATGTCACAAACCTTTGAGAGAAAGCGTAAATTCCCACCTAGTCACCCTTGATCCCTGGCCCTAAATGCCATAATTTCTAAACTGCTGGTCTTTGAAATGTTGTCATTCAGACTGGTGGAGACGGACAGCTTCAAACAGCTCATGTCGCTTGCTGTCCCACAGTACGTCGTTCCCAGCCGCCACTACTTCTCCAGAAGAGCCGTGCCCTCCCTGCACAACCAAATATTGGATAAAATCAAGTGTGCACTGCGCAAGGCCATCTGTGGCAAGGTCCACCTAACCACAGATACGTGAACCAGTAAGCACGGCCAGGGACGCTATATCTCCCTAACTGCACACTGGGCAAATGTAGTGGCGGCTGGGCCCCAGGCGGAGAGCTGTTTGGCGCACGTCCTTCCTCCACTAAGGATCGCAGGGCATCATTCTTTGCCTCCTGTTGCCTCCTCTTCCTACTCGACTTCCTCCTCCTCTTCTACCACCTCCTCATCCAGTCAGCGACAGACCTTCACCACCAACTTCAGCACAGCCAGGGGTAAACGTCAGCAAGCCGTTCTGAAGCTGATGTGTTTGGGGGACAGGCCCCACACCACGCAGGAGTTGTGGCGGGGTATAGAGCAACAGACCGACGAGTGGTTGCTGCTAGTGGGCCTCAAGCCCGGCCTGGTGGTGTGCGATAATGGTCGAAATCTCGTTGCAGCTCTGGGACTAGCCGGTTTGACGCACATCCCTTGCCTGGCGCATGTGCTGAATTTGGTGGTGCAGAAATTCATTCACAACTACCCCGATAAAGTGCTGGCCGTCTGTGCGCGCTTCCTGCGTTCTCATCCTGCCGCCGCTCGACTGTCGGCTCTACAACGTAACTTCGGCCTTCCCGCTCACCGCCTCATATGCGAAGTGCCCACCAGGTGGAACTCCACCTTGCACATGCTGGAGAGACTGTGCGAGCAGCAGCAGGTCATAGTGGAGTTTCAGCTGCAGCACGCACAGGTGAGTCGCACTGCAGAACAGCACCACTTCGCCACCAATGACTGGGCCTCCATGCGGGACCTGTGTGGCCTGTTGCGCTGTTTCGAGTACTCCACCAACATGGCCAGTGGCGATGACGCCGTTATCAGCGTTACAATACCACTTCTATGTCTCCTTGAGAAAACCCTTAGGGCGATGATTGAAGAGGATGTGGCCCAGGACGAGGAGGAGGAAGAGGGGTCATCTCTAACACTTTCAGGTCAGTCTTTTAGAAGTGGCTCAGAAAGAGGATTTTTGCAACAGCAGAGGCCAGGTACAAATTTACTGGAGGACGAGGAGGAGGAGGATCAGGAGGAGGAGGAGGATGGGGATGAAGCATGTTCACAGCGGTGTGGCATCCAACGCAGCTCGGGCCCATCACTGGTGCGTGGCTGGGGGGATACGGAGGACGCAGACGATACGCCTCCCACAGAAGACAGCTTGTCCTTACCTCTGGGCAGCCTGGCACACATGAGCGACTACAAATGTAACATTTAACCCGGAGTATGTCACTAAACTCTTTCTCCATGCTACAACATGTTAGGTGTACATTTATTGTCATTTTGTGTAATCTAACACTGCATTCTCAATTATGTGCATTTTCCAGGCCTGTTTTATATATTATGCTGTAATTTTCATGTACACCAGCAGGTGGCAACAGTATGTTTAGCAGGACCTTAGCCAGTTTAGTATACCTGGACTGGAATAGTTCATTCCAGGCTAGCTCCCCCTCTTTGAGCAGAAGTGGGCTGGCCCATGTCCTGTCTCATGGGGAGGAAGGAAAGTTCTAGTTAGTGTACCAGCCCCCCTGCTAGGGGTAGGCTGCGTTAGTAGGAGCTCCCAGACATAGGGATCCCAGCCTAGGATCCAGCCTCGGCTGAGGCCAAGGATCCCTCTTCCCAGTCTGAGCCCTTCAGCCTCGACTGTGGACCAGCAAGCAGCACCTCCAGAACTACAGAGCTACAGGAAGGACCATTCCCTGCGAGCAGTCCTGTGAGTAACTTATCCAGAGACCAGGAGAAGCCAAATTCCTCCTCAGCTAGTCAGGCCCATACTAAGCAGAGGACAGACAGATCAGAAAATAGATACCTGCCAGATTCACTAGGCATATGATAAGAAGCAGAATATACACTCACCTAAAGAATTATTAGGAACACCTGTTCTATTTCTCATTAATGCAATTATCTAGTCAACACATGGCAGTTGCTTCAATGCATTTAGGGGGGTGCTCCTGGTCAAGACAATCTCCTGAACTCCAAACTGAATGTCAGAATGGGAAAGAAAGGTGATTTAAGCAATTTTGAGCGTGGCATGGTTGTTGGTGCCAGTCTGAGTATTTCACAATCTGCTCAGTTACTGGGATTTTCACGCACAACCATTTCTAGGGTTTACAAAGAATGGTGTGAAAAGGGAAAAACATACAGCATGCGGCAGTCCTGTGGGCAAAAATGCCTTGTGGATGCTAGAGGTCAGAGGAGAATGGGCCGACTGATTCAAGCTGATAGAAGAGCAACGTTGACTGAAATAACCACTCGTTACAACCGAGGTATGCAGCAAAGCATTTGTGAAGCCACAACACGCACAACCTTGAGGCGGATGGGCTACAACAGCAGAAGACCCCACCGGGTACCACTCATCTCCACTACAAATAGGAAAAAGAGGCTACAATTTGCACAAGCTCACCAAAATTGGACTGTTGAAGACTGGAAAAATGTTGCCTGGTCTGATGAGTCTCGATTTCTGTTGAGACATTCAAATGGTAGAGTCCGAATTTGGCGTAAACAGAATGAGAACATGTAACCATCATGCCTTGTTACCACTGTGCAGGCTGGTGGTGGTGGTGTAATGGTGTGGGGGATGTTTTCTGGGCACACTTTAGGCCCCTTAGTGCCAATTGGGCATCGTTTAAATGCCACGGGCTACCTGAGCATTGTTTCTGAACATGTCCATCCCTTCATGACCACCATGTACCCATCCTCTGATGGCTACTTCCAGCAGGATAATGCACCATGTCACAAAGCTCGAATCATTTCAAATTGGTTTCTTGAACATGACAATGAGTTCACTGTACTAAAATGGCCCCCACAGTCACCAGATCTCAACCCAATAGAGCATCTTTGGGATGTGGTGGAACGGGAGCTTCATGCCCTGGATGTGCATCCCTCAAATCTCCATCAACTGCAAGATGCTATCCTCTCAATATGGGCCAACATTTCTAAAGAATGCTATCAGCACCTTGCTGAATCAATGCCACGTAGAATTAAGGCAGTTCTGAAGGCAAAAGGGGGTCCAACACCGTATTAGGATGGTGTTCCTAATAATTCTTTAGGTGAGTGTATATGGATTTCTGCCACATATTGCCAATGCCTGCTGGGACCTAAGACTATTGCTGTACTTGTATGGATTCCAGCTGCATTAAGTAAAGACAAGTTGAACTTTATTCCAAGTCTGGATTTCCTTCATTCCTCAGTTACTCCTACTGACAACACTCATTTTATTGCATGTGAGCCAGGATCCAGGAGTCCAGCCGTACCAAGGTAGGAGACACCGTTGACATTACACAGAGACATTATCCCCACTCTGGCATTCCTCAACTGGTACATGAGTTGTAACACCTTGAAGGGCCCTGAGACTGTAACCTGCGCACATTGCAATTGGCGTCACAAACAAAAACTATTAATATTGCGCCGGTGTGCATCAGTCCCAATCCGGCTTACTGCACATGCTGCAGTGCCTGCGCAATGACTGCAGAGTTGCCCACATTTTAACGTGTGCTGACTACTGGGTGGCCACCCTGCTGGATCCCCGTTACAAAGACAATGTGCCGTCCTTAATTCCCTCACTGGAGCCGGATCGGAAGATACGCGACTACAGGCACACGCTGGTAGACGCGCTTCTGAGAGCATTCCTGACTGACGCCGGGGGACAAGTTGAAGCACAAGGCGAAGACAGGGGAGGAGGAAGAGGTCGCCAACGCAGCTGTGTCAGCGCCAGCACCTCAGAAGGCAGGGTTAGCATGGCCGACATGTGGAAAAGCTTTGTCACCTCGCCGCAACAACCGGCCCCAACTGCTGATATGGAGCGTGTTAGCAGGAGGCAGCATTTGAACAACATGGTGGAACAGTACCTGTGCACACGACTACACGTACTGACTGATGGTTCTGCCCCATTCAACTTCTCGGTCTCCAAATTGTCCACATGGCCAGAGCTTGCCCTGTATGCCTTGGAGGTGCTGGCCTGCCCTGCAGCCAGTGTACTCTCTGAACGTGTATTTAGCACGGCAGGAGGCGTCATTACAGACAGATGCAGACGCCTGTCCACAGCCAACGTGGACAAGCTCACGTTCATTAAAATGAACCAGGCTTGGATCCCACAAGACTTGTCTGTACCTTGTGCAGAATAGACATTTATACCACCATCAAACATACATTCTTGTACTCAAGTCAAGTGCAATGATTCTTTGTTTTCTTTTTTTTTTATTTGTCCCAATATTTTGGGGGCTACCTACCCCAATAAAAAATAAAAAAAACATTGTTGGCTAAGGCAGAGGAGGAGTAAGAGGTCGCCAACGCAGCTGGGGCACCACCAGCACCTGTGAAGACAGGGTTAGCATGGCCCAAATGTGGAAAAGCTTTGTCAGCCTTGGAGGTGCTAACCTGCCCTGCAGCCAGTGTATAGTGTGAACGTGTGTTTAGCATGGCAGAGAGCATTATCACAGGCCGCAGCCAATGTGGACAAGCTTACGTTTATTAAAATGAACCAGGCATGGATCCCACAGGATTTGTCCGTACCTTGTGCAGAATAGACATTTATACCAGCCTCAACCATCCATTCTTGTACTCAAGTGCACTTATTCTTTGTTTTATTTTGTTATATGTCCCAATATTTTGGGGGATACCCCAATTAAAAAATAAAAAAATAACACAAATCAGTGTTGGCTACCTATTCCTCCTTCCCCGCCGCTTCCACCTACACCGCCACGTCAACCTACACCTCCACGTCAACCTACACCTCCACATCCACCCATCCACCTCCTACTCCTAGATCCAGATTGTTATTTTAAATTTTTCTCTATTTTATGTTATTTTAAGTCATTTCCCTATCCACATTTGTTTTCAGAACAGTTGCCATGCTCTTAAGCACATTTTGATGCCTTTTGCAGCCCTCTAGCCCTTTCCAGGACTATTTTAGAGCCATTTTAGTGCCCAAAAGTTCGGGTCCCCATTGACTTCAATGGGGTTCAGGTTCGGGGTCAAGTTCGGGTCCCGAACCCGAACTTTTTTTTCAAGTTCGGCCGAACCTGCCGAACCCGAACATCCAGGTGTCCGCTCAACTCTACCCATGACAGTAGCATACAGTATTTATGGGTCTATGCTAAGCATGGTAGAAAACCAAAATAAAAATATCAGAAAAAATAAAATGATAAATTGTTCTGTGGCATTTTTGTTAGCAAGGAACCTCCAAAGTTAAAATACAGTCTTGTTTCTATATTGACATAATGATCCATTTTGCCACCCATAGTCATTCTGTTGTCCTGCTCATTTTATAGAAGGCAAAATCCATTACAGTGAAGAAATAGTTATGCACGCAGAAAAAATTTGCGCAATTAAAATGTGAGAGGTCAAAATGGCAACTCCGGAGCAATCAAATAACAGACAACAATCAATAAGCTGCTGTAGAAATACAGAAACAGGAATGTTATACTTCTATTTATTACTGAACAGTCAAAAAATGTTATTTAACACTCTGAAGGCTGAAGAGAAAATCTAATTCTAAGTTCATTCTTTTAAATTCGAGATTTGCTAAAACTCATTTTTAACTTGTTAATTTTATAATTTTTATTCAGAACATAGGTTTATGTGGTGAGTGTGTAATCTATTGTTTGGACCTAATATAATTAACTTTACAAATACTTTACTATAAATATCTGTTGTCTTATTTTCTGTCACCACGGAATGCCCCCCTGAACTATTGTAATGGCTGTATAGTTCAAAAGACAAACCTTCGGAATGTCATTTTTGTCACAGTTTGGATCCTTATGATTAGAGATGACAGAATCGAAGCTGACAAAGTGGAATTCGTTTAGAATTTCAGGAAAAATTTGATTCGCAACGAATGCGAATTTCCTCACGCTTCGTGGTAAAGAATTGCATTTTTCCAAAAATGGCAGCTACACGTGTGAGGACTGAGGACATGGGGCAAGGAACTCTGGGAAGGCGGGATCACCCAGATTGACATGCCTGCATGCAGCCAATCAGCAGCCAGCCAGCCTTGTGATGTCACAACCCTATAAATACGGCAGCCATCTTAGAGTCAGACATTTTCCAGCGTTCAGAGTGCAGGGAAAGACGTGTGAAGGTGCTAGGGGCAATCAGCAAATCTGATTGTGGAAAAAAAAAGACTGAAAAAAGGATTTATAAGTGCAGGGAAAGGATAGGGAGGAATCATTTCACAGCATCTTGGTGCAGGGAGACAAGTCAGGAGGCGCTAGGGACATCGCTAGAGCGATTTACAAATGCAGGGAAAGATTTTTTGGGGATCCAAATAGCCATTAGACAGCTCTGTTATTCCAGCAATTTGTTATTGGGCTGCGAGTGCTATGTTGAAAAGCCTTTAGTGGCTTTCATCTTAGTATCTTTAGTATCTTATATTAGTACTACAAGAAAAATATATACGCATTTCACTTCTGCAGTTACTTCTGGTGAAAGCGTATAGGGGCGTATTTCAGTAAAAAAAGCACAGAAGCTTTTTTTCACCTACAATATTTTACAGGGTAAGCTCACCAGCAGGGCCTCGCATATAATATTTTACAGGGTCAGCTCACCAGCAGGCCTTCACCTACAATGTTTTACAGGGTCAACTCACCTGAAGGCCCTCACATATAATTTTTTAGAGGGTCAGCTCACCAGCAGGCCAGCACTGTAAATGTTTTACAGGGTCAGCTCATCAGCAGGCCCTCGCATATAATTTTTTAGAGGGTCAGCTCACCTGAAGGCCCTAGCATATTATGTTTTAGAGGGTCAGCTCACCAGCAGGCCCGCACCTAAACATTTTTAAATGGTCAGCTCACCAGCAGGCCCGCACTCCAAATGTTTTTGAGGGTCACCAGCAGGCTATCAATCATAATTTTTCAAGGCTGTGTATGAAGCCCTCCTTTATGTGTAACAAAGGGTGTATTGGAGTTCCTTGTAATTTTTGGCAGCCCTTTCACTTAGTGCATAGGCTTTATAAGTGCAGGAGTGCCACTACATGAACAATTGTACCACAATGTAAATGAGGCCCTCCTTTATGTGATATACAGGTTGTATTGGAGTGCCTCTTCTTTACAATTTTTGGCAGCACTTGCACTTTATATACAAAATAATATACAGGAAAGAATGTTTCCTAACAATTTTTCCTCTAAAATCGATTTTATCTTCGGTTTTGTGCGTATTATTGTCAGTCTGTAAAAGTGGCGTACTACTCGGACAGCATCGTTCCCAGCAGCGACCTGGGAGTCCAAGATGCATCCAGACATCCTCCCCATGCTGTTCCCGAAAGATTTCAGTGGTGTTTCCATCAATTTCTGGCCTTTTCCTATGAACCATGCACCCTCCCCTCTTAAGAGCAGGGGGTGCCTGGTTTAATGCTCGGGTTCTCCCATTGACTTCCATTATACTCGGGTCCTCCGAGCATCCCGATGTGTTCGGCCAGCACTTTGGTGCTCGATCAACACTAGTGAAAGCGTGTAGGGGCGTATTTCAGTACTACAAGAAAAGTATATTCTCAGTGCATTTCTGCAGTTAATTCTGGTGAAAACGTATAGTGTATTTCAATAAAAAAAGAAAAATATAAACGCACTGCACTGTTGCAGTTATTTCTGGTGAAAGCGTATAGGGGCGTATTTCAGTACTACAAAATATATATATATATATACGCACTTCACTCTTTAATTTTTTTCTGGTCAAAGTGTATAGTATTCTCAGTTCACTTCCGCAGTTAATTGTGGTGAAAACGTTTAGTGGCCAATTTCAGTACAAAAAGAAAAATATATTCGTTGCTTTTAGGGGTGTTTTAATTTTCGTTTAATTTACCGTATTTTTCGCTCTATAAGATGCACTTCCCCCCCCCCCCCCAAAGTGGGGCGAAAGTGGCAGTGCGTCTTATGGGGCGAATACTGCCATTTACACTGATACATCGCCGACCGCGGTGCTGCACAGCGTGGCCGGAGGTGTATCAGCAGGGAGGGAGGAGGGGTGGGGGCTGGCATCTGGTGTTGTAATGGCAGCGGGGCCCGGTGCAGTCACTGTATTCTATTACACCAAGCCCTGCTCACTGTAGTATTACTAGGTAACGTGAAGGCATGGGCGCTGTTTTAATCTATAGTAATCCTCTGCAGGGCACGATGGCCACATATGGGTCACTTGCAAAACCTATATACTGTAAGGGCAGGATAGGAAAGTCAATTCATGTCAGTACCGTATGTGGCACGCCGACTCTGCAGTCACCTCCTACCAACGCTGTTTCGCCACACAGGCTTCTTCTGGTGATCCCCGCAAGAAGCCTGTGTGGCGAAGCAACAGTATGTGTGCATGCATCCAACGGCACAGAAGCTGAACGTGCTCCTGTCCAAGTCGCTGGTGCTTCAGTCCCTCCCTTTCCAAGTGGTGGACTCTGCACCTTTCAGAGATCTAATGGCTTGTGCTGAGCTGAGGTGGAGAGTCCCAAGCCGTCATTTCTTTGCGAAAAAGGCAGTACCAGCCCTGCAGAAACATGTAGAACAGAAGGTGGGCCCTTCCTTGACCCTGTCGATGTCTGCCAAAGTGCACGGTAGCGCTGACGTGTGGAGCTGTAAATATGGTCAGGGACAATATATGTCCTTTACGGCCTACTGGGTGAATGTGGTTCCTGCACAGCCACACCAGCAACTTGGCCAGGTGATGCTGCTTCCGCCTCCACGTTTTCACACAGTTGGTCCAGAGACAATGTCCGCCTCTGCCTCCTCATCCTCCACCATGTCCTCAGCCTCCACTACAGGGACAAGTCACAGTGCCCCTCCAGCATACCACATGTGCAGGGCTCGGCGGTGTCATGCTCTTCTGCACCTGGTTTGCCTTGGCGAACGGAGTCACAAAGGGGAGGAACTGCTCCGTGTGATGCATGAAGAAATCGAATCCTGTCTTTCTCCGCGACAACTGAAAATCTGAACCATGGTGACCGACAACGGGAAGAACATGGTGTCGGTGCTGCGTCAAGGAAGGCTGAGCCATGCGCCCTGCATGGCAGACGTGTTCAATCTGGTTGCCAAGCAGTTTCCGAAGTCTTCCACCCATCTGCAAGACATCCTAAAAATGTCCAGGAAACTTTGCATGCACTTCAGCCACTCGTACACCGCAAAGCACACCCTCCTTGAGCTGCAGCGGCAGAATGGCATCCCCCAACATAGGCTGATATGCGACGTTTCCACCCATTGGAATTCCACCCTCCATATGTTGGACCGAGAAAGGCCATCAACGATTTCTTGATGATGCAAGTGGATAGGAGTACTCCACTGTGTAACTTTAATGTCAGCCAGTGGCAGCTCATGCGTGACACCTGCCGTTTGCTCAGGCCCTTAGAGGACGCCACTTTATTTGTCATTCGCCAGGACTACGGGATGAACGATGTCATTCCACTGCTTCATGTCCTGGAACAGATGCTGGTAACAATGGCTGGTCAGGGGACAGATGATGTGGCGCCTAGATCTCACGGCCACATGAGCCCTGTAGGGGCTGAACTGGAAGAGGAGGAGGAGGGGACATTGGAGCACAGGCAATGTGTAGAGAAATGGGTGGTTTTTCTACTCAGTTGACAGGACAGGAGGAGCAGGAGCAGCCAGAGAAGCTACAGGGCGATGAGGAAGACAAGACAGAGGACCCGGACACACCGTGGCAGTATGCAGTGGAGATGGAGGCAGGAAGTCCCTCCGAGTCACTTGCACCATGTTGGACCCTCGCTACCGTTCCAGAATGGGGGGATTTTTTGCACCTACCGAGAGGGAGGACAAACCTAACTACTACAAAGACATCCTATGTAGTCATGCCAGTAGCCGGAAGAAGCACAGTTGCGCGAAATGACCGTCGCTACTTAATGCTCTTGGAGAAGTGAGTCCGCCCCCTTCCTGTTTTTATCTCTACTCATATTGATGAATAAAGAAGATTGATGATTCCAGTGGTGAGTGCCGCCTGTTTATTCTATGTCTACAATCAATTGTTGAAGTTATGCGTTCTTCAGGGCAGTGCACCATGTACACTGTATTATACAAGGTATCGGAAGACGCTGTTTTGATGGAAAAAGTACCGAGCGGTGCCGCCTGTGGCTTTTTTGTTTCTAGGTGTTTTATACATCCTATGTAGTCAGTTGGCCGCTGCCTATCTGAGCCTTTATCCATCCTCTCGCAGGTCTGACCAGGAGGGCCCTCTGCACTCACGTTCCACTGCCATGGTTGCTGGGGAGGGGTGGGGTGGAAGGAGCAGTACCAGCTCCATCAGCAGCAGCCTGAGTCTACAGTTGCTGATGAGTAGCTTTCTTCACCCGCATAGTGAAGAAACTACTCACCAGCAGCAGCAGTTAGACCTGGAGCAGGACCTGAACAAGCAGGTGGTGGCATACTTGGACAGCACCCTGCCACCCCACATTGAAGATCCGCTGGACTACTGGGTAGCCAAACTGGTTTTGTGTTTGCCCTGGAAAAGCTGTCCAGCCCGGCCAGTAGTGTGGCATCAGAGCGGATGTTCAGTGCGGTGGGCGCCATATTTACCCCAAGGAGAACTCGCCTGTCCACCTAAAATGTGGAGAGACTGACCTTTGTCAAGATGAATCATGCATGGATCAGCCAGGATTTCCAACCACCAATTCCTGATGCATCAGACTAGATCAAAGAGACTGTTTCTTCTGACTACCTGCCTCAGCTACTACTCTGATGCTGCAACCCGCCTGATGCCACACATCTGATGCCAATTGCTCCTTATTTCACCCACCTTCATCAGAGGGTACTGGTATTGCCACCCACTGCCCCACTCTGTTACCGGGTCACTTTGTGGTCTCCTGATGCTACTGCTGCTGCCATCTCCACACTATGTCACCTTGCCACTCTGTGCTATCCTCCTGCTGCTGCCATATCCACATTATGTCTCCTTGCCACTCTGTGCTATCCTCCTGCTGCTGCAATATCCACATTATGTCCCCTTGCCACTCTGTGGTCCCCTGATGCTGCTGCCGCTGCCATCTCCACACTATGTCACCTTGCCACTCTGTGGTCTGATGATGCTGCTGCCATCTCCACACTGTCACCTTGCCACTTTTTGGTATCCTTCTGCTGCTGCTGCTTCCGCTGCCATCTCCACACTATATCACCTTGCCACTCTGTGGTATCCTCCTGCTGCCATCTCCACAGTATGTCACCTTGCCACTCTGTGGCCTCCTGATGCTGCTGCTGCCATCTCCACACTATGTCAGCTTGCCACTCTGTGGTATCCTTCTGCTGCTGCCATCTCCACACTGTCACCTTGCCACTCTGTGGTATCATCTTGCTGCCATCTCCACACCATGTCACCTTGCTACTCTGTGGTCTTCAGATGCTGCTGCCATCTCCACACTATGTCACCTTGCCACTCTGTGTTCCCCTGATGCTGCTGCCATCTCCACACTGTCACCTTGCCACTTTGTGGTCTCCTGATGCTGCTGCCATCTCCACACTATGTCACCTTGCCACTCTGTGGTCTCCTGATGCTGCTGCCATCTCCACACTGTCACCTTGCCACTCTGTGACATCCTCCTGCTACTGCTGCTGCCATCTCCACACTGTCACCTTGCCACTCTGTGGTCTCCTGATGCTGCTGCCATCTCCACACTATGTCACCTTGCCACTCTGTGGTATCCTCCTGCTGCTGCTGCCATCTCCACACTATGTCACCTTGCCACTCTGTGGTCTCCTGATGCTGCTGCTGTTGCCGCCACCTCCACACTCTGTCATTGGGCCACTCTGTGGTCTCCTCATGCTGCTTCCACCTCATCAATATGTCATAGGTGCACTCTGTGGACTTCTCATGCTGTTCCCACCCTCCCCACTTCATGACTGGGCCACTATTTTGCCTTTTGGCCTGGCTGACATCATCATTTATTTGACCTTTCTTCTGATATGTCAGAAGGAAGGAAAAATGAGACGCACAACGGATCCTGTCTGTGCAACAGCTATAAGGCCTGAATGGTCCCATCAGAATTGGCTTATGATTAGGTAGCCAAAAGCAGGAGTGGGTACAAAACACAGAAGACATGCAAATATTCCATTCACGTGTCATCTCTGTTTTAGATCCACTCCTGTTTTTTTTTTTGCATTAGCAATACTGATGGATAATTGAGCAAATGCTGACCAAGTGAAGGCGGATGCTCCACAGACAGGATCCGTTTTTTGTGGGTTATTGTTCTGACGGATCAGAGGAAAGGCAAATTAATCAGTGACGTCAACACAAACTTACTGCTGACACCCTACCCACTCTGTCAGGGGGCTCTACTTGTATAAGAGTTTAATAGGACAGGTTCTCTAGACATCTATGTGGAATCAGCTGACGAGGGTGTAAAAGGACTGCGCTTCTTCTTGACGCTAACATCGACCTGTAAGGCTGAGTTGATACTTCAGTTATTTGGTCAGTTTTGGCCCCGTGACTGCCCAAATAAGTGAAGTATGCAGTGATTCTAAGAGCGACCCCTGTCATCTGCATGTCATACTGACTCTCAGTATTATTTCACTGCCACAGAAGACTCCCTATGCGTGTTACTGCAAGGCACAGTGTTCTACACCACTATAAAGGCTCTCTGCAGCCCGGAAATTTTTAACGCGATTCGCCGCAAATTCAGATCGAAGCAAATTTTTCCCCCAAAAAATTGGCGAACCTGCTAATCGAATTTTTAAAAGATTCGCTCTTCTCTACTTATGATTGCTTCCAGTAAACAGCATTTACTGGGCACAGGTGTAAAGACCAGACTGGAGTGTAGGGGGAAATTTATAATCCCCCCCCACAGCACATGGATTTGGCATTAAAAGGTTGCAAAACCAGGTTTGCTATTTTTTTTATGTTGTTGTGACTTTTTTGATGCTAATGGTAGTTTTACACCACTGTCGCCAGTTTCGAAAAAGGGGTCGTTAGCCCCAGCACATTTACCATTATTTATGTCAGAAACTGGCGTAAATAGAAACTTAAATATCTGCCAGCTATGAGCTGCTGGACTTCTTGAGGAAGCATTACATTTATGACAAGGCCTGTGCCTCATCGTAAATTACATTTCCTGTAACCCAGCGCCCATCAAGACCAGCACAGCACATGCCGGTCTTGATAACTCAGAGCCATAGCCTCTTGACTAAAGCTTGGTCTAGAAATACAGGTTTCAGCAGACAAGTCCCAGCTAGGTAATAATACAGTTCAGGAGAGGGTTGCGGTCAGTATCTTGGCGTAAAATTAAAGGCATCAGCAAACAAGTCCAGTGCCTAGTCAGTAGGTAGAGTCAAGGAACAGGGTAAGGTCATACAAAGGCAATCTAAGTAAAAATAAAATTAAAACATTTCAACACCTTTACACTGCCAGATAATCACTTGCAAAAGTAGTGATTATCTGGCCAATGCTCGGCCAGTAGGGCCTTAAAGAGGACCTTTCACCGATTCTTACCCTATGAACTAACTATACAGATAGGTAGAGCGGCACCCGGGGATCTCTCTGCACTTACTATTATCCCCGGGCGCCGCTCCGTTCTCCTGCTATGCCCTCCGGTATCTCCGTTCCCTAAGTTATGGTAGGCGGAGTCTGCCCTAGCGCTGGCCAATCGCACTGCAGAGCTCACAGCCTGGGAGAAAATAACCTCCCAGGCTGTGAGCTCTGCGCTGCGATTGGCCAGCGCTAGGGCAGACTCCGCCTACCATAACTTAGGGACTGGTATCTCCGCCTACTATAACTTAGTGAGCGGAGATACCGGAGGGCATAGCGGCAGAACGGAGCGGCGCCCGGGGATAATAGTAAGTGCAGTGAGATCCCCGGGCGCCGCTCTACATATCTGTATAGTTAGTTCATAGGGTAAGAATCGGTGAAAGGTCCTCTTTAAGACAGAACACACTTAACTTGACACCTAAGCACCTCATAATTAAACTGGTTGGCTTATATAGCAACTTTTGATGACCTCATAAAAAAAAGCAGCCAATGGAAGATATAACTACAAGACCGCTGGGCCCAGGCATTTGCAGTCCGATCAGCGATGAAGCTGCCCACACTGAGGGATCGGACTGCGCATGCTCGGACCCGGCGATGATGTATGATAGTGTAGGATTTCTGGAGCAGAGAGTGATGTAAGCAGGACAATGGCTGGTTTACAGAAAGCAAGAGGAGGAGTTACTGACCAGTAACTATGAAGGGGGCCTGGGCACTTACAGCAATAGGAACTGCCCCAGGGCACCTGCTGCAGATCATTGCATATCTCTGCATACTTTTTTTCCCCTCCACATCACAGCAGCAGACAACATTGAGAAAGGTACCATTTGTGAACTGTAATGTTTATTCTAGCAGTTTATTGTGACTAAAATAGCCGACTCCCTTTAATAAACACAAGCTGAAGCAGGAGGGTGCGCTTCCAAGCCCAAGAAATCCAGAGAATCATATCATTCACAGAGGCTGTGTTTACTGGTTGCATTGGTGTACCATGCTGAGTTTGCCATGCTCTTGTGGTGTGGTTTTTGGGCCACACAGTTTTTACAGGTGAAACACATTTATTAACATGCTGCATTGCAAAACCACAGCAAATGCATGCAGCATTGCTGTGTAGTAATTGACCACACTTCACCCAACTACGACATGCAAACCCAGCCTTAGGATGCCTGCAGGATAATAACTGTGAGCACCATCTGTTATGCACAATTATTGCCTAGCAAAACCATAAGGTTACTACATTGTTACTACAAGGACGTAAGAGGACAGCGCTGTTGGTGTCCATCATGTTACAGTCCAGCACTGCCAACACTTTTGTTGTTCTACTCCTATGTTGGATCACAACAATGGAAATGATTAGTGCATATGTGAAAAGAGTCTTATTCTAAGCATGGGGATAATATGTTATTGCTTATAAAGAATGGGGATCCTTCTCTGGCCACAGCTCACAAACTCCTGGCCATCGAATTGTCCCTACTTTAATGCAGCCACCTCTCCACTGAAGTCTATATAGAATCCAGGGGCCTGACACATGAAGAAGAAGTGGGAGGACCTGATGATGATGATGATGTCAAGTGGCAGGACCTGATGGATTATACTTCAGCTTGAAAGAGTTCTCACTATGTGTATTGATTGTACTACTTAAATGTGAATGGTCTGATTTATGTATGATTGATAGCCCAGAGGATGGTGTGGTTCAGATTGTTTAGGACATTGTTCACATGCAGAGGTGGTGGAACCGTGACACACTTGGGCAGAAAAATATTTAGGGGGGAATTTATCATTACACTCTTGGCAGTTTTCTGGAATAAAAAAGTTGCAAACTTTGTGTTTGATACTTTTTAAACTGCAAAATTTAGGTACAAGTGGCATTTCTACGCCGCCACTTTCCCAAGAAGGGGGTATGGTGAGGGCGAGGAGGGGTTAGGGCCAGTGGGCCCAACATATTTATCTTCTTTTCTTATCTTCTCCAGATTTCTGGGTAAAACAAGACTGAAATGTACACCAAGAGCTGGAATAGATTTCAGTTTAGGCACACTGACTGCTGGAGGCTGTGCTTTAAGGTAGTACCCCAGACGTGGCTATCACTACCAGCAAGGAAGGTATGTGTCACAGCCACTATCTCTCACTGTGACCTTCTGTCCTTGCTTGTTCGGCGCTCCTCGCTGAAGTTTCGTTTCTGTGTGTTTGTGGTTCTGTATGGGTTAACTCCCCTGTGTTCCTATTAGGAGTTAATCCTCTCTGTCTGCTCCATGGGTGTGGCCTCTCTGCTGCACCCATGGAACCTGTATATAAGGCTGAGGTTTCCTCAGTTCTGTGTCAGCTCTCCTGGTGTGTGTTGTCTTGTCCTGCTCCTTGTTTGTACTCGCTCTCCCATGCTGCTGACCCATGGGATCCGTATCTGTCTGTGCTCTGTGGGTTTCCTACTTGTTCATTCCCGTCCTCTTTCCTGTGTTTTGTTATCTGTTCTGCAAGTTATGTTTGAGTCACCTTGTGTGTATTCATGTCTCTGTTCAGCAAGTCCTTGCTGCACCTTTCTTTGCAGCAGAGTGCCATGCGCAAGGCCATGCAGTTTACTACTGGTGGAGCAAGTCCTTCTCTGCTCATTGTCACTCCTGTTTCCTTGCTATGTACTCCTGCTTGTGTTATCAGTTGCCCTGTTTGTATTTGCCTGTCTATGTTATGTATGCCTATGTGGCGTCGGTACCTTCTGGTACCTGTTGTCCATTCGTCCCTGCTGTCACTGTCTAGTTCACGCTCCAGAGTGGACCCTGGCAACTTCCTGCTGCAAAGCCTAACCCTACCATCTGGGGCCCTAGTGACTACCAGGAGTTGCTTAGTCACGCCCCTCTGGAGTATTACTAGACAGTGGCGCAGTGGGGGTTTTCTCCCACTGTGCTGATGGTACATAGAGCTCATGTTTTGTCTGTGCTGCCTTCCCTGGTTTTTGTTTGTGCAATAAACTCTTGTGTGTCTGTACCTGATTTCTGTTTGTTTATTGCTTGACAACGCGGTGGTCTCTCCTGGGACCTCCAACTCGTGACAGTATGGCAAAGGTTGGCAAGAATAGGGTTAACCACCCTATTCCTCCCCTCTTGGGAGGTGTGGGCTGGTCATGCTTCCTGCCAAGGGGGGAAGTTCCTGTGTAGCTACAGATTGGAGGGGACGAAACTTTGATTGCTCCTTGTCCTGTTATAGATTTCTCTGGAGAGAACCATTACTAAATTGTCTCAAGTAAAGCCTTTAGAAGACAAGAAACAGCAGAGTGACCTGCTATATTCAGCTTCTACAGACACTGCTGCAAAGTGAGGTAGAATGGGCCAAAGACACCCCCATCACCGAACAACTGCTAGGCCAGTATCACCTAAGTGCTGAGTTGCCACGAATCCACCTGCCTCAATATCCTTGCTGGTGGCAGAAGAGAAATGCACTAAAGCCTGCTGCTGCTGTTTGTATTTTCAAGTTCTACGTTGCACTTAGTAAAAAGGACTTTGTTACGTTCCACTCTGGCCTCATTCTTCAGTGCTACAACTTTCACTGCAATGGACCCCAGGGAGCGACAACCTGAGGTAAGACACCATGATACAACTACACTTAATCAGGGCCACTACAACTCCCATCCTCTACACCAGCTCTCACGGGGACTCGTTGCACATGGGAAAATTTAGCAGGCGATTATCCGGAAGGAAGCATTCCTTCCCGCCAAGTGCCTGCTTGTCAGTGAAGGAGACCGCAGCATTAACATGAAGCAATCCACTTCACAGTATGGAAAGGAGTGATCGCTATTGCCATTATAGTTTGCCAGAAGCAGAGTGCTGTTTATACGGCAAACTACGATCTAGGTGACCGCATGAAAGATGCAATTACTCAATGCATATCGCTCGTTCATCGGGTAATTGGCAACATGTTTACTTCGCCAGATAATCGCTAACAAGTGTTCCTATGACAGCTTGCCAGAGGTTATCTGGCTCGGCCTATGCAAAGGGCCCTTCATTTATGACAAGAAGTGCGCTTCATCATAAATTAGGCACATCCTCGAGCAGAGCAGGGAATAAACGCTGGTCTATAATAAATCCCCTCCTTAATATTGGTGCAGGAACACAGCAAAGTGATTTGGGATATCCTGCAGCTATGTCTAAAATGAGAATACCCTTTTAAGAGTATTCCTTGCGGAATGCAAAGTGTAAGGCTTCACAAAGTTTACTCATTAAGGATTTGATGAGGTGGAGAGGACCTGAGCAGTGTGGAGCTGGAGCAAAAGGGGATTGAACTGGTGAGATCCTTTGTTATTTCAACACATTCCCAGCCTTTGGCTCATTTTTTTAATCTTGGACAGCCCCTTTAAAAACCCATGTTTGTTCTCTTAACATAGTGTACATTTGAAATGGCAATAAAATAAAGTTAATACAGTTTGGACTATAAAAGTATCAAATAAAATTTTCAACAATACATTCAGTGCTTTTGGTTCATCTATGGCTCATTAACCACTTTAGCCCCCCTAGCTTAAACACCCTTAATGACCAGACCACTTTTTACACTTCTGCACTACACTACTTTCACCGTTTATTGCTCGGTCATGCAACTTACCACCCAAATGAATTTTACCTCCTTTTCTTCTCACTAATAGAGCTTTCATTTGGTGGTATTTCATTGCTGCTGACATTATTACTTTTTTTGTTATTAATCGAAATTTACCGATTTTTTAGCAAAAAAATGACATTTTTCACTTTCAGTTGTAAAATTTTTCAAAAAAAACGACATCCATATATAAATCTTTCTCTAAATTTATTGTTCTACATGTCTTTAATTAAAAAAAATGTTTGGGTAAAAAAAAATGGTTTGGGTAAAAGTTATAGCGTTTACAAACTATGGTACAAAAATGTGAATTTCTGCTTTTTGAAGCAGCTCTGACTTTCTGAGCACCTGTCATGTTTCCTGAGGTTCTACAATGCCCAGACAGTAGAAAAACCCCATAAATGACCCCATTTCGGAAAGTAGACACCCTAAGGTATTCGCTGATGGGCATAGTGAGTTCATAGAACTTTTTATTTTTTGGCACAAGTTAGCGGAAAATGATGGATTTTTTTTTTTCCTTACAAAGTCTCATATTCCACTAACTTGTGACAAAAAATAAAAACTTCCATAAACTCACTATGCCCATCATGAAATACCTTGGGGTGTCTTCTTTCCAAAATGGGGTCACTTGTGGGGTAGTTATACTGCCCTGGCATTTTAGGGGCCCAAATGCATGCGAAGTAGTTTGAAATCAAAATCTGTAAAATATGGCCGGTGAAATCCGAAAGGTGCTCTTTGGAATGTGGGCCCCTTTGCCCACCTAGGCTGCAAAAAAGTGTCACACATCTGGTATCGCCGTACTCAGGAGAAGTTGGGCAATGTGTTTTGGGGTGTCATTTTACATATACCCATGCTGGGTGAGATAAATATCTTGGTCAAATGCCAACTTTGTATAAAAAAATGGGAAAAGTTGTCTTTTGCCAAGATATTTCTCTCCCCCAGCATGGGTATATGTAAAATGACAACCCAAAACACATTCCCCAACTTCTCCTGAGTACGGCGATACCACATGTGTGACACTTTTTTGCAGCCTAGGTGGGCAAAGGGGCCCACATTCCAAAGAGCACCTTTCGGATTTCACCGGCCATTTTTTACAGATTTTGATTTCAAACTACTTCACACGCATTTGGGCCCCTAAAATGCCAGGGCAGTATAACAACCCCATAAGTTACCCCATTTTGGAAAGAAGACACCCCAAGGTATTTCGTGATGGGCATAGTGAGTTCATGGAAGTTTTTATTTTTTATCATAAGTTAGTGGAATATGAGACTTTGTAAGAAAAAATAAAATAAAAAAATCATCATTTTCCGCTAACTTGTGACAAAAAATAAAAAATTCTAGGAACTCGCCATGCCCCTCACGGAATACCTTGGGGTGTCTTCTTTCCAAAATGGGGTCACTTGTGGGGTAGTTATACTGCCCTGGCATTTTAGGGGCCCTAATGCGTGAGAAGTAGTTTGAAATCAAAATCTGTAAAAAATACCCTGTGAAATCCTAAAGTTGCTCTTTGGAATGTGGGCCCCTTTGCCCACCTAGGCTGCAAAAAAGTGTCACACATCTGGTATCGCCATACTGAGAAGAAGTAGGGCAATGTGTTTTGGGGTGTCATTTTACATATACCCATGCTGGGTGAGAGAAATATCTCGGCAAAAGACAACTTTTCCAATTTTTTTATACAAAGTTGGCATTTGACCAAGATATTTATCTCACCCAGCATGGGTATATGTAAAATGACACCCCAAAACACATTGCCCAACTTCTCCTGAGTACGGCGATACCACATGTGTGACACTTATTTGCAGCCTAGATGCGCAAAGGGGCCCAAATTCCTTTTAGGAGGGCATTTTTAGACATTTGGATCCCAGACTTCTTCTCACGCTTTAGGGCCCCTAAAATGCCAGGGCAGTATAAATACCCCACATGTGACCCCATTTTGGAAAGAAGACACCCCAAGAAATTCATATAATTTTTTTTTTTTTGCACAAGTTAGCGGAAATTGATTTTTTTTAGTTTTTTCTCACAAAGTCTCCCTTTCCGCTAACTTGGGACAAAAATTTCAATCTTTCATGGACTCAATATGCCCCCCACAGAATGCCTTGGGGTGTCTTCTTTCCGAAATGGGGTCACATGTGGGGTATTTATACTGCCCTGGCATTTTAGTGGCCCTAAAGCATGAGAAGAAGTCTGGAATATAAATGTAAAACATTTTTTACGCATTTGGATTCCGTGAGGGGTATGGTGAGTTCATGTGAGATTTTATTTTTTGACACAAGTTAGTGGAATATGAGACTTTGTAAGAAAAAACAAACAAAAAAAATAAAAAAAATAAATCTATTTCCGCTAACTTGTGCCAAAAAAATGTCTGAATGGAGCCTTACAGGTGGGTGATCAATGACAGGGGGGTGATCAATGACAGGGGAGTCTATATGGGGTGATCACCACCCTGTCATTGATCACCCCCCTGTAAGGCTCCATTCAGACGTCCGTATGTGTTTTGCAGATCTGATCCATGGATGCGTGGATCCGCAAAACACATACGGACGTCTGAATGGAGCCTTACAGGGGGGTGATCAATGACAGGGGGGTGATCAATGACAGGGGGTGATCAGGGAGTCTATATGGGGTGATCACCCCCCTGTCATTGATCACCCCCCTGTAAGGCTCCATTCAGACGTCTGTATGTGTTTTGCGGATTCGATCCATGGATGCGTGGATCCGCAAAACACATACGGACGTCTGAATGGAGCCTTACAGGGGGGTGATCAATGACAGGGGGTGATCAATGACAGGGAGGTGATCAGGGAGTCTATATGGGGTGATCACCCCCCTGTCATTGATCACCCCCCTGTAAGGCTCCATTCAGAGGTCCATATGTTTTTTACGGATCTACGGATACATGGATAGGATCCGCAAAACACATACGGACGTTTGAATGGAGCCTTACAGGGGGGTGATCAATGACAGGGGGGTGATCACCCCATATAGACTCCCTGATCACCCCCCTGTCATTGATCACCCCCCTGTAAGGCTCCATTCAGACGTCCGTATGTGTTTTGTGGATCCGATCCATGTATCCGTGGATCCGTAAAAAACATATGGACCTCTGAATGGAGCCTTACAGGGGGTTGATCAATGACAGGGGGGTGATCAATGACAGGGGGGTGATCAGGGAGTCTATATGGGGTGATCACCCCCCTGTCATTGATCACCCCCCTGTAAGGCTCCATTCAGACGTCCGTATGTGTTTTGCGGATCCGATCCATGTATCCGTGGATACGTAAAAAACATATGGACCTCTGAATGGAGCCTTACAGGGGGTTGATCAATGACAGGGGGGTGATCAATGACAGGGGGGTGATCAGGGAGTCTATATGGGGTGATCAGGGGTGATTAGGGGTTAATAAGGGGTTAATAAGTGACAGGGGGGGTGTAGTGTAGTGGTGCTTGGTGCTACTTATTACAGAGCTGCCTGTGTCCTCTGGAGGTCGATCCAAGCAAAAGGGACCACCAGAGGACCAGGCAGCAGGTATATTAGACGCTGTTATCAAAACAGCGTCTAATATACCTGTTAGGGGTTAAAAAAAATCGCATCTACAGCGTGCCAGCGAACGATCGCCGCTGGCAGGCTGCAGATCCACTCGCTCACCTTCCGATCCTGTGAACGCCTGTGTGCGCGCGTTCACAGGAAATCTCGCGTCTCGCGAGATGACGCACGGATGCGTCCAGGAGGAATGAATCGACCGCCTCCAGGACGCATCCGTGCGTTAGGCGGTCCTGAGGCAGTTAATAATACACTGCACTGTTGGATTTGTTGTGCTTTTTCAGGTTAAAAAATGTTCCAAAAATCGTCCCTTATTGGGGGCAGATGCCTGCCGGTGCTTATACGCTCATATGCTTATACAGAAAATAAGTTGATTGTAACAGTAGAAGCTTTGCAACAGATTTTTGTAAAAAAAAAAAAGGCGCAATTGCACAACATCTGCAGCAAAAATATGCACTGTCAGTGACACTTGAAAATATGTTTATTGTACACTTATTAACTACAGAAACTTTGCAACTGTTTTTTGGGGAAAAAGTCGGGCTTCTGCACATAAAAAAAGTTTACTGTCTCTTTAAAAGCTCACGTGCAGTGGAAATCTGTATATGATGACCTTCAGCCCTGACTGTAACAGACACATAATGCACTAACTCATGCTATCCTGTTCCTAATGATAAAACCTGACTTTCTGTCAAGTAAGGCTACTTTCACACTTGCGTTGTTAATTCCGGTATTGCGAACCGGCAGAGAATCTCAATACCGGAATTAAACTAATCCATTTTGATTTCAAACATCATGATGCATCCATTCTGTTAGCATGTGGTTGTGTGAAATCAAAACGGAAAAAAATAACAGATCCGTAACCATTGACCTACATTGTTTTCAGTGACTGAACCATTTTTTTTCTGTTTTTTATGACCGGACACAAAACCGCAGCTTGCAGCGATTTTGTGTCTGGACACAAAAACGGAATGTTGATAGAATGGAAGACATCCTGATGCATCCTGAATGGATCTCTTTCCAGAATGCATGAGGACTAATTCTACTTTCACACTCGCATTATGGCTTTCCGTTTGTGAGATTCGTTCAGGGCTCTCAAAAGCAGTCCAAAACGGATCAGTTTGCATTCTAATGCATTCTGAATGAAAAAGGATCCGCTCAGAATGCATCAGTTTCCATCAGTTCAGACTCCATTCCGCTTTGGAGACTGACACCAAAACGCTGCTTGCAGCGTTTTGGTGCCCGTCTGATGAAACTGAGCCAAACGGATCCATCCTGGGACACAATGTAAGTCAATGGGGACGGATCCGTTTTCAACGGACACAATCTGGCACAATAGAAAACCGATCCGTCCCCCATTGACTTTCAATGGTGTTCAAGACGGATCCGTCTTGGCTATGTTAAAGATAATACAAACGGATCCGTTCAGAACGGATGCAGACGGTCGTATTATCTGAACGGATCCGTCCATGACAAAACGCGAGCGTGAAAGTAGCCTATACGGAAACTTTTTTTTTCCAGTATTGAGATCCTTTAGGTCTACCTAAATATATCTTTATCACAAAGACTGTCTTTGTAAGACCCTAAAATGGCTTTCTTGTGTGTCTTATTGCTGTGCCTGTGACAGACCCATCCTATCACATCAGTGACTGAGCTCAGAATGGCTTGGAAGAAGTGTCTTGTTACATGAAATGGCCGTCGCCTGTATAGCTCTGTCTTAAGACCATACTTCAATAAAAAGGCTGTTACGATGGTGGTAAGTGCTACAGATTTCTTCTGAACTTTGTTAAAGATACAGGCCTGGGAAAGATACAGCCCTGACATAAGTAGAAGCTACATACTGAAGGCGTGCCAGCACATGTTTTTCATTGCGTTGGCTGTGTGCCTGCTCTGCTGTCTCAAGATCTGGACAACATATTTTTTCTTAAAGAATCATGAATGAAGGAATTCTATAATGTAAGATTCTGTCCTTAGAGGAACTCTGAAATGAATGACAAAAATAAACAATATATCAACATAGTGAGACACATAGCTCAAGTTCTTAAACTCCACTGCACCTCACTACAGTACGCTGAACTCCCTGATTACATCCTTGAACAATCCATGATAACGCAGGGACACAGGCTAGTAACTTAAAGGGGTTGTCCAAGTTATATTTATTGATGACCTATCCTCAGAATAGGTCATCAATATCAGATCGGCAGGGATCCGACACCCGGCACCCCCAGCGATCACATGTTTGAAGAGAAGGTGCGCGCCGTGCCAGTGCTGCCTCCTCTTCATTGTTTACCTGCTTGCCGTCGCATCTGCAGCGGTGAGCAGGTGTAATTCCACCCAAGCCATCCCATTCATTTCAATGGGACGGATTGCTCCCATACACTTCTATAGGAGTGATCCGTCCCATTGAAATTAATGGGACTGCTTGAGTGTAATTACACCTGCTCACCGATGCGGATGCGACGGCGAGCAGGTAAACAATGAAGAGGAGGCAGCGCTGGCATGGCGCGCACCTTCTCTTCAAACAGGTGATCGGCGTGGGTGCCGGGTGTCTGACCCCCGCTAATCTGATATTGATGTCCTATCCTGAGGATAGGTCATCAATAAATATAAATTGGACAACCCCTTTAATTAGCCCTTTTCAGGGCAGCAACCCGGACATCTTCACAGAGAGAAAATAGGGGAAAATAGGGTTTTTAGGTCGAAGATGAAGTAATGTTCTACACTACTGGCTGCCTCCTATACTGGCTACTATACAACATGCATATATACAGTTGCAAGAAAAAGTATGTGAACCCTTTGGAATGATATGGATTTCTGCATAAATTGGTCATAAAATGGGATCTGATCTTCATCTAAGTCACAACAAAATGTCCTGTTGCAACATCCATCTTCTGTTGAGCTTCAGCTGGTGGACAGATGGCCTTAAGTTCTCCTGCAAAATGTCTTGATAAACTTGGGAATTCATTTTTCCTTCGATGATAGCAATCTGTCCAGGCCCTGACGCAGCAAAGTAACCCCAAACCATGATGCCCCCACATCCATACTTCACAGTTGGGATGAGGTTTTGATGTTGGTGTGCTGTGCCTCTTTTTCTCCACACATAGTGTTGTGTGTTTCTTTCAAACAACTCAACTTTGGTTTCATCTGTCCACAGAATATTTTGCCAGTACTGCTGTGGAACATCCAGGTGCTCTTGTGCAAACTGTAAACATACAGCAATAGTTTTTTTGGACAGCAGTGGCTTCCTCTGTGGTATCCCCCCATGAAATCCATTCTTGTTTAGTGTTTTACGTATCTTAGATTCGCTAACAGGGATGTTAGCATATGCCAGAGACTTTTGTAAGTCTTTAGCTGATACTCTAGGATTCTTCTTCACCTCATTGAGCAGTCTGCGCTGTGCTCTTGCAGTCATCTTTACAGGACGGCCACTCCTAGGGAGAGTAGCAGCAGTGCTGAACTTTCTCCATTTATAGACAATTTGTCTTACCGTGGACTGATGAACAGCAAGGCTTTTGGAGATACTTTTATAACCCTTTACAGATTTATGCAAGTCAACAATTCTTAATAGTAGGTCTTCTGAGAGCTCTTTTGTGCGAGACATCATTCACATCAGGGAATGCTTCTTGTGAAAAGCAAACCCAGAACTGGTGTGTGTGTTTTATAGGGCAGGGCAGCTGTAACCAACACCTCCAATCTCATTTCATTGATTGGACTCCAGTTGGCTGACACCTCACTCCAATTAGCTCTTGGAGATGTCATTAGTCTAGGGTTCACATACTTTTTCCACCTGCACTGTGAATGTTTACATGGTGTGTTCAATAAAAACATGGTAACATTTAATTATTTGTGTGTTATTAGTTTAAGCAGACTGTGATTGTCTATTGTTTTGACTTAGATGAAGATCAGATCACATTTTATGACCAATTTGTGCAGAAATCCATATGATTCCAAAGGGTTCACATACTTTTTCTTACAACTGTAGAGAAACACTATCTTATGTATGCTGGTCATACTGCTAATTTCCAATATCTATAAGTATATTATGACCTCTAGGGACTAAGGCTGGGTTCACATAAATTTTTTGCCCCATGTTTAACATATACATTGGGGAAAAAAGGATGCAGAATGGAACTGTATGACATCTGCCCGAGGCCTCCGTTTAACCGCCTCACGTCCGCCCATAGGATATAAACGTCCTATGGGTGGACGTCTATTTCTGACAGCACGTTTTAAAACGTCCTGTCAGAAATAGCAGCTGCACGCTAATCGTGCAGCTGCTGATCGGGTTGCCCGCTGTCAGTGACAGCAGGGCAACCCTAAGACAAGGCAGGGACAGTGCCCAGGTGTCCCTGCCTTCACGATCGCTGCAGACACAGCGCTCACCGAGCGCTGTGTCTGCAGAGCAGGAAGCGCTGTGCGCTTCCTGTTCCGGCCCGGCGGTCATGTGACCGCCGTGACCGGAGAGTGCAGGGGCTGTGTGAGGTCTCTCAGAGACCTCGATCAGCCCTGCTGTGAGGCTGTACAGCGCTGGATTGCTGCTGTACAGCCTCTATAGGGGTGCATTTGTCCTGTAACTGGGGCTACTATCTCAGCCCCAGTTACAGGAGAAATCAACTGTGAAAAAAAAAAGAAAAAGTGAAGCAAATGTCCCCCAGAGGTCTTGTATGACCTTATGGGGGACGAAAAGTGTAAAAAAAAAAAAAAAAAATAAAGGGTTGAAAAAATCAAATAAAATAAAGTTTCACATGTAAAAAAAAAAAAAGTTCCCAAGTTAGGAATAAAAAAAAAAAATTAAAAATAGAAAAAATAAAGTAAAATAGACATATTTAGTATTGCCGCGTCCGTAAAAACCAGCTCTATAAAAATATCACATGACCTAACCCCTCGGATGAACACCGTAAAAAATAAAAAAAAAAAAACTGTGTCAAAACAAGCAATTTTTGTCACCTTGCATCACAAAAGGTGCAACACCAAGTGATCAAAAACGCGTATGTCCCACAAAATGGTACCAATAAAACCGTCACCTCATCCCGCAAAAAATGAGCCCCTACATAAGAGAATCTCTCAAAAAATAAAAAAACTATAGCTCTTAGAACATGGAGACACTAAAACATCATTTTTTTGGTTTCAAAAATGCTATTATTGTGTTAAAGTGAAACAAATAAAAAAAAGTATACATATTAGGTATTGCCGCGTCCGTAAAAACCAGCTCTATAAAAATATCACATGAGCTAACCCCTCGGGTGAACACCGTAAGAAAAAAAAAAAAAAAACTGTGTCAAAACAAGCAATTTTTGTCACCTTGCATCACAAAAGGTGCAACACCAAGTGATCAAAAACGCGTATGTCCCACAAAATGGTACCAATAAAACCGTCACCTCATCCCGCAAAAAATGAGCCCCTACATAAGAAAATCTCTCAAAAAATAAAAAAACTATAGCTCTCAGAACATGAACACATTAAAACATAATTTTTTGGTTTCAAAAATGCTATTATTGTGTAAAACTTTAATAAATGAGAAAAAGTATACATATTAGGTATCACAACGTCCGTAACAATCTGCTCTATAAAAATGTCACTTGACTGAACCCCTAAGGTGAACGCTGTAAAAATAAATAAATAGAAACTGTGCTAAAACAACCAATTTTTTGGTCACCTTGCCCCATAAAGTGTTATATTGAATGATCAAAAAATCATATGTACCCAAAAATAGTACTAATAAAACTGGCACCTTATCCCCTAGTTTCCAAAATGGGGTCACTTCTTGGGAGTTTCTACTGTAAGGGTGCATCAGGGGGCTTCAAATGGGACATGGCATCTAAAAACCATGTGGAGTTCCTTTCCTTCTGCGCCCTGCCGTGTGCCCATACAGCAGTTTACGACCACATGTGGGGTGTTTCTGTAAACCGCAGAATCTGGGTAATAAATATTGAGTTTTGTTTGGCTGTTAACCATCGATGTGTTAGAGAAGAAAATTGATTAAAATGGAAAATCTGCCAAAAAAGTGAAATGTAAAAATTTGATCTCCATTTTCCTTTAATTCTTGTGGAACGCCTAAAGGGTTAACAAAGTTTGTAAAATCGGTTTTGAATACCTTGAGGGGTGTAGTTTCTACAATGGGGTCATTTATGGGGGTATCCACTATGTAGGCCCCACAAAGTGACTTCAGACCTGAACTGGTCCTTATAAAGTGGGTTTTGGCAATTTTCTTAAAAATTTGAAGAATTGCTTCTAAACTTCTAAGCCTTCTAACGTCCTAAAAAAATAAAATGACATTTCCAAAATGATGCTAACATAAAGTAGACATATGGGGAATGTTAAATAATAAATATTTTATGAGGTATCACTTTCTGTTTTAAAAGCAGAGAAATTGAAATTTAGAAAATTGCGATTTTTTTAAAATTTTTGGGTAAATTTGGGATTTTTTCATAAATAAAGGTGAAATATTTTGACTCAAATTTATGACTATCATGAAGTACAATGTGTCACGAGAAAACAATCTCTGAATGACTTGGATAAATAAAGGCGTTCCAAAGTTATTACCACATAAAGTGAGATATGTCCGTTTTGCAAAATTTGGCCTGGTCAGGAAGGGGGCAAAGGGCCCAGATGGGAAGTGGTTAACATATATATTTTTGTTTATATTAAACGTAGGACAAAAACATCACGTGAACCCAACTCTTGTTCATATGTGCATATACAGGGTGGGCTATTTATTTGGATACACCTTATTTATTTACAGGGTGGGCTATATACAGGGTGGGCTATTTATATGGATACACCTTAATACACCTTAATAAAATGGGAATGGTTGGTGATATTAACTTCCTGTTTGTGGCACATTAGTATATGTGAGGGGGGAAACTTTTCAAGATGGGTGGTGACCATGGCGGCCATTTTGAAGTTGGCCATTTTATATCCAACTTTTGTTTTTTCAATAGGAAGAGGGTCATGTGACACATCAAACGTATTGGGAATTTCACAAGAAAAACAATGATGTGCTTGGTTTTAACGTAACTTTATTCTTGCATGAGTTATTTACAAGTTTCTCTATAGGGAGTATTAAAACAAGTTTGGCCTACTGAAAGGGAATGTATCATCAGAAAATGTTTTGTTTAATGCAAGTTTACGTGGAACATTTTTGTAGAACTTTGGCACTATTTTTTAAAAAAACTTACGTTTTTGCATTGTCCTTTAAGTCTAATAATATGTTAAGACTTCCTGTTTAGATATTGCATTACAGCAGCCACATGGGCTGTGGACACAACAGATTGGAACTAACCTTATTGATTTCTATGGGAGAGTTTTCTAGTCATACCTTCTGACCGCTACAGAAGCCATTGTACAGGGAGGGAGTAGATAAGCTCTGACATTATCTGTTGCGATGGTTGATTCTACAGTATGTTATCTAGACAGATGTTTTATGTATCATTGTGGCTAGAGATAAGCGTAAGCATTGGAAAATTTGATTTGGCTGCTTCTTCGAATTTTACAAAAAAATTAGCTTCATGACAAATTACTTTCTTTGTGGGTGCAATGACGATTGTGCCGCTCCCCGTTATTGTACCCCTCAGATGCTGCGTTCATAGCTGATTGCAGCATCTGACATCATTATTAAAGTGTAAAAAAAAATATATAATAAAATAATACTTACCCTCATCCATTCGCCATCTTGATTGTAGATACAGCGCAAAACTTCACACAGCACGTGATGACGTCATCACGTCAGCTGATGTGGTGACGTCAGACATCACCACACACAGGATTTCATGCAGAATCTTCAATCAAGATGTCGCGGCTGGCTGATCGCGGTTAAACGGATGAGGTAAGTATGATTTATTTTAATTTTTTTAACAACATTTAGGCAAAATCTGTTCGTTACCATGAGGGACGAGCAAATTCCGCTTTGCGGCAAATCAAATTTTCCCTGAAATTCGTATCGAATTCCATTTCGTCAGGTTCGATTCGCTCAACACTAATTGGGATCATGCCTTTGGCAGGATGATCTAAAAGTATGGAGACACCTGAATAAATGGAAAACAGTGGTTAAGATTGTCATCCCGTGTGTGGCATGCTGCTAAGGGGAAGGGGGCAAATATGTAAGAGGCATTGTCCAACACGGTAGCCATTTAGAAAGCCACTATCTTGGAACCAAGTTGATATTTTAAAATGGGAAGGGGTGCATGTGACATATGTATCTGACAGAGAATACCGGACCTGTTTGGATAAATTTGGCAAGCAATTTGCCACTTCTGTCATGGTGGATGGGTGGTCTGTTAGGGTGCTGAGAGTTGAAATCCGCTACAATGACTCGGGTTATGCATTCCCAGGAGATCAGCACATTCGCTGTCGACTCTTCGCTTGCTAATCTTGCAGCCAGATCTGTGTCTGTAACAAGACAAACTTGCTAATAACTTTGGCAGAAATAAAGATATGTCACGTTTGCATACCTCATCAAATTCTCTATTAGATACATATATCACATGCACCCTTTCCCATTTGGAAATATTGACTTGGTTCCAAGATGGAGGCTTTCAAAATGTCCACCGTGTTGGTCACGCCTCTCACTGATTTTCCCCCTTCCCCTTAGCAACATGCGGCTCACAGGATGGCGTTCCTACACATTGTTTTCCTTTTATTCAGGTGTCTCCATACTTTTGGACCATCCTGAGCTATTAGGGTACAGCCACACGGTCAGATTTCCTGATGAAGTTTTGAAAGCCAAAATCAGGAGTGGATAATAAAAGAAAAGATACTAATTTTCCTATTTTTTTATTTTTTATTTGCTCCTGGTTTTGGCTTCCAAAACAGCTTCAGGAAACTTGACAGTGTGGCCATACCCATCCTTAGGAAAAAGTCATACCAGAACTTATTTTGATCCATTTAAAGGTAGTTAATGGAGTACTGTACTGACAAGGTGAAATCATCTATCCACTGATAAGTATCTGTATCTAAGAAGACACAGGACATTAAAACTGAAATGCATTTAGTGAATGGCTTTGAGTGCTTTTTACATTGACCTTTAACATGATTTGATTACTTAAGAGCACCAGAGCTGAGTTCAGTATGCATTCAATGGTATCCTAATATGACATCACTTCAGAAGCTGCAGCATACTTTCTAGCTGAATTTCAATTTATGTTAAGACTCCTTATTTCAAGCACATGCCCTTGAGTATTTCTTAAGACTTCCTTTACGGAATATATAACAGTAAGCTGGTTCTAAAAATGGATTACCTGGATATTAACAATTTTGTACTTATTCTCATGTGAAATGTTAGAGCATGGGCAAGACATAAGTGAAGAAGGTGAAAGTTGACTATCCCTTTAACTTTATGGTACAGATTCCATATAATAAATCATAGGATAAATAAGAAAAAGTTTTTTTGTACAATGATGAGATACAATTCAACATAAGACTTATATTTTTCTCCTTTTTATTGGTAAATAACGAATGAGGAAAATTAGTACAAAAACCGTCGAGGTAATGCTTAAAGGGGTCACCAGGATTTTGTGTATAGAGCTGAGGACATGGGCTGCTAGATGGCCGCTAGCACATCCGCAATATCCAGTCCCCATAGCTCTGTGTGCTTTTATTGTGTAAAAAAAATGATTTGATATATATGCAAATTAACCTGAGATGAGTCCTGTACGTGAGAGGAGTCAGGGACAGGACTCATCTGAGGTTAATTTGCATAGGTATCAAATCGTTTTTTTTACATAGTAAAAGCACACAGAGCTATGGGGACTGGATATTGCGGATGTGCTAGCGGCCATCTAGCAACCCATGTCCTCAGCTCTATACACAAAATCCCGGTGACGGGTTCCCTTTAATTACACACTCCATACAATACAGAAACATGCCAGGTGCTCACAATAATCAGCAGAATATTTAATTGACTGCAGTTTATAATAAAGTAAAGACTCAGAACATTCAAACAGGTACAAAACACATTGGGGGACATTTATTATGAATTTTACGCCACTTTTTGGCATATTAATCAGATTCAGATTTTGTCGCAATGGTTTTTTGCAGCAAAATCAGTTTTTGGCATAGAAAATGACTTAAATTTATACCAGCAAGGGAGCAGGCGTAGATTTTAATATTAGTGGGTTGTAGTGGCTCACTCCTTAGTAGTTGCAGGGTGGTGCTGCAAGCTCATATAGAGGGAATCACCCCACCCTCTGTTAAAAAGTAAATGTAACAATGGAAAAATGGGCGAGCACTCATACACTTGGCAACCAAATTGACATATGCAGAAAATATTTATTGTTAAATCCCCATAAAATTCAAGTAATAAAAATAATAAAAACAGTGTATTATAGCAATGACATACAAAAACTACAATCACATAAACTATAGTAGATATAATAGTATAGTCGATATTGTATTGAATGCTAAAATATATGATAATAAAATATTCGATACTAGTCTATAGTCGATAAATTCACAGATATAAATCACACACCAAAAACTTCAAGTATTGTCCAGGTCTTATATATGCTGTTATTGTGAAGGGGGAGGTAATTCCTCTGTGAATCTATCTCAGATTGGGAAAATGAGTGTCACTTTAAATATTGTAGGTGTATTTCCCCTGGGAACGTAGTGTATTCATAAAATGTCCACAGGAATCCTGATAATAATAGATTTTAATATGTCACACAGTCTGGTGGAGGAAGCACCAAAGTCATGTAGAGGCCTGAACCTCCACATACCTTTGGTGCATCCACCAGCAGCTCAGAGGGACTAAGAACGATGTCTAAATCGCAAGTCTTGATAAATGTCCCCCATTATTTATATCGTGACATAGCAAGGGGTTTTGTTTGGGAAGGCAGGTATTTTCCTCCCTACATGGGCGGCTGGGCTGATTTCCAGCCAGGTGAGATCAAATACCAGACCGGAGTTTAGTGCCAATCCGGGTTTTGGCAGCACATGGCTGTCCTTTAAATAGGCAGCTGGGCTCAGAATCAAGGTCTCTGTCTTGGGATCTGAGGCATGGTGCCGTGCTAGAGGGCTGAGAGCAGCATGCGGGGAAACAGGCCCCCTAAAGCCTGTTGTGGACGCTGAAAGAACCTGCTAACAAGGTGACTGTTTTTGTGTTTTGGATTTTCCTTTGTGTGAACAAACACTAAGGCTACTTTCACACTAGCATTCGGGTGTCCGCTCGTGCGCACCGTTTGAAGGGGCTCACGAGCGGCCCCGAACGCATCCGTCTATATCTCTATATGACAGCTATCCCAGCACACTCAGCTCTGCTATATCTCTATATATGAGCAGCTATGTGTATAGATGTACACTTAGCCAGCTATAACAGTAGAAGTCTCATAATTTTTCAGTCAGCAGCAAGGCAGCTGTTATGGTCTTGAGGGTAGGTGCTCTGCCTCTGATACAGAAGGTCGTGGGTTCGAATCCCAGCAGAAACCTTTTCTGAAATACAAGCAGTGACTCCATATATGGACATACAGGGCGGGACACAATACAGGGAGGGACACAGGAAGAGGCTGCATCGCATCGCTGACATGGAGGTAAGTAGAAGTGTTTATTTTTATTTTTTTTAATACCCGACTGTTACTGCCATGGGGGGAGCGGGGGGGGGGGGGCACTTGATACTGGCACATGGGGGGAGGGGGGTTGGCACCTGACCTGATACTGGCACATGGGGGGAGGGGGGTTGGCACCTGACCTGATACTGGCACCTGGGGGGGGGGGGGTTTGGCACCTGATACTGGCACATGGGGGGGGGGGGGGGGAGAGGCACCTGATACTGTGGATGGCACTGTTCAGGGGAGGGGGATCTGTGTATGGCACTATTTAGGGGAGTGTGGATGGCACTGTGGATGGCACTATTTAGGGGAGGGGGATCTGTGGATGGCACTGTTTAGGGGAGGGGGATCTGTGGATGGCACTGTTTAGGGGAGGGGGATCTGTGGATGGCACTGTTTAGGGGAGGGGGATCTGTGGATGGCACTGTTTAGGGGAGGGGGATCTGTGGATGGCACTGTTTAGGGGAGGGGGATCTGTGGATGGCACTGTTTAGGGGAGGGGGATCTGTGGATGGCACTGTTTAGGGGAGGGGGATCTGTGTATGGCACTGTTTAGGGGAGGGGGATCTGTGTATGGCACTATTTAGGGGAGGGGGATCTGTGGATGGCACTATTTAGGGGAGGGGGATCTGTGGATGGCACAGAGGGGGGGGGCCCATAATTTTTTTTTGCTATGGGGCTCATGCATTTCTAGCTACGCCCCTGAGCATAACGGAAACCGGACGGATCCATTATGCAGGCCATAGACTTCTATTATGACGGAATGAATAATGGAATGCCTCTAAAGGCATTCCGTTATGCATTCCGTCATGGAATTACGTTATGGTCCGTGGTAACGGAATCCATAACGCAATTCAATAAAAACCACAACACGAACCGAAAACGAATTTCAAAATATGAAATTCTCTCATCACTACCCACGATACTAGTACAATACGTTTTATCCTTGGCAGGTGCCAGCTACATGGGCTCTTTCCCTCCTTCAGCAACCCCTTGTCCTGGCCCTGATTACACATATTCTGTACATTTTAAGGTCACAATAACATGCTTTGTAAAAGTTGAGCACTCGGTTACCACAACAGCTGGATTGAGGGATCAGAATTATCTGTCTTTACTAATCATGCTATTAAATAATTGCCTTTAGTTAAAAAATAAATTGTAGTTCTTTATGGAACATGATACGTAACATTGAAATAACACATAATTGCTGCAATTATTTTCCATGCAGTAAGGCTACAAAGCACGGCTTTGAAATGTCAGTGATTTTGCTGGATATCACCGGTATAAGTGTTTCTGAGATGATTGCCAATTTGTTAACAATAGGTACGATGGTGAGTAAGCATCCAAGTGGAAGTATAGAAAAGGTACAGTGTGAAACCTGTGGACAAAAATATACTGAAGCAAAAAGGAGACTTGGGTGTAGAAGGGGGATTCCCAGGTGTCAGATCCCCGCCAATCTGATCAGCTGTTAGAAGAAGCCGGCACTCCATGAACACTGCAGCCTCTTCCTAGGCCAGAGACCTCACTGATCATGGGTCACGTGGCCTAGTTGCAGCTTAGCCCCATTCAAGTGAATGAGGCTGAGCTGCATTACCAAGCACTGCCACTATACGATGTACGGCGCTGTGCTTGGAGCTCTGGTGATTGGGCAGCTCCATAAAAAAGCTGATTGGCAGGGACACCGCTGATGTGATAATGATGACCTATCCTGCACAGGTTTCTTACACAAGAAAGCATTAGGAAATATTCACACATAGTGGCACAAAGTTTCATGACTTTCACTCCTTAAAGGGGTTCTCTGGGCTCTTCTTCATTTTGATGATCTATCCTCAGTATGTCATCAATATCAGGTCAGCAGGGGTGCCGGGTGTCAGCTGTATGAGGAGACGGAGCACAGTGTGCGTGTGACGTCTCTCTTTCTGCTCGTTGATGTTTTGCCATAGACAGCAGCAGTGAGCAGCATGTGCTGCCCCGGGCCCAGTTGCTCCTGGGGGGCCCAAGGCAGCTGCCTCTTGAGCCCCGCTTGCCACTGCCCACAAATTTAATTACATCGAGTGGCGTGCCGAGGGGGAAGGGCAGTCCGCCCCGGGTGTCAGGCTGTCAGCTACACAGGGGGTACTGCCATGCCTGCGTGCGGGCACTCCAGGCAGCGAACTGTGAAAGAGTGAGAGCTGTGATTCTCTTAAGAGAAAGAACCTTAGAATATATCATCACCATGTGACCGGTAACATAGCGATATTACTGGTCACATGGCTATGAGGTAATAAAAGGTCCTTTCTTTCTACCAGGAGTGTTGCTGCAGCCTGCAGGAGAAGTTTGCCATAATTGTGGAGCTTTTTTTGTGCGAAAATGACATCAGGAAAGTCACAGGGGCTGTTATGCTAATATACTGTAACTGTATAGTGTGGGGTGCTGTATAGTGTGGGGTACTATACTGCTCTACTGTATACTGTGGGGTGCAGTATATTGTGGGGTGCTATTCTGCTCTACTGTATACTGTGTGGTGCTGTATATTGTGGAGTGCTATACTGCTCTACTGTATAGTGTGGGGTGCTGTATAGTGTGGGGTGTTGTATACTGTGGGGTGCTGTAAACTGAGTGATGTATACTCTGGGGTGCTATAATGTATGCTATAGGATGCTTTACTGCATACTGTGGGGTGTTATACTATGTATTGCATACTGTGGGGTACTATATACTGTGGGGCATTGTATCCTGTGGGGTGCTAGACTATATATTGCATACTGTGGGGTACTGTATACTATAGGGTGCTATACTGCATACTGTGGGGTGCTGTATACTATAGGGTGCTATACTGCATACTGTGAGGTGCTGTATACTATAGGGTGCTATGCTGCATACTGTGGGGTGCTGTATACTATAGGGTACTATACTGCATACTGTGAGGTGCTGTAGACTATAGGGTGCTATACTGCATACTGTGGGGTGATGTATACTATAGGGTGCTATACTGCATACAGTGGGGTGCTGTATACTATAGGGTGCCTATACTGCATACTGTGGGGTGCACTGTAACGCTAAGGTGAGCCGAGCCCCAGTCTCCTTCCTGATCTGCAGACCGGTGCCCACTTCCAGCCCTGAGCCCAGCTGCCCAGAGCACTGATCCTGAGCCTGCAGAACTGTAAGTATTTACAGTAATTCACTGTACTCTACGAGGTGGATGGATTTTTTTTTTTTGTGTGTGTTGTGGTGGAGGGCGTGATTGTATGCTAGGGTGTGGGAAGGCGGGATCCAGGGTGCCCAAGTAAATTCTTACCCAGGGTCCAATCAATATTAAAGATGGCCCTGGTTATGATCTGAAGTTTCCAAAGTTAAGTAAACTTGGAAGTGTCAAGTACTTATGTACCTGACTGATGGCTGCAGGTGCCCATCTGACACCAAATGCATTGCCATCCTGAGTCAACTGGAGTAGGAGGACAAAACGTGGCCGCTGGCATTGGCCACCACGTATGGGAAGCTTCTAGGGAGGTATTTTGTGCTGCTAGGGCATTATTCTGTGATCCCCTGTGGTATCTGGTTCTGCTGCAGCAGTATTTTGTGCTGCACTGCGTTATTTGTTCTGCTGGGGCGGTATTTTGTGCCACAATATGTTACTGTTGTCTCCACTTTCTAGTGTTGGCCCTGCCTACTTGTGTTGGCCCTGCCTTCAGTCAGTCAGCTTGAACCTGCCTAAAACACAGGGCCATTTTTTTTTCCAGGGCTACTTTAAGCTCCCAGTCCACCTCTGAATCATACTGTAAATGAAACAGACTGCAGTTGCTAAGGAGGTGTTAGAATCTGAGTTTGTGCTCCTGTTATGATAATGCGTGAAACCCAGTGACAATAAATGTTAACTAATCCAGAAGTAAACTAATTCCAACTATAAATATCTGTAGCCTCTGTATTTTAACATCGTGCTCACAAATGTTAATGAATGGGTCTAAACATTAATTGACTTCTATGGAAATACCTGTTCCATTATGCAAAATAACATATCACAGATTAGTCACTGGAGCATGAATATTTATGTTTCTATTTTTCAACGGAAAAATTATATTTCTGAAAGCATAAAGGTCATTACTGGCCTGAGTTGAAAGTAAAGGTCACTTTTTATTAATAGGATGTTGTAAAAATGTAATATAAATTATCTCATTCATTAACACTAGGAATGAGCAAAGTATTCGAAAATTCTATTCGGCTGTTTCGCCGAATTTTACAAAAAAAATTCACTTTGTGACTTATTACTTTGTCATAAAGCGCATTTCTTTGTAAGTAGTGAGCGCAATGACAAGGAGCGGAGATAGCTGATCACGGCATCTGACAGTTTAAAATAAAAAATAAATTAATTAACTCATACTTACCTCATCCATTTCATCGCCGTTTTGATTGAACATTTAGCGCGAAATCTCGCGCGGCCCGGTATTTCGTACGAGATCTTCAATCAAGATGGCGCCGGTCGGCTCTGCGTTCTCAAACAGATGAAGTAAGTATGATTTTTTTTTTTTCTTTTTTACCGCCGTTCAGGGAAAATCGATTCGCTACCATGAAGCACAAGGAAATTCGGCTTCACGGCAAATTGAATTTTCCCTGGATCCCTAGATCCGGCCGCAGCATGGAAATATGCCAAGCAGCGGCCGTACAAATGCCGCTGCACACATGACCGACAGATTATCCTTTTTTTTCTTTTCTATCCTATAAAATGGTGCTTGTCATTTTGCGAGATTCATCTGAATAGAATTGCAAGAAATTTGGACTCGACAGGAATACGTATTGTTGGGAAATGGGAGAAGAATTTTATTAGTTTAGAATCGATCTACTCATCTCTAATCCTAACCAGTATAGTCAGTTCACTGAAAAATGCAGCTCAGGATATGATTTATTATACATTTTATTTTACCACAATTAGATTGTTAGGTTCTTCACCAGGGAAGTAGATGCTCTTTGGCACTCTTCACTCATAAAGGGTTATTCACATCTCAGCCTTTCATGGACGAGATGGAAGAACCTGAGTTTTTTGGGTGGCCAGAGTTCTGCTGTTGTTTTGTTGTATGTTGACAGCTATAAATCACTAATATCACATTGGATCTGAATACTTTTGTAATTGCATGTAATTAAAAATTAAGTATGGCCACTGAGTTATTCAATAAAATGTATCTGTACAGCGTCACCTGCTGTTTGTTCTTTTCCTTATTTCTCTGTCTCTATAACGACTGCAGGTAGGGACAGACAAGGACAGTGAGCCCTAAGTGTCACGAACCAGCCGTGTGAAGCCACTGTGCCACGCGTCCTACCTCCCCTAAGGGTGTTGTCTAAGTGAACCCCTTGATTCTTCACAGTACCCCTGATGGTGGGGATAGGCTTTCCCGAGGGGAACACCAGGTCGCTACGTATTGAGGAGGGTAGGCACATGAGGCAGCTGGTCCAGGCAGACCAGGAGGTACCTGAGAAAGGTACCAGAAGTCCAAGCGTAGTCAGGCACTCAGAGTCATTACCAGGAGCAACAGTGCAGGACCGAAGGATGAGGCAGAGGCGTAGTCAGACAGGCAAAAGGTCAGGGCAGGTGGCACAGGTACAGGTCAGACAATCCGGATCGGCAACAGGAGAGTCAAGGCAAGCAGGCAGGGATCAGACAGTTAGCAGAATCCAGGAACGAAGTACAAGTCAGGAACACACATGAGTATCAGGATCTTTAGTAAAACACAAGGACCTTGACACTGAGGCATCTGGGAATTGGGCTGAGCCACTTATATATGTGCAGGAGGACTAGGATTGGTCAGCGAGGTCACATGGCTTAACCCATAAAGCCCAGGAAGTGACACGCGCCGGCCCTTAAGGAAGTGCTGCAAGAAACCAGCAACAAGCATGCTATGGCCAGGGCTGAGAAGAAACTGTGGAGTGGATCCTCAGAACCACAGCACCTACACAGACAGACCCAGGGCTGCAGCGGTGAATGGGAAGCACTGGCCACAGATCATCGCTGAGAACGGCACCTGGGACCACGGTGGTAAGCAGGGGAACAGCGGCACACAGCAGCCGCTGTTACACTAAGGCAAGTACCAAGCCCACTTTCCCTACCTACTTGTAGTACAAGCCCTAGATAACTAGACCACAACTGGTTGGCGGTCCCTACGCTAAAAAGGGGAAGAGACAGGCTAACAAACATACAGCTTTCATTTAGAAGCTACGGCAGTTACAGGGAAAGAGCTGCAGCAGAGAGGATATACCCCTTGAGCTGGGATAGGAAGAGAGCTGCAACAGAAAGGGCACACCCCCTGAGCTGCTAGCCTCAAATACATTTTAGGCAATGAATGGGGAGATCTCTGGTTCCATCTGAGGTACTGGGCTGGTTTTGGCTTTGTTAGAAAGAGATTGTGGTGACTGTTACTCAAATGTATTTTACATTTTTTTTGTTCAACTTCAACTGTATTTGCTTCTTTTTATGGATGCAAAAAAAACTGTCAATGTTGGATCGATTCCTTTCAATATGTGAATATTCTCTGCTGTTACAGGACTTTTGAGGGAGGTGTATTGTTAGGCCTCTTTCACACAAGCGTGACGGATTAGGTCCGGATGCGTTCAGGGTGCATTCAGTGAAACTCGCACCATTTTGCCAGCAAGTTCAGTCAGTTTTGTCTGCGATTGCGTTCAGTTGTTCAGTTTTTTTCCCACGTGGGTCGAAGTCGTTTTGATGCATTTTTCACGAGTGTGATAAAAAAACTGAAGGTTTACAAACAACATCTCTTAGCAACCATCAGTGAAAAAACACATTGCATCCACACTTGCTTCCGGATGCAATGCGTTTTTCACTGAAGCCCCATTCACTTCTATGGGGACAGGGCTGCGTAAAAAATGCAGAATATAGAACATGCTGTGTTTTTCACGCAACGCAGAACTAATGCGTGAAAAAAAAAGCTCATGTGCACAGCCCCATTGAAATGAATGGGTCAGAATTCAGTGTGGGTGCTATGCACTCACGTCACCCATTGCACCCGCGCGGAAAACCCGCTCGTGTGAAAGATGCCTAATAAAATCTACCCTGAAACAACCCTCAGCTATAGGAATAACATCTATTAGGGCTCTTTCACACTTGCGTTCTTGTCTTCCGGCATAGAGTTCCGTCGTCGGGGCTCTATGCCGGAAGAATCCTGATCAGGATTATCCTAATGCATTCTGAATGGAGAGAAATCCGTTCAGGATGCATCAGGATGTCTTCAGTTCCGGAACGGAACGTTTTTTGGCCGGAGAAAATACCGCAGCATGCTGCGCTTTTTGCTCCGGCCAAAAATCCGGAACACTTGCCGCAAGGCCGGATCCGGAATTAATGCCCATTGAAAGGCATTGATCCGGATCCGGCCTTAAGCTAAACGTCGTTTCGGCGCATTGCCGGAGCCGACATTTAGCTTTTTCAGAGTGGTTACCATGGCTGCCGGGACGCTAAAGTCCTGGCAGCCATGGTAAAGTGTAGCGGGGAGCGGGGGAGCAGTGTACTTACCGTCCGTGCGGCTCCCCGGGCGCTCCAGAGTGACGTCAGGGCGCCCCAAGCGCATGGATCATGTGATCACATGGATCACGTCATCCATGCGCATGGGGCGCTCTGACGTCATTCTGGAGCGCCCCGGGAGCCGCACGGACGGTAAGTATACCGCTCCTACTATGGCAACCAGGACTTTAATAGCGTCCTGGGTGCCATAGTAACACTGAACGCATTTGGAAGACGGTTCCGTCTTCAAATGCTTTCAGTACACTTGCGGTTTTCCGGATCCGGCGTGTAATTCCGGCAAGTGGAGTACACGCCGGATCCGGACAACGCAAGTGTGAAAGAGGCCTTAGATTGCAATTTAACTGTATTGCTGGACTGTGCAATGTACTTTCAAAGCTCATCACTATTCAGACATGCAATTAACCACCTCAGCCCCCAGTGCTTAAACACCCTGAAAGACCAGGCCACTTTTTACACTTCTGACCTACACTACTTTCACCATTTATTGCTCGGTCATGCAACTTACCACCCAAATGAATTTTGCCTCCTTTTCTTCTCACTAATAGAGCTTTCATTTGGTGGTATTTCATTGCTGCTGACATTTTTACTTTTTTTGTTATTAATCGAAATTTAACGATTTTTTTGCAAAAAAATGACATTTTTCACTTTCAGTTGTAAAATTTTGCAAAAAAAACAAGATCCATATATAAATTTTGCTCTAAATTTATTGTCCTACATGTCTTTGATAAAAAAAAAATGTTTGGGTAAAAAAAAAATGGTTTGGGTAAAAGTTATAGCGTTTACAAACTATGGTACAAAAATGTGAATTTCCGCTTTTTGAAGCAGCTCTGACTTTCTGAGCACCTGTCATGTTTCCTGAGGTTCTACAATGGCCAGACAGTACAAACACCCCACAAATGACCCCATTTCGGAAAGTACACACCCTAAGGTATTCACTGATGGGCATAGTGAGTTCATAGAACTTTTTATTTTTTGTCACAAGTTAGCGGAAAATGATTTTTTTTATTTTTTTTTATTTTTTTATTACAAAGTCTCATATTCCACTAACTTGTGACAAAAAATAAAAAGTTCTATGAACTCACTATGCCCATCAGCGAATACCTTGGGGTCTCTTCTTTCCAAAATGGGGTCACTTGTGGGGTAGTTATACTGCCCTGGCATTCTAGGGGCCCAAATGTGTGGTAAGGAGTTTGAAATCAAATTCTGTAAAAAATGACGAGTGAAATCCGAAAGGTGCTCTTTGGAATATGGGCCCCTTTGCCCACCTAGGCTGCAAAAAAGTGTCACACATCTGGTATCTCCGTATTCAGTAGAAGTTGGGGAATGTGTTTTGGGGTGTCTTTTTACATATACCCATGCTGGGTGAGAGAAATATCTTGGTCAAATGCCAACTTTGTATAAAAAAATGGGAAAAGTTGTCTTTTGCCAAGATATTTCTCTCACCCAGCATGGGTATATGTAAAATGACACCCCAAAACACATTCCCCAACTTCTACTGAGTACGGAGATACCAGATGTGTGACACTTTTTTGCAGCCTAGGTGGGCAAAGGGGCCCATATTCCAAAGAGCACCTTTCGGATTTCACTCGTCATTTTTTTACAGAATTTGATTTCAAACTCCTTACCACACATTTGGGCCCCTAGAATGCCAGGGCAGTATAACTACCCCGCAAGTGACCCCATTTTGGAAAGAAGACACCCCAAGGTATTCCGTGAGGGGTATGGCGAGTTCCTAGAATTTTTTATTTTATGTCACAAGTTAGTGGAAAATGATTTTTTTTTTTTTTTTTTTTTCATACAAAGTCTCATATTTCACTAACTTGTGACAAAAAATAAAAAATTCTAGGAACTCGCCATGCCCCTCACGGAATACCTTGGGGTGTCTTCTTTCCAAAATAGGGTCACTTGTGGGGTAGTTATACTGCCCTGGCATTTTCCAGGGGCCCTAATGTGTGGTAAGTAGGTAAATGACCTGTGAAATCCGAAAGGTGCTCTTTGGAATGTGGGCCCCTTTGCCCACCTAGGCTGCAAAAAAGTGTCACACATCTGGTATCGCCGTACTCGGGAGAAGTTGGGGAATGTGTTTTGTGGTGTCATTTTACATATACCCATGCTGGGTGAGAGAAATATCTTGGCAAAAGACAACTTTTCCCATTTATTTATACAAAGTTGGCATTTGACCAAGATATTTATCTCACCCAGCATGGGTATATGTAAAATGACACCCCAAAACACATTCACCAACTTCTACTGAATACGGAGATACCACATGTGTGACACTTTTTTGCAGCCTAGGTGGGCAAAGGGGCCCAAATTCCTTTTAGGAGGGCATTTTTAGACATTTGGATACCAGACTTCTTCTCACGCTTTGGGGCCCCTAAAATGCCAGGGCAGTATAAATACCCCACATGTGACCCCATTTTGGAAAGAAGACACCCCAAGGTATTCAATGAGGGGCATGGCGAGTTCATAGAAAAAAAATAATTTTGGCACAAGTTAGCGGAAATTGATTTTTTTATTTTTTTTTCTCACAAAGTCTCCCTTTCCGCTAACTTGGGACAAAAATTTCAATCTTTCATGGACTCAATATGCCCCTCAGCGAATACCTTGGGGTGTCTTCTTTCCAAAATGGTGTTATTTGTGGGGTGTTTGTACTGCCCTGGCATTTGAGGGTCTCCGCAATCATTACATGTATGCCCAGCATTAGGAGTTTCTGCTATTCTCCTTATATTGAGCATACAGGTAATGAGATTTTTTTTTTCCGTTCAGCCGCTGGGCTGAAAGAAAAAAATGAACGGCACAGATTTCTTCATTCGCATCAATCAATGTGGATGAAAAAATCTCTGCCAAAAAAAGAAAAAGGAGGGGAAAGGCGTCTGCCAGGACATAGGAGCTCCGCCCAACATCCATGCCCACTTAGCTCGTATGCCCTGGCAAACCCGATTTCTCCATTCACATCAATCGATGTGGATGAATAAATCATTGCCGGGATTTTTTTTTTTATATATACAAAGTGTTTGCCAAAGTATATGAACACCGCCACCTCCTCAGCTCATATGCCTCGGCAAACGTATCTTTTACTGCAGAGGAGAAATCTTGTCTTGCAGCGCCGCATACACCGACTTGCGTGTAATCTGACAGCAGCGCAATGCTTCTGTCAGAATGCACATCAGTGCTGCAGCTAGTCGATCGGTTGGTCCACCTGAAAGGTAAAAAAAACAAAACAAAAAAGAAAAAACCAGGCCGCAAAGCAATAACTTTATTAACTTTAGAACAGAACATATTAACTTTTTTTAACTTTTGTAACTTTTTTACTTACCGGTAATTTTTTTTTTGTTTAGTTTTTTTTACCTTTATAGAACAAACCTCTCCTTCCCCATGGGACAATGTGCAAAGCGCAAATCGCCCAAAGATGTGGCGAAGTACGTTATGCACTTTATCCCAGGTGAAAGGAGAGGTTTGCAGCAGCTGTGAGTAAAAGGGCCCTAATAGCCCTGTGTGCCTGTCCTGTGAGATGCAATCCCTATGCTAGGTGTACCTGTGTGTGGTACTTCCGGAAACACTCACCAAAGCATAGGGCAAGGTGGTCAGGGCAGTCAGGACAGAAATAGCGGGTGTCACGCCTTATTCCACTCCTGCTACAGACACAACATTTTTTTCGGGGTGGCGGTTGGGTTGAGGTACCAGCAACGACACTGGGGAAATGTCGCTCGTGTAGACGGCTAACTACACTGGTGGATGGGGCCACGGAACCTCCTGGGTAAAGGAGGTTCGCGATGATCTCTTCCTGGAATTTGAGGAAGGATCCTGTTCTCCCAGCCTTACTGTAGAGAACAAAACTATTGTACAGCGCCAATTGAATTAAATATACAGACACCTTCTTATACCAGCGTCTGGTTCTGCGGGAAACTAAATAGGGAGCCAACATCTGGTCATTGAAGTCCACCCCTCCCATGAGCGCATTATAGTCGTGGACTGAGAGGGGCTTTTCAATGACACGGGTTGCCCTTTCAATTTGGATTGTCGTGTCTGCGTGAATGGAGGAGAGCATGTAAACGTCACGCTTGTCTCTCCATTTCACCGCGAGCAGTTCTTCGTTACACAAGGCAGCCCTCTCCCCCCTTGCAAGACGGGTGGTTACAAGCCGTTGGGGGAAGCCCACGCGACTAGTTCGCGCGGTGCCACAGGCGCAAATCCGTTCTAGAAACAAATGCCTAAAGAGGGCCACACTTGTGTAAAAATTGTCCACATAAAGATGGTACCCCTTGCCGAATAAGGGTGACACCAAGTCCCAGACTGTCTTCCCACTGCTCCCCAGGTAGTCAGGGCAACCGACCGGCTCCAGGGTCTGATCTTTTCCCTCATAGATCCGAAATTTGTGGGTATAGCCTGTGGCCCTTTCACAGAGCTTATACAATTTGACCCCATACCGGGCACGCTTGCTTGGGATGTATTGTTTGAAGCCAAGGCGCCCGGTAAAATGTATTAGGGACTCGTCTACGCAGATGTTTTGCTCAGGGGTATACAAATCTGCAAATTTCTGGTTGAAATGGTCTATGAGGGGCCGAATTTTGTGGAGCCGGTCAAAAGCTGGGTGGCCTCTGGGACGGGAGGTGGTGTTGTCGCTAAAATGCAGAAAACGCAGGATGGTCTCAAATCGTGTCCTGGACATAGCAGCAGAGAACATGGGCATGTGATGAATTGGGTTCGTGGACCAATATGACCGCAATTCATGCTTTTTTGTCAGGCCCATGTTGAGGAGAAGGCCCAGAAAAATTTTAAGTTCGGAAACTTGGACTGGTTTCCACCGGAAAGGCTGGGCATAATAGCTTTCCGGGTTTGCGGTTATAAATTGTGTGGCATATTGGTTGGTCTCTGCCACGACTAAGTCCAAGAGCTCCGCAGTCAAGAACAGCTCAAAAAATCCCAGGGCCGAAGCGATTTGAGCCGTCTCAACCCGAACTCCAGACTGGGCGGTGAAAGGGGGAACTACAGGTGCGGCTGAAGTTGGTGACTGCCAATCAGGGTTTGCCAGCACCTCAGGGACTCTAGGGGGTCTACGGGCCTGTCTGCGCGGTGGCTGCGACGGGGTAACTACTGCACGTGCCACCGTACCAGCTTCAACTGCCCTTCTGGTGCTCGCTACTTCACCAGGTTGTACGGCAGTGCTGGTACTAGGTCCAGGAAGGGCTGCGCTGCTGGTGTATGCCTCACCACGTGATCCGGCAGCGACAGCCCCACTCTGCTGCTCTTGAAGCGGATCCTGCGTAACCTGTGGTCTAGCGACACGGGGCCGGGTACGCCTGGTGCTGCCAGGGACCTCAACCTCCTCGTCCGAACTTTGGGTCAGAGAGCCACTGCTTTCTACAGGTTCATATTCTGACCCGCTAGATTCGTCAGATGAGGGTTCCCACTCCTCATCCGACTGGGTCAGAATCCTGTAGGCCTCTTCAGAAGAATACCCCCTGTTTGACATTTTGGACTACTAAATTTAGGGGTATTCCCTGAGACTACCCAAGAAAAAAAGCAAACCTGTCTTACAAAGGGGAGGCTAGCGAAGTACCGGAGGCCGCTGCGGTTGATAAAAAATATCAAAACTGATTTTTTTTATCGCTGCAGTGCGTGTAAAGTGAATGTGCAGTGATCAAAAAATAATAATTTTTTGTCACTGCGGTGGGGCGGGCGTGGGTGAACGCACGTGTGGGCGACTGATCAGGCCTGATCGGGCAAACACTGCGTTTTGGGTGGAGGGCGAACTAAAGTGACACTAATACTATTATAGATCTGACCGTGATCAGTTTTGATCACTTACAGATACTATAAAAGTACAAATGCTGATTAGCGATACGCTAATCAGCGAATAAAAGTGACTGCGGTGCGGTGGGGTGGGCGCTAACTGAAGCTAACTACCTAACCAAGGGGCCTAAACTATCCCTAAAACCTAACAGCCAATACCAGTGAAAAAAAAAAAGTGACAGTTTACACTGATCACTTTTTTTCCTTTCACTAGTGATTGACAGGGGTGATCAAAGGGTTAATTGGGGTGCAGGGGGGTGATCTGGGGCTAAGGTGTGCTGTTTGGTGTACTCACTGTGAAGTCTGCTCCTGTGCTGGATCCAACCGACGAAAAGGACCAGCACAGGAGCAGAGAAGCCATATAACAGATCATATTTACTAATATGATCTGTTATCTGGTTTGTGATTCGATTTTTTAAAAATCAGCAACCTACCAGCGACGATCATTGGCTGGCAGGTTGCTGATGCAACTCTCCTCGAACTTTTGCCGGCCCGCGATGCGCGGGCCGGCTGTGACCGAAATCTCGCGTCTCGCGAGAAGACGCGCCGGCGCGTCCACTCGGAATGAAACAACCACCTCCAGGACGCGTCTGTGCGTACAGCGGTCCGGAGGTGGTTAAACATAATTTTATCTACCCTTTCAAAAATAAATCCCAGCTCTATGGAAATTACATTGCTACTATTTTTAATATTTATTTATCTGCTAGAGCGGTGCCAAAACTGTAACCCAAAACCAACATATTTATCGCAAAGTCCCAACATGGCAATTTAACGTGAATACCACAATCCAATATGGTAAATCTTCCATTTACTTTATCATTTAGCTATAATAGCCTACGTTCAATGTGGTGCCTGTGCCGTTAATAGCATGCCCTGCACTGATGAATGGCAAGAAGTCTAAGGCATATTGGTACACCATAGACTTTTTCCAGGGTGCGGGTGCCCACAGAGAGGGCTCTGAGTGCTGCCTCTGGCATCCGTGCCATAGGTTCACCACCACTGCCCTAGTTCGTTAAAGGGCTTCTGTCACTAAACTTTTTTTTTTTTCTTACTTATAATCCCCACACTGCGATTTATGCCTACATAATCAAATTAATCATTTTGGTCCTGTAGATTTTGTTTAAAACATGCTTTTAAAATATGCAAATTACCTTGCTACCAGCAAGTAGGGCGGCTACTTGCTGGTAGCAGCCGCATCCTCCGATCCTAAAGATCCCTGGCCCTGTCAATCACAATGCGTAGGGGGGCGTCTTTAGGATCGGAGGATGCGTTCAGATGTCCGTATGTTTTTTACGGATCCACGGATACATGGATCGGATCCGCAAAACACATACGGACATCTGAATGGAGCCTTATAGGGAGGTGATCAATGACAGGGGGGTGATCACCCCATATAGACTCCCTGATCACCCCCCTGTCATTGATCACCCCCCTGTAAGGCTCCATTCAGACATTTTTTTTGGCCCAAGTTAGCGGAAATTTTTTTTTTTTTTTCTTACAAAGTCTCATATTCCACTAACTTGTGTCAAAAAATAAAATCTCACATGAACTCCCCATACCCCTCACGGAATCCAAATGCGTAAAAATTTTTAGACATTTATATTCCAGACTTCTTCTCATGCTTTAGGGCCCCTAGAATGCCAGGGCAGTAAAATACCCCACATGTGACCCCATTTCGGAAAGAAGACACCCCAAGGTATTCGCTGAGGGGCATATTGAGTCCATGAAAGATTGAAATTTTTGTCCCAAGTTAGCGGAAAGGGAGACTTTTTGAGAAAAAAAATAAAAATCAATTTCCGCTAACTTGTGCCAAAAAAAAAGAATTCTATGAACTCGCCATGCCCCTCATTGAATACCTTGGGGTGTCTTCTTTCCAAAATGGGGTCACATGTGGGGTATTTATACTGCCCTGGCATTTTAGGGGCCCTAAAGTGTGAGAAGAAGTCTGGGATCCAAATGTCTAAAAATGCCCTCATAAAAGGAATTTGGGCCCCTTTGCACATCTAGGCTGCAAAAAAGTGTCACACATCTTGTATCGCCGTACTCAGGAGAAGTTGAGCAATGTGTTTTGGGGTGTCATTTTACATATACCCATGCTGGGTGAGATAAATATCTTGGTCAAATGCCAACTTTGTATAAAAAATGGGAAAAGTTGTCTTTTGCCGAGATATTTCTCTCACCCAGCATGAGTATATGTAAAAAGACACGCCAAAACACATTGCCCAACTTCTCCTGAATACGGCGATACCACATGTGTGACACTTTTTTGCAGCCTAGATGGGCAAAGGGGCCCACATTCCAAAGAGCACCTTTCGGATTTCACAGGTCATTTACCTACTTACCACACATTAGGGCCCCTAGAATGCCAGGGCAGTATAACTACCCCACAAGTGACCCCATTTTGGAAAGAAGAGACCCCAAGGTATTCGCTGATGGGCATAGTGAGTTCATAGAACTTTTTATTTTTTGTCACAAGTTAGTGGAATATGAGACTTTGTAAGAAAAAAAAAATCATCATTTTCCGCTAACTTGTGAAAAAAAAAAAAAAGTTCTATGAACTCACTATGCCCATCAGCGAATACCTTAGGGTTTCTACTTTCCGAAATGGGGTCATTTGTGGGGTGTTTGTACTGTCAGGCCATTGTAGAACCTCAGGAAACATGACAGGTGCTCAGAAAGTCAGAGCTGCTTCAAAAAGCGGAAATTCAAATTTTTGTACCATAGTTTGTAAACGCTATAACTTTTACCTAAACCATTTTTTTTTTTTTACCCAAACATCAAAGACATGTAGAACAATACATTTAGAGAAAAAATTATATATGGATGTCGTTTTTTTTGCAAAATTTTACAACTGAAAGTGAAAAATGTCATTTTTTGGCCAAAAAATCGTTAAATTTCGATTAATAACAAAGTAAAAATGTCAGCAGCAATGAAATACCACCAAATGAAAGCTCTATTAGTGAGAAGAAAAGGAGGTAAAATTCAGTTGGGTGGTAAGTTGCATGACCGAGCAATAAACTGTTAAAGTAGTGTAGGTCAGAAGTGTAAAAAGTGGCCTGGTCATTAAGGGTGTTTAAGCTAGGGGGGCTGAGGTGGTTAATGCATCCTCAGGACTGGGAGGTGTCGTCCATGCTTAATTCTGGCTTCATGAGTGGACTCTCCCTGTTGTCTAACTACAATTTTATTATTATTATTATTTCTTACTAAAGCACCATTAATTCCATGGTGCTGTACATATGAAAAGGGGTAGACATACATAATACAGACAATTGAAATAGGCATGAACAAGACCAGCTACAAACTGGTATAGAAGGAGAGAGGTCCCTGCCCGCGAGGGCTTAAAATTAGAGATGAGCAAATCGAAGCTGACAAAGTAGAATTCGGTCCCAATTTCAGGAAAAATTCTGTTCGCACCGAAGCCGAATTTCCTTGCGATTCCTGGTAATGAATCGCATTTTTTCCTAAAATGGCTGCTACGCGTGTGAGGACATGGAGCAAGGAACTCTGGGAAGGCGGGATCACCCATAATGCCATTCATGCAGCCAATCAGCAGCCAGCCACTCCTCTGATGTCACAGCCCTATAAATAGCCTCAGCCATCTTGGATTCTGCCATTTTGCAGTGTACTTAGTGCAGGGAGTGATGTATCAGGCGCTAGGGACAGTGCTAGAAAAAACTTAATTGTGCTAAAAAAACGACTTACAAGTGCAGGGAAAGATTATTCGAGGTGTAGGGAAAGGATAGGGAGGAATCATTCTGCAGCATTTATGTTGAACAGGGTTCAGTAGGAGAGGTTACAGCCTGGGTAATAGTAACAATCCTATTACACCTTGCTGCACTGACTGGGCACCCAAATTGCCATTATACAGCTCTGTAATTCCAGCAAAGCGTTCTTGTTATTGGGGTGTTACAGCCATTAACAGGGTTTATTACAAGGAAATATTTATACGTCTTATTTGCCCTTGTGTGGTGCAGTTATATGTTCTAAAGCATTTTTGGGCTTGTATTAGTGGGAATAAAAGGGCTTATTAGTAGGGATGAGCGAACCCGAACTGTATAGTTCGGGTTCGTACCAGATTTTGGGGTGTCCGTGACACGGACCCGAACCCGAACATTTTCGTAAAAGTTCGGTGTTCGGCGCTTTTTGAAAGGCTGCAAAGCAGCCAATCAACAAGCGTCATACTACTTGCCCCAAGAGGCCATCACAGCCTTGCCTACTATTGGCATGGCTGTGATTGGCCAGTGCAGCATGTGACCCAGCCTCTATATAAGCTTGGGTCACGTAGCGCTGCACGTCACTCTGCTGATTCAAGCATAGGGAGAGGTTGCAGCTGCGACGTTAGGGCGAGATTAGGCAGATTAACTCCTCCAAAAGACTTCATTCTGTGATCGATCTCCAGCTGTGGATCATTGAAGTGCTAATATCGACTTGCTCACTTTTTTTAGGCTGCCCAGAGCGTTTTTATATCCCTTTTTTCTGGGGTGATCGGCGGCCATTTTGTGGCTTGTGGTGCGCCAGCACAAGCTATCACCAAGTGTATTTAACCATCAATAGTGTGGTTATTTTGTGCTATATCCTACATCAGCTGCAGGCTGAGCCTGTGTCACCGAAGTGCATTTAACCATCAATAGTGTGGTTATTTTTTGGCCATATACTACATCAGGGGCAAGTTGAGCCTGTCACCCAGCGCCTAAAAAATAGACCTGACATTTCTATTCAACCAAATCTGTACTGTTTTAGCTGGTCAAGTTATTTGTAGTGACCGTAAAAGCACAGTTTTTGTTCTGGGTTGAAAAGCTATTCCCAAATTTGCCATTCTCAAAATTGTGGTGAACGGGAACAATGAGGAAAACATCTAATAAGGGACGTGGACATGGTCGTGGTGGTGTTAGTGGACCCTCTGGTGCTGGGAGAGGACGTGGCCGTTCTGCCACAGCTACACGTCCTAGTGAACCAACTACCTCAGGTCCCAGTAGCCAGCAGAATTTACAGCGATATTTGGTGGGCCCCAATGCCGTTCTAAGGATGGTAAGGCCTGAGCAGGTACAGGCATTAGTCAATTGGGTGGCCGACAGTGGATCCAGCACGTTCACATTATCTCCCACCCAGTCTTCTGCAGAAAGCGCACAGATGGCACATGAAAACCAAGCCCATCGGTCTGTCACATCACCCCCATGCATATCAGGGAAACTGTCTGAGCCTCAAGTTATGCAGCAGTCTCTTATGCTGTTTGAAGACTCTGCTGCCAGGGTTTCCCAAGGGCATCCACCTAGCCCTTCCCCAGGGGTGTAAGAGATAGAATGCACTAACGCACAACCACTTATGTTTCCTGATGATGAGGACATGGGAATACCACCTCAGAACGTCTCTGATGATGACGAAACACAGGTGCCAACTGCTGTGTCTTTCTGCAGTGTGCAGACTGAACAGGAGGTCAGGGATCAAGACTGGGTGGAAGACGATGCAGGGGACGATGAGGTCCTAGACCCCACATGGAATGAAGGTCGTGCCACTGACTTTCACAGTTCGGAGGAAGAGGCAGTGGTAAGACCGAGCCAACAGCGTAGCAAAAGAGGGAGCAGTGGGCAAAATCAGAACACCCGCCGCCAAGAGACTCCGCCTGCTACTGACCGCCGCCATCTGGGACCGAGCACCCCAAAGGCAGCCTCAAGGAGTTCCCTGGCATGGCACTTCTTCAAACAATGTGCTGACGACAAGACCCGAGTGGTTTGCATGCTGTGCCATCAGAGCCTGAAGCGAGGCATTAACGTTCTGAACCTTAGCACAACCTGCATGACCAGGCACCTGCATGCAAAGCATGAACTGCAGTGGAGTAAACACCTTAAAAACAAGGAAGTCACTCAGGCTCCCCCTGCTACCTCTTCTGCTGCCGCCGCCTCGGCCTCTTCTGCTGCTGCCGCCGCCTCGGCCTCTTCTGCTGCTGCCGCCGCCGCCTCGGCCTCTTCCTCCGCCTCTGGAGGAACGTTGGCACCTGCCGCCCAGCAAACATGGGATGTACCACCAACACCACCACCTGCGTCACCAAGCATCTCAACCATGTCACACGGCAGCGTTCAGCTCTCCATCTCACAAACATTTGAGAGAAAGCGTAAATTCCCACCTAGCCACCCTCGATCCCTGGCCCTGAATGCCAGCATTTCTAAACTACTGGTCTATGAAATGCTGTCATTTGGGCTGGTGGACACACACAGCTTCAAACAGCTCATGTCGCTTGCTGTCCCACAGTATGTTGTTCCCAGCCGGCACTACTTCTCCAAGAGAGCCGTGCCTTCCCTGCACAAACAAGTGTCCGATAAAATCAAGTGTGCACTGCGCAACGCCATCTGTGGCAAGGTCCACCTAACCACAGATACGTGGACCAGTAAGCACGGCCAGGGACGCTATATCTCCCTAACTGCACACTGGGTAAATGTAGTGGCGGCTGGGCCCCAGGCGGAGAGCTGTTTGGCGCACGTCCTTCCGCCGCCAAGGATCGCAGGGCAACATTCTTTGCCTCCTGTCTCCTCCTCCTTCTACTCAGCTTCCTCCTCCTCTTCTTCCACCTGCTCATCCAGTCAGCCACACACCTTCACCACCAACTTCAGCACAGCCCGGGGTAAACGTCAGCAGGCCGTTCTGAAACTCATATGTTTGGGGGACAGGCCCCACACCGCGCAGGAGTTGTGGGGGGGTATAGAACAACAGACCGACGAGTGGTTGCTGCCGGTGAGCCTCAAGCCCGGCCTGGTGGTGTGCGATAATGGGCGAAATCTCGTTGCAGCTCTGGGACTAGCCAATTTGACGCACATCCCTTGCCTGGCGCATGTGCTGAATTTGGTGGTGCAGAAGTTCATTCGCAACTACCCCGACATGTCAGAGCTGCTGCATAAAGTGCGGGGCGTCTGTTCGCGCTTCCGGCGTTCACACCCTGCCGCTGCTCGCCTGTCTGCGCTACAGCGTAACTTCGGCCTTCCCGCTCACCGCCTCATATGCGACGTGCCCACCAGGTGGAACTCCACCTTGCATATGCTGGACAGACTGTGCGAGCAGCAGCAGGCCATAGTGGAGTTTCAGCTGCAGCACGCACGGGTCAGTCGCACTGCGGATCAGCCCCACTTCACCACCAATGACTGGGCCTCCATGCGAGACCTGTGTGCCCTGTTGCGCTGTTTCGAGTACTCCACCAACATGGCCAATGGAGATGACGCCGTTATCAGCGTTACAATACCACTTCTATGTCTCCTTGAGAAAACACTTAGGGCGATGATGGAAGAGGAGGTGGCCCAGGAGGAAGAGGAGGAAGAGGGGTCATTTTTAGCACTTTCAGGCCAGTCTCTTTGAAGTGATTTAGAGGGAGGTTTTTTGCAACAGCAGAGGCCAGGTACAAATGTGGCCAGACAGGGCCCACTACTGGAGGACTAGGAGGACGAGGATGAGGAGGAGGTGGAGGAGGATGATGATGAAGCATGTTCACAGCGGGGTGGCACCCAAAGCAGCTCGGGCCCATCACTGGTGCGTGGCTGGGGGGAAACACAGGACGATGACGATACGCCTCCCACAGAGGACAGCTTGTCCTTACCTCTGGGCAGCCTGGCACACATGAGCGACTACATGCTGCAGTGCCTGCGCAACGACAGCAGAGTTGCCCACATTTTAACGTGTGCAGACTACTGGGTTGCCACCCTGCGCCCACCTTACTTCCTACACTGGAGCGTGATAGGAAGATGCGCGAGTACAAGCGAACGTTGGTAGACGCGCTACTGAGAGCATTCCCAAATGTCACAGGGGAACCAGTGGAAGCCCAAGGCGAAGGCAGAGGAGGAGCAAGAGGTCGCCAACGCAGCTGTGTCACGGCCAGCTCCTCTGAGGGCAGGGTTAGCATGGCAGAGATGTGGAAAAGTTTTGTCACCACGCCACAGCTAACTGCACCACCACCTGATACGGAACGTGTTAGCAGGAGGCAACATTTCACTAACATGGTGGAACAGTACCTGTGCACACCCCTCCACGTACTGACTGATGGTATGGCCCCATTCAACTTCTGGGTCTCCAAATTGTCCACGTGGCCAGAGCTAGCCTTTTATGCCTTAGAGGTGCTGGCGTGCCCGGCGGCCAGCGTTTTGTCTGAACGTGTATTCAGCACGGCAGGGGGCGTCATTACAGACAAACGCAGCCGCCTGTCTACAGCCAATGTGGACAAGCTGACGTTCATAAAAATGAACCAGGCATGGATCCCACAGGACCTGTCCATCCCTTGTGCAGATTAGATATTAACTACCTCCCCTTAACAATATATTATTCTACTCCAGGGCACTTCCTCATTCAATACTATTTTTATTTTCATTTTACCATTATATTGCCGGGCAACCCAAAGTTGAATGAACCTCTCCTCTGCCTGGGTGCCGGGGCCTAAATGTGTGACAGTGGCTTGTTCCAGTGGTGGGTGACGTGAAGCCTGATTCTCTGCTATGACATGAAGACAGATTCTGTGCTGACATAAGGCCAGATTCTCTGTTACGGGACCTCTCTCCTCTGTCTGGGTGCCTGGGCCTAAATGTGTGACAGTGGCCTGTTCCAGTGGTGGGTGACGTGAAGCCTGATTCTCTGCTATGGCATGAAGAGACTGATTCTGCGCTGACATGAAGCCAGATTCTTTGCTATGGCATGAAGAGACTGATTCTCTGCTGACGTGAAGCCAGATTCTCTGCTATAGGACCTCTGTCCAATTGATAAATTGATATTGGTTAATTTTTATTTTTTGAACTTTTATTTTAATTCATTTCCCTATCCACATTTGTTTGCAGGGGATTTACCTACATGGTGCTGCCTTTTGCAGCCCTCTAGCTCTTTCCTGGGCTGTTTTACAGCCTTTTTAGTGCCCAAAAGTTCGGGTCCCCATTGACTTCAATGGGGTTCGGGTTCGGGACGGAGTTCGGTTCGGATTCCGAACCCGAACATTTCCAGGAAGTTCGGCCGAACTTCTCGAACCCGAACATCCAGGTGTTCGCTCAACTCTACTTATTAGCCTTTGTGTAGTGAAGTGCTAAAATTACAGCACTTTTTGTTGTGTATTAGTGACAAAAGTAAAATATATTTCCCATTCAGCGGTGCAGTTATGTTCTAAAGCCTTTTGTGGAGTGCATTAGTGTAAAAAGAAAAAATATGTTTGCCGTTCAGCGGTGCAGTTTTATGTACTAAAGCCTTTTGTGGTGTGTATTAGTGGAAAAAGAAAAAATATACTTGCCGTTCAGTGGTGCAGTTATATGTTCTAAAGCCCTTTTTTTAGTGGGGTATTAGTGGGGAAAAAGGGCTTATTAGTCGTTGTGTGGTGAAGTGAGAAAATTGCTGACTTTTTTGGGGTGTTTTAATTTCTTATTTATTTGATCTAACAGTCAGACAGAGAAGTGCCAGGCCCTGCACAGGGGAGTGGCAGAGATCTAAATGTTTCTGGCACAGGCAGAGGTCGCAGCAGAGTAAGGGGCCGTGGCAGTAGGGGTCACTTCGAGAGACCTGAGCTCCCAGTGTCAGCTAGCGGTCGTGTCTTGACCAGCAACCCAGTGGTTCTTGAATGGTTGACTCGGTCATCTCTGTTTTGGATCTAATCCTGTTTTTTTGGGCATTAGAAATACTGATGGATGACTGACCAAATGCTGACTGAGTGAAGGCGGATGCTCCACAGACAGGATCAGTTTTTTGGAGGTTATTGTTCTGACGGATCAGAGGAAGGGCAAAATAATCAGTGATGTCAACACAAACTTACTGCTGACACCCTCTCCACTCTGTTGTGGGGCTCTACTTGTATAAGTGTTTAATAGAACAGGTTCTGTAGACATCTATGCAAAATCAGCTGACGACGGTGTAAAAGGAGTGCGCTTCTTCTTGGCGCTAACATCGACCTGTAAGGCTGAGTTCATACTTCATTTATTTGGGCAGTCACAGGGCCAAAACTGACCAAATAACTAAAGTGTGCAGTGATTCTAAGAGCGACGCCTGTCATCTGCATGTCATACTGACTCGCAGTATTTCACTACCAGAGCAGACTCCCTATGTGTGTTAGGCTACTTTCACACTTGCGTTCGGAGCGGATCCGTCTGGTGTCTGCACAGACGGATCCGCTCCTATAATGCAAACGATGGTATCCGTTCAGAACGGATCCGTCTGCATTATATTTCAGAAAAAAATCTAAGTGTGAAAGTTAGTCAGACGGATCCGTCCAGACTTTGCATTGAAAGTCAATGGGGGACGGATCCGGTTTGAAAATTGCACCATATTGTGTCAACTTCAAACGGATCCGTCCCCATTGACTTACATTGTAAGTCTGGATGGATCCGTTTGGCTCCGCACGGCCAGGCGGACACCCGAACGCTGCAAGCTGCGTTCGGGTGTCCGCCTGCTGAGCGGAACAGAGGCCAAGCGGAGCCAGACTGAGGCATTCTGAGCGGATCCGCATCCACTCAGAATGCATTGGGGCTGGACGGATGCGTTCGGGGGCGCTTGTGAGAGCCTTCAAACGGAGCTCACAAGCGGAACCCCGAACGCAAGTGTGAAAGTAGCCTTACTGCAAGGCACAGTGTTCTACACAACTATAAAGGCTCTCTGCAGCCAGGAAATACAAGTTTGTTAACTAAATTTGCTGAGAATAAATTCAGATCAAACCAAATTTTTTCCAAAAATTTGGTGAACCCGCCGAATCGAATTTTGGAAAATTACAATCAATCAACAAGGCATTAGCTATTTACATATTTACATAGCCTGCGAACCATTCACTTTGTGTCAGGACAGTGATGCTATGCAAATAGCATACAAACGTTTGACAAACCTGATGAAGAGCCCTAAATTGTGTTGAAAGTGTGCTGCTTACCTGTATTTCTCTTATTTTTGTTAGATATTAAAAGGTATTATATCTGCATGACACTTAGACATATTGATAGAGAATGTACTATTATTATTTATTATAAAAGCACAATTCATTCCATGGCGCTGTACATATGAAACCGGGTGCACATACATAAAGCAGACAATTGCACTAAGCATGAACAAGGCAAGTTGCAAACTGGTAAAGAAAAAGATAGGGCCCTGCCTGCAAGGGCTTACAATCTACGAGGTATGGAAGAAGGACACAGTAGATGAGGGTCAAGTCGGTCATGGTGGTATAGCAGCAGCAGGGTCACTGGTTGTAGGCTTGTCTGAAGAGGTGGGTTTTCAGGTTTCTTTTGAAGGATTCCACTGTAGGTGAGGGTCTGATATGTTGGGGTAGAGAGTTTCAGAGTATGGGGGATGCACACAAGAGGATCAGAGATTACGTGTGGTGATGTATCGGGAAAGTAGCTCAGAGATGTACGTAGGGGACAGGTTGTGAATGGCCTTATATGTATTTGTTAGCATTTTGAACTGAATTCGCTGGCCAATGGGGAGCCAGTGAAGGAATTGGCAGAGGGGAGAGGCAAAAGAGTAATGGGGTGAGAGGTGGATTAGTCAGGCAGCATTGTTGAGGATAGATTAGAGGATGCAAGAGTGCAAGATGGAAGGCCACAGAGGAGGATGTTACAGTAGTCTAGGCGGGAGATGATGAGGGCATGTACAAGCATTTGTGCAGACTCCTGGTTGAGGAATGCGTGGATGTGGTAGAAATTTTTGAGTTGGAGGCAGCAAATGGTGGAAAGGGCTTGGATGTTGAAAGTTTTTCTTCTGTAATAGTGGAGAAGCAGGTTTTGGATGAAGAGGACTGAGTAGTTGTGTAGATGGGGCTGTGGGGACTGTGCACTGAAGCTTTCTCTGATGTTGTTCTTTTTTTTAAAGTATTTGGCAAAGTCCTCAGCTGAGATGAGAGGTGAGGGTGGGGGCACTAGTGAACGGAGAATAGAGTTAAAAGCTTTAAAAAGTTGTTTAGGGTTAGGAGACAGGGAAGATATGAGAAATGAGAAGTAGGCCTGTTTTGTAGCAGCGAGTGAGGATTTGAAAATAAGGAGGGATTGTTTGCATGTGGTGAAGTGAGCCTTAGAATGGGATTTCTTCCATCACCGCTCAGCATCCCTAGAAGCTTGTCTGAGTTTTTTTGTCAGTGTGCCAAGGTTGATTTTTCGGGTTTTGTTGTGTGTAAAGCGGGCAACAGAGTCCAAAGCTGTAGTTATTGTGGTGTTATACGTGGTGGCAGCATCTGCGTTGTGGAGGGAATGTATGGTAGAGAGCGGCAAAAAAGTCAGAAAGCAAGCAAAAGTCAAGATGTTTAAGGTTCCTACTGAGGTGTGTTAGTGTGCGGACGAGGGGAGCAGCAGAAGAGAACAGTGAAGAGATGGTAAGTAGGTTGTGATCGGACAGTCGAATAGGGAGAGAAGTGAATTAGAAAGGTTAGATAGGGAACAGAGGTGGTTAAAGATAAGATCCATCTCTGTGGGTGGGAGTAGAGGACCACTGCGAGAGGCCGAAGGAGGAAGAGAGTGCTAGAAGCTTGGAGGTGGCAAGTGTCAATGGGGATGTTGAAGTCACCCATGGTAATAATGGGGATGTCGATGTCAGGAGAAAGAAAGTGTAAGAGCCAGGTGTTGAAGTGGTCAAGAAAGATGGTGGCTGGGCCCGGGAGAAGGTAAATGACAGCTCCTTGGAGGTTGGTGGGAGAGTAAATGTAAACAGAGTGTACTTCAAATTAAGTGAGCGTAATGAAGGTTGGCAGTGGGCTGTATAAGCAGTTGTCTGATAGGAGAATACCAACTCCTCCACCATGTTTGTAGTCGGGGGTGAAGGGTGTGAGTGAAATAAAAGCCACTATAAGGCCCCTTTCACACGAGCGAGTATTCCGCGCGGATGCGATGCGGGAGGTGAACGCATTGCACCCGCACTGAATACTGACCCATTCATTTCTATGGGGCTGTGCACACGAGCGGTGATTTTCACGCATCACTTTTGCGTTGCGTGAAAATTCGCAGCATGCTCCTCTTTGTGCGTTTTTCACGTAACGCAGGCCCCATAGAAATGAATGGGGTTGCGTGAAAATCGCAAGCAAGTGCGGATGCGGTGCGATTTTCACGCACGGTTCCTAGGAGACGATCGGGATGGAGACCCGAACCTTATTATTTTCCCTTATAACATGGTTATAAGGGAAAATAATAGCATTCTGAATACAGAATGCATAGTAAAACAGGGCTGGAGGGGTTAAAAAAGTCATTTAACTCACCTTTATCCACTTGCTCGCGTAGCCGGCATCTCCGTCTGACTCTTTTACTGTCTAGGACCTGTGGAGAGCATTAACTATAGTTTAAGGACCTGGGATGACGTCATTCCGGTCATCACATGGTACGTCACATGATCTTTTACCATGGTGATTCACCATGGTAAAAGATCATGTGATGACCAGAGTGACGTCATCCCAGGTCCTTAAACTATAGTTAATGCTCTCCACAGGTCCTAGACAGTAAAAGAGTCAGACGGAGATGCCCGGCATCGCGAGCAAGTGGATTAAGGTGAGTTAAATGATTTTTTATTTTTTTTAACCCCCTCCAGCCCTGTTTTACTTAGCATTCTGTATTCAGAATGCTATTATTTTCCCTTATAACCATGTTATAAGGGAAAATAATACTATTTACAGAACACCGATCCCAAGCCCGAACTTCTGTGAAGAAGTTCGGGTTTGGGTACCAAACACGCGCGATTTTTCTCACGCGAGTGCAAAAAACGCATTACAAGGTTTTGCACTCGCGCGGAAAAATCGCGGGTGTTCCCGCAACGCACCCGGACATTTTTCCGCAACGCCCGTGTGAAAGAGGCCTAAGAGTGCAGCAGAGGAGGCAGTGTCAGAGGGTGTCAGCCATGTTTCTGTTAGACCCAAAAAGGAAAGTTTGCAAGAGATGAAGAGGTCATGAATGTAAGAAAGTTAGTTACAGACAGAGTGAGTGTTCCATAATGCTCCTGCAAGAGGTAGCAGGGGCCAGGGGAATGGTTTGCATATATTAAAACTTCATTTTTCTCAACAATGCAGGCACATATGAACATGGAACCAACACAGATGTGCACATACAACAGCTCAGCCAGCTTCATAGGTACAAATCTACTGACAGATTCCCTTTAAATAGTACACCTCTCCTTTACAATTATAACAAAGAATACAAAATAGGAGTATACACAGTTCACAGACAAACTATAATCAACAATGCAAAACACCACTTATCTGCAGCCTTTGACCCTAGTGGATAAAAGATAATTGGTACTGTATTAGAGTGCCTGGATGAAGCAGAATGACGAGTGGCAGAAAGTCCCTTGGGTGCATAGCTTCTGGGGGATGGTCCACCCCGGTGTCCTACTGATGGTTCCCTCTTCTGATCCTGTCCTTTCTGTCCTGCCCCTCCTAGGCTTAAAGGGCACCTGTCATCAGATGTGTACCTATGAAACTGGCTGATCTGTTGCATGCGTGCTTGGCAGTTGAAGGCTTCTGTGTTGATCCCATGTTCATATGTGCAAAGACACTGAATTTTAAAAAGGCTAATTTCCCTAGGTTGAGGGCAGCATTTCAGGGCATAGACTGGGAGCAGCTACTGTCACATAATAATACTGAGGATAAATAGGAGAGCTTTAAATCCACATTCAGTAATTGCACTAAAAAATTTATTCCTTTAGGTAACAAGTATAAACAGCTAAAATTAAACCCCCCATGGCTTATAGCCTATGTAAAAAGGGCAATAAAAGACAAAAAAGGGCATTTAAAAAATACAAATATAAGGGGTCAGCTGTAGCGTTTGAAGTTTACAAAGGGCTTAATAAAATCTGTAAAAAAGAGATAAAATTAGCAAAAATACAAAACGAACAGCAGGTGGCAAAAGAGAGAAAAACAAATCCCAAAAAGTTCTTTAAATATATAAATGCTAAAAAAAAACAAGGTCTGAGCAGGTAGGTCTCCTAAATATTGGTAAAGGGGGTTAGTCACTGAAGATAAGGAAAAGGCAGAGTTACTTAATGTTGTTTTTAGCTAGGTTCATACAAAAGAAGAGAAAGGAGCTGATATCTGTGGTGCTGGAGCTTTTAGTACATCCAGTAATATACTCATTTGGCTAACTGTAGATATGGTCCAAGATAAGTTAAATAAGGTAAAGGTGAACAAGGCTCCTGGTCCAGATGGATTACACCCAAGAGTGCTCAAAGAGTTCAGTTCAGTCATTGCTGTGCCCCTGTTTATCATTTTTAAACATTCTCTAGGTACTGGTACAGTGCCCAGTGATTGGCGCAAGGCAAATGTGGTGCCCATATTCAAAAAATGATCTAGGTCCTCCACGGGTAATTATAGACCAGTTAGTTTAACTTCTGTTGTGGGAAAAATGTTTGAAGGACTCTTAAGGGACTATATACAGGAGTATGTGACTAAATAATATTATAAGTGATAACCAACATGGGTTTATCAAGAACAGAAGTTGTCAGACTAACCTGATTTGTTTTTATGAGGAGGTGAGTAGTAGCCTGGACAGAGGTCGAGCTGTGGATGTAGTGTTTCTCGATTTTGCAAAGGCTTTTGATACTGTCCCTCATAGATGTTTAATAGGTAAAGTAAAGTCTATAGGCTTGGAAAGTATAGTTTGTAATTGGATTGAAAACTGGCTGAAGGACCATGTCCAGAGAGTTGTGGCGTCACGGTCATATTGGTGTTTGACTGTGATGCGGTTGCCATGCAGACTGGTTGCCGGTGGCAACGTGTTGGCAGTTTGCATGTGCACTTCCCCTTTAAGGTTTGCCTTCCTGCTGTTTGAGCAAGGGGTTAATCTTCTTACTAATGGGGATTAAAGGGATTCTGTCATCAGAAATGAGCCCTATAAGCTAAACATATGGCGATGTCCCTTGTAAAACGCTGAATCCTAAAGTGAGTTTATCAAATGCCCCTGTGGCTCTATATTCCTTAAAAAAGCGGTTTATATCACCTGTCAATCACTTCAAAATGTTTCCAAGGGGCCGTCTCATGGTGAAAGGTGCCCGGCTGCATCCATCTCGTTTAGGTGCCCAGCGCCGCCTTCTGAGCTGAAATCGGTGCCCTCCCTTTCATGCGATCCTCCTACCTCACGTCATCACTGCCTCTCTAACCACCGCTCGCTTCATCCAGATCCCACGCGTGCGCACTAGGTATAACCTGATGCGCCAATGCGGACTACTGGCAGCGGCCTCGTTTAACGAAGTGCGCATGCGCCGGCCGGCGCACTTCGCTCGAACCTCCACTTCAAAGCTAGTACCTAGTGCGCACGCGCGGGATCTGGATGAAGCGAGCGGTGGTTAGAGAGGCAGTGATGCATTTTGGTAGTAACAATCTCTGTGCTTCATATGTCCTAGGGGATGTAACACTGGGGGAGTCACTTATAGAGAAGGATTTGGGTGTCCTTGTAGAACATAGATTGAATAACAGCACACAATGTCAATCAGCTGCTTCTAAGGCCACAGGATATTGTCATGCATTAAACAAGGCATGGACTCACGGTGCAGGGATGTGATATTACCACTTTACAAAGCGTTGGTGCGGCCTCATCTGGAATATGCAGTTCAGTTTTGGGCACTAGTCCATAAAAAGGTAGAAAGTAAAAAGGTTCACAGCAGCATGTCCGGTGTGACTGTTTATTGGGAACCAAGAGTGCACACACAAAAGGATACGACGTTTCGGCTATGCAATAGCCTTTATCAAGTATACAGATACAAAAGAGTGAACAGTCATATATACAACAGAGTGGCCACCCATGTGGCATAGTGTAGCCAATAGGCTAAAAGGTCAATCTCATCAGCACATGTGTTATAATTAAAATGGTCTGAGCTCCAATCAGACTAATGATAAATGAAAGTTACATATACCTGCACATCATTGAGACTCATCCACATACCTCAGTCATATCGATTCGCAAAGTCGGCGTCTCAACAGACCTACTGCGCATGTCCGTAATGTCATCACGTTTCAATATGGGCGGGCCACCATCACAAGCATCCACGGTGCGGCCACACCTCACTCTGTGACTACAGCACCCACAACCAATGGGCGCTCATACAGAAAATCACATGTAGAGCGCATCATCGGCCCACGTGATTGTCACCTGACCGGCAAAAGGTCCTAGATCCACCTAATAGTAAATGGGTAAATCAATGACAATCTAATTGTCACTGAACCTCGGCTTAGGGAAAAAAAGAGGGCAATGGATGGGGCAATGGGTGTCGGCATATACTATGAAGCTAGTGAACCTAAAAAATTGTACCACAAGGGGACAGCTAGTAAAAGTGCAAAAATCCAATGTGAATCATATCTTAGAGTATCATGTCAAAACATTATATATCGAATCGGACAGTAGTAAATGAAAATATTTTACCTATCTACACTGTTAACATTGAATTCAATGTTAAGTCCCTGGGGTTGTAGGGATTGTAATGTGAAAATCCATTTTAACTCTTTTTCCTAAACGTGCGCTCCCTATCACCTCGTCTCTTGGGGACCTGAACAGAATCGATGACCCGGAATCTCAGTTGGCTGACAGTGTCCACAATCAACAAAATGTTTAGCCACCGACTTATCCATCATTTTTTTCCTTTATAGTGCTTTTGTGTTTGTTGATACGCTCCCTAATCTCCATGGTCGTCTATCCCACGTAGATCAAACTACAGGGGCAAACGATCATGTAAATGACAAACCTAGACCGGCAGCACGTGTAATATTCTGCATTATTGAATCTCTTGCCACTGTATGGGTGAACAAAAGTATTGCCTTTCAACATGTTCCCACAATTACAGCAACCCAAACAAGGGAAATTCCCAGTCTTTCTGGGCTTCAAATACGTCTGGCCCCCTCTATTAACATCACACGTGTCTTAATCAGTTTGTCATGCAGATTAGTACCCCGTTTGTATGCCATCAATGGCGGTTTGTCAAATTCACTTACTGTAGGGCAGGCATCCTCAAACTGCGGCCCTCCAGCTGTTGTAAAACTACAACTCCCACAATGCCCTGCTGTAGGCTGATACCTGTAGGCTGTTTGGGCATGCTGGGAGTTGTAGTTTTGCAACAGCTGGAGGGCCGCAGTTTGAGGATGCCTGCTGTAGGGAGACCCCTGTGCAAAATGTGCCACACCCTTCTCAAAATCTGTGCTATATCAAAATGGGATGCATCCCGTATTCTTTCTCCTAGGAGAAGCTTGAAAAGTGGACACTCTGTCAGCCGAGGAGATCCTGGTCCTCGTCCTATCTAGCAGCCTGCCTGGATATCTTCTATTGCAGAACTTTTTGCACATCTCATCAATGCGATCCATAAATTTGTCATCAGACACCACTCGTCTCACACGCAGCATCTGGCTCCAGGGTAAGGAGTCAAGCATGCGGCGTGGGTGATTACTGTCATATCTTAGAAGATTGTTCCTATCTGTAGGCTTTTTGTACAAGTCAGTTTTTAAAACACCTCCTTCACGGTATACCCTGACATCAAGAAACTTCAACTCCTCAGAAGAGGCAGTCACAGTGAATTGAAGCCCAGGTACACCATTATTAAGATGTTGGTAGAACTCATTCAAGGAGTCCATCGAACCACTCCAAATCATAAAAATGTCGTCGATGTAGCGCCACCAGCACAGGACCCACTGTTGAAACTGTGATGCATATACCAATTTGTCCTCGACCTCCGCCATATAAATATTGGCATAAGTTGGTGCCACGTTGGACCCCATGGCCACACTACGTGACTGTTGGTAAAAGGTATTGCCGAAGAGAAAATAATTCCTCTTGAGGACCAACTCTAGGAGGTCAAGGACAAAACGGCGTGCATCAAGAGTGAGTCCCGTGCCGGCCAGGGCCACATCGACGACATTTAGTCCATAGTCATGCATAATAGAGGTGTACAAGGACACCACATCAAAACTCACCAAATAGAAGTGGACCGGTAGAGTGATTTCACTCAACTTGGTTAAAAAGTGTCCCGTGTCCCTGACATAGGAGGGAGCTGAGGTTGCGTGGACACGGAGCAGTCTGTCTAAAAATATAGCGATGTTGCTGAAGATAGACCCCCTGCCCGACACAATGGGTCTGCCCGGGGGGTCTACCAACCGCTTGTGTATCTTCGGGAGAACATAGATCAGCGGGGTGATGGGAAAAGGTACCTTGAGAAACTGGCATAAATCTAAATCAATAATGCCACATGCATGTGCTGTATCAACAATGTCAGTTACCACCCTGGCAATCTCCCATTTGGGATCCTGTTTCAATTTTTCATACACTTCTCCATCACCCAACTGCCTATGTATCTCCCCTAAGTATCTGTCCGTGTCCATGACAACCACAGCTCCCCCCTTGTCGGCTGGTTTGATAGTGATGTCCCTGTTTTGTGTCAATGCCATGAGGGCTTCCCTCTCTTTGTATGACATATTGGAATTATACTGTTGCTGTCTACTACGTTCTTGCAAATTCCAAATTTGTTTAGTGACTATTTGGATATACGATTCCACAATATGATTATTATGTGGGGGCATGAAGTTGCTCTTGTTACTTAGCTCAAATTTGGCCAAGGACAATTCAGCAACTTCATTATTGGGAGTACCCCTGATGTTGACATTGTTATCAAAAAATGCTTTTAATATAAGCCGCCTAAAAAAACATTGTAAATCAAGTTCCATCTCGAACCAATCAGTGTCCGCCATAAGACAAAAAGAAAGTCCCTGATTGTATCCCGGATACATAGGTGGAGGCTGATCTTTTCTGGACTCTGTGGTGTTTTCTGCCGCCACGTCGGAGTTTCCTCCCCCTGCGTGCATTGCTCTTCCTAAAAAAGCAGACTTGGTGGACTCATCTGTTGACTCAGATTCACCTGTTGTAAAGCCAAAATGACCTTGGTCAAATCTCCTCCCTCTTCCCCTTCTTCTGAGGGGTCTGTTACGAGATTGTTGGTTTTGCCAATTATATATCCGTCCAGACTGATAGTCCTCCAGGTCACGATGCCACTTATCTCTTTTGGTTTTTTCAACCTCAATTCTGTGCCATTGTAAATGTTGGGTGATCTTTTCCTTGTGAGCCACAAAATCATCAGCAGACAGCAGACCTTGAATCTGCACCTCCAGAGTGGCAAGAGATTTCTTAACATCAGCTCAAAGGAGTATTTATTGTTAACGGACTCAAACTTTTTACAAAAGTCCTCATTGTTGGGAAAGAGGTTAGGGCGGAGGTGTGATCTTAAACCTTTGGGCACACGTTGTGCTTTATAGTATTCCCTCAGCGTATTCAGCAATTCCATCGTAGTTAGCCTTTTTGACTCATTTTCAAATTTTCTTTTCAGCAGGTCAATAGATGGAGTGCTGAGGAATGTCACATCACTGGCATTCTCATTAATTAACCTGTGGATGGCTATTGCATAGCCGAAAAATCGTATCCTTTTGTGTGTGCACTCTTGGTTCCCAATAAACAGTCACACCGGACATGCTATTGTGAACCTTTTTACTTTCTACCATTGCTTATGGGACTGCTGTGGATCGGTGGTCCTATCACAGCTGGTGCATTCTGGATAGGTCGTGAGGTCCATGTGTGCTGCTCTGCAACTTTCTTTTATAGTCCATAAAAAGGACGCTCTACAGCTGGAAAAAGTACAGAGGAGAGCAACTAAACTGATAAGGGGCATGGAGTGTCTTAGTTATGAAAAAAGATTAAAAGAATTTAATTTATTTAGTCTTGAGAAGAGACATCTAAGGGGGGACATTATTAACCTATACAAATATATAAATGGGCCATACAAAAAATACGGTGAAAAACTTTACCATGTAAAATGCCCTCAAAAGACAAGGGGGCACTGCCTCCGATTGGAGAGGAAAAAGTTCAGTCTCCAGAAGCGTCAAAGCTTCTTTACTGTAAGAACTGTGAATCTGTGGAATAGACTTCTTCATCAGGACGTGGTCACAGCTTGAACGGTGGACAGTTTTAAGATAGATTTCTTATGAAAATGTGTAGAAATCTTAGTTTCATTTCCTTCTGGGATTCGCATCCCCACGTATTCCTTGGTTGAACTGTCTTTTTTCAACTGTATTAACTATGTAACTATGTAACTCCTAGAGGCTCATTTGCATATATTAAAACTTCATATGCAGGCACGTATGAACATGGAACCTACTAAAACATGTACGGAGAGAAAGAGAAACACGGCGGCACTGCTTCCACTGGTATGGCCGTTTCCAATATTAGAATAACCGTGAATGTGGTATGATGCGATTCGCTGTGTGGTGCTCAGCAACATAGAGTATCAGGCTATGGTTCACAATGAGAAGAAGGAAAGTAACAGAGTTGCGGCACTCACCGGAGTATAAGTTGATACTTTATTCAGGCTTCCTTAGAAGACAGCACATGAGGGATCCAGGGGCGGACACAGTGTTGCGAGCGGCGACGGCCGTTTCGCGCGTGGGTTCGCGCTTCCTCAGGCCGCTGTATACGTCATCACGCAGGTTTGCGCTTTATACAGGCGGACAGGGGACGGCCGGCGCCGTCGGCCACAACTGTGCGCCCTGGGATTGATGACATAAATTAAAAACATGTGGACAGCAGGAACAGGTATGGATGTAAACAAACAAATCAATGAGCACAAAATCGGATGCAGATAACTTAATAGTGCCCACACCAAGCAAGGTTTAACTGCAAATTCATACATAGGTGGCAGGGGAGGTTTCAGGCACCGCGATACAGATTCAGATGTATACAATTCATTAGGATTCAAATAATGATAGTGTTAGAGCTGGGGAAGCCGCATAATGTCAGCGCGGAAAGTCGCAAACACAGAAAAAATCGCAAATGCGAAGAATCACAAATGCAAAGAGGTCGCATCATGTGAACAATTGCCCGTCTATCCTGAACGCATACGGATTATAAGAACACTGACATGTCGTTCTTGTCATTCATGCCTGCCGCACCCATTGCTCCAGTTTGCATCATCCATCTTGCCTCCCTCTGCAGGAGCAGGCGATGCCGGTCACCCCCCCTAGGGATGGGCGGACATGCTCTACCCCCGCAAAGGCCGTCCCCTGTCCGCCTGTATAAAGCGCAAACCTGCGTGATGACGTATACAGCGGCCTGAGGAAGCGCAATCCCACGAGCGAAACGGCCGTCGTCGCTCGCAACACTGTGTCCGCCCCTGGATCCTTCATGTGCTGTCTTCTAAGGAAGCCCGAATAAAGTATCAACTTATACTCCGGTGAGTGCCGCAACTCTGTTACTTTCCTTCTTCTCATTATGAACATGGAACCAACACAGATGCCTTCAGCTGCCAATCGCGCATGCAGCAGGTCAGCCAGTTTTAAAGGTACAGTACAAATCTGATGACAGATGCCCTTTAACCACTTCCCGCCACGCTAACGCCGAAAGGCGTCATTTCTGCGGCGCTCCCAGGTCACACTAACGCCAATAGGCGTCATCTCGCGTGAGCCGAGATTTCCTGTGAACGCGCGCACACAGGAACGGAAGGTAAGAGAGTTGATCTCCAGCCTGCCAGCGGCGATCGTTCGCTGGCAGGCTGGAGATGTGTTTTTTTTAACCCCTAACAGGTATATTAGACGCTGTTTTGATAACAGCGTCTAATATACCTGCTACCTGGTCCTCTGGTGGTCCCCTTTGTTTGGATCGACCACCAGAGGACACAGGTAGCTCAGTAAAGTAGCACCAAGCACCACTACACTACACTACACCCCCCCCCCCGTCACTTATTAACCCCTTATTAGCCCCTGATCACCCCATATAGACTCCCTGATTACCCCCCTGTCATTGATTACCCCCCTGTCATTGATTACCCCCCTGTAAAGCTCCATTCAGACGTCCGCATGATTTTTACGGATCCACTGATAGATGGATCCGATCCGCAAAACGCATCCGGACGTCTGAATGAAGCCTTACAGGGGCGTGATCAATGACTGTGGTGATCACCCCATATAGACTCCCTAATCACCCCCCTGTCATTGATTACACCCCTGTCATTGATCACCCCCCTGTAAAGCTCCATTCAGACGTCCGCATGATTTTTACGGATGCACTGATAGATGGATCCGATCCGCAAAACGCATCCGGACGTCTGAATGAAGCCTTACAGGGGCATGATCAATGACTGTGGTGATCACCCCATATAGACTCCCTGATCACCCCCCTGTAAAGCTCCATTCAGATGTCCGCATGATTTTTACGGATGCACTGATAGATGGATCCGATCCGCAAAACGCATCCGGACGTCTGAATGAAGCCTTACAGGGGCATGATCAATGACTGTGGTGATCACCCCATATAGACTCCCTGATCACCCCCCTGTAAAGCTCCATTCAGATGTCCGCATGATTTTTACGGATGCACTGATAGATGGATCGGATCCGCAAAACGCATCCGGACGTCTGAATGAAGCCTTACAGGGGCATGATCAATGACTGTGGTGATTACCCCCCTGTAAAGCTCCATTCAGATGTCCGCATGATTTTTACGGATGCACTGATAGATGGATCGGATCCGCAAAACGCATCCGGACGTCTGAATGAAGCCTTACAGGGGCGTGATCAATGACTGTGGTGATCACCCCATATAGACTCCCTGATCACCCCCCTGTCATTGATTACCCCCCTGTCATTGATTACCCCCCTGTAAAGCTCCATTCAGACGTCCGCATGATTTTTACGGATCCACTGATAGATGGATCGGATCCGCAAAACGCATCCGGACGTCTGAATGAAGCCTTACAGGGGCATGATCAATGACTGTGGTGATCACACCATATAGACTCCCTGATCACCCCCCTGTCATTGATTACCCCCCTGTAAAGCTCCATTCAGATGTCCGCATGATTTTTACGGATCCACTGATAGATGGATCGGATCCGCAAAACGCATCCGGACGTCTGAATGAAGCCTTACAGGGGCATGATCAATGACTGTGGTGATCACACCATATAGACTCCCTGATCACCCCCCTGTCATTGATTACCCCCCTGTAAAGCTCCATTCAGATGTCCGCATGATTTTTACGGATGCACTGATAGATGGATCGGATCCGCAAAACGCATCCGGACGTCTGAATGAAGCCTTACAGGGGCGTGATCAATGACTGTGGTGATCACCCCATATAGACTCCCTGATCACCCCCCCTGTCATTGATCACCCCCCCTGTCATTGATCACCCCCCCGTCATTGATCACCCCCCTGTAAGGCTCCATTCAGACATTTTTTTGGCCCAAGTTAGCGGAATTATTATTATTTTTTTCTTACAAAGTCTCATATTCCACTAACTTGTGTCAAAAAATAAAATCTCACATGAACTCACCATACCCCTCACGGAAACCAAATGCGTAAAATTTTTTAGACATTTATATTCCAGACTTCTTCTCACGCTTTAGGGCCCCTAGAATGCCAGGGCAGTATAAATACCCCACATGTGACCCCATTTCGGAAAGAAGACACCCCCAGGTATTCCGTGAGGGGCATATTGAGTCCATGAAAGATTGAAATTTTTGTCCCAAGTTAGCGGAACGGGAGACTTTGTGAGAAAAAAATTAAAAATATCAATTTCCGCTAACTTGTGCCAAAAAAAAAAAATTTCTATGAACTCGCCATGCCCCTCATTGAATACCTTGGGGTGTCTTCTTTCCAAAATGGGGTCACATGTGGGGTATTTATACTGCCCTGGCATTCTAGGGGCCCCAAAGCGTGAGAAGAAGTCTGGTATCCAAATGTCTAAAAATGCCCTCCTAAAAGGAATTTGGGCACCTTTGCGCATCTAGGCTGCAAAAAAGTGTCACACATGTGGTATCGCCGTATTCAGGAGAAGTTGGGGAATGTGTTTTGGGGTGTCATTTTACATATACCCATGCTGGGTGAGAGAAATATCTTGGCAAAAGACAACTTTTCCCATTTTTTTTATACAAAGTTGGCATTTGACCAAGATATTTATCTCACCCAGCATGGGTATATGTAAAAAGACACCCCAAAACACATTCCTCAACTTCTCCTGAATACAGAGATACCAGATGTGTGACACGTTTTTGCAGCCTAGGTGGGCAAAGGGGCCCATATTCCAAAGAGCACCTTTCGGATTTCACTGGTCATTTTTTGCAGAATTTGATTTCAAACTCCTTACCACACATTCGGGCCCCTAGAATGCCAGGGCAGTATAACTACCCCACAAGTGACCCCATTTTGGAAAGAAGAGACCCCAAGGTATTCGCTGATGGGCATAGTGAGTTCATGGAAGTTTTTATTTTTTGTCACAAGTTAGTGGAATATGAGACTTTGTATGAAAAAAAAATCAAAAAAAAAAAATCATCATTTTCCACTAACTTGTGACAAAAAATAAAAAATTCTAGGAACTTGCCATGCCCCTCACGGAATACCTTGGGGTGTCTTCTTTCCAAAATGGGGTCACTTGTGGGGTAGTTATACTGCCCTGGCATTCTAGGGGCCCGAATGTGTGGTAAGGAGTTTGAAATCAAATTCTGTAACAAATGACCTGTGAAATCCGAAAGGTGCTCTTTGGAATATGGGCCCCTTTGCCCACCTAGGCTGCAAAAAAGTGTCACACATCTGGTATTGCCGTACTCAGGAGAAGGTGGGGAATGTGTTTTGGGGTGTCATTTTACATATACCCATGCTGGGTGAGAGAAATATCTTGGCAAAAGACAACTTTTCCCATTTTTTTATACAAAGTTGGCATTTGACCAAGATATTTATCCCACCCAGCATGGGTATATGTAAAAAGACACCCAAAAACACATTCCTAAACTTCTCCTGAATACAGAGATACCAGATGTGTGACACTTTTTTGCAGCCTAGGTGGGCAAAGGGGCCCATATTCCAAAGAGCACCTTTCGGATTTCACAGGTCATTTTTTACAGAATTTGATTTCAAACTCCTTACCACACATTTGGGCCCCTAGAATGCCAGGGCAGTATAACTACCCCACAAGTGACCCCATTTTGGAAAGAAGAGACCCCAAGGTATTTCGTGATGGGCATAGTGAGTTCATAGAAGTTTTTATTTTTTGTCACAAGTTAGTGGAATATGAGACTTTGTAAGAAAAAAAAAAAAAAAATCATCATTTTCCGCTAACTTGTGACAAAAAATAAAAAGTTCTATGAACTCACTATGCCCATCAGCGAATACCTTAGGGTGTGTACTTTCCGAAATGGGGTCATTTGTGGGGTGTTTGTACTGTCTGGCCATTGTAGAACCTCAGGAAACATGACAGGTGCTCAGAAAGTCAGAGCTGCTTCAAAAAGCGGAAATTCACATTTTTGTACCATAGTTTGTAAACTCTATAACTTTTACCCAAACCATTTTTTTTTTACCCAAACATTTTTTTTTTATCAAAGACATGTAGAACTATAAATTTAGAGCAAAATTTCTATATGGATCTCGTTTTTTTTTGCAAAATTTTACAACTGAAAGTGAAAAATGTCATTTTTTTGCAAAAAAATCGTTAAATTTCGATTAATAACAAAAAAAGTAAAAATGTCAGCAGCAATGAAATACCACCAAATGAAAGCTCTATTAGTGAGAAGAAAAGGAGGTAAAATTCATTTGGGTGGTAAGTTGCATGACCGAGCAATAAACGGTGAAAGTAGTGTAGTGCCGATTTGTAAAAAAGGGCCTGGTCTTTAGGGGGGTATAAACCTGTGGTCCTTAAGTGGTTAAAACCCTGGCTATATATGATGACATGGTTTAGATGATGTTCCAGATTGTACCATAAAAATACTTGGCTAATTTTCATTGATGCCTCATGTTTGGTTTCCAGCAAGCTCCATAAACATTTACAGCTTGGTATTTCTGGGAGTTTATAGCAGAGGCAGACTGGGAGCTTAAAGTGGCTATTTAAAATAACCAATAACCTAAAAGCGGCCTCATGTTTGTAAGTGGGTCCAAATTGACAGAAGATGGGGCAACACAATAAGGCAGGCCAACCCAAGTAGGCAGGGGCAACTGAAGTAGGCAGGTCTGCAAAACCATAGTGCAACACAAAAAAACACCCCAGCAGAACCAAATATCAGAGTGTGGGACAAAATATTGCCACCCATGCCACTGTATTCTACTGTTTCACTGTCCATGAGGACAGTGATACAGTTGAGTTTTGGAGGGCACCTGCGGCCATTGGCCAGGTGCATACTGTAAGTACCGAATGCACCTAGCAATTAATTAATTAATATTGAGAGCATCATATCCTTATTCATCTACTGGTGCCCATGTGGAGGACTCAGGTGGCCCCCAGGGCATTGACCCACAAGGAAATTTCCCTGTATGGTCTATGGTCAGTCTGCCCCTGGTTTCTAGTACTATAACAATTGATGATCTCCTTCACTACTGGACTAGTACTGTGGCTGCTGTTTTAGTTTTTGAGATGCCAATGGTGTTTGGCCAGATTCACTACTTTTGATTACCATTTTCAAGAGAAATGTGTCTTTATCCAGAAGGTTCAAAAGCTGAGATATATTTTATAAATGTATTAAAACAAGTTTCAGAATCAACTAACCCATATTAGATATCCTACATACTGTTTGTAAAATGCAGCAAAATATGTCAGTGCTATATAAATGAGTAAAATACATAAAAAATAATGGCACTTACCAAATGGGAATTGATATTAAAGATTGTTTAAACATGCAAAGTGGTATCTCCCGAGAAAGAGAACCATCTACAGTTAGGCATATTCTTTGCATATTCATCCCCCATGTAGCATTGCCAATAAGTCTCCACTAGAGATGGCCTTGCAGTTCGCCCGGCGGTCGTTACGCGGCGAACTTTGCTTGTTTGCGGTTCGCCGAACATGCAAACATATGGAGATGTCCACCGGCGCCATATTCTTTTGCATTGTGCCGAACTTTGACCCATGACACATCCATCAGGTGGGACATGACAGCCAATTGAGACGTTTCAGCGCATGGACACACCCCCCTACCCTATAAATAAACCCAATCTGGCCGCCATTTTACATTCAGTATTTTGCCAGTGTAGGGAGAGGTTGCTGTGTGGAGCAGGGACAGACTGTTAGAGACACCAAACGCTAGCTAATAGGGCCACAAAAGTCCTTAAAAAGGGGTTGTCCGGGTTCAGAGCTGAACCCGGACATACCCTTATTTTCACCCAGGCAACCCCCCTGAGGCTAGCATCGGAGCATCTCATGCTCCGATGCGCTCCCTTGTCCTGTGCTAAATCGCGCAGGGCACAGTTTTTTCTTTTTTTATCATAACACACTGCCGGGCGGAAGCTTCTGCCCGGCAGTGTGTTCGGTGACATCACCGGCATTGATGGGCAGCCTTTAACGCTGCCCTAGCCGTTTTACTGGCTAGGGCAGCGTTAAATCCCGCCCATCAGTGCCAGTGACGTCACCGGGCTTCCTGGCAGCCCCATGGAGAGCCCGGTACATCACCGGATCTCTAAGAAAATTCCCTTTGCCCTGCGCAATTTTGTGCAGGGCAAAGGAGAGCATCGGAGCATGAACTGCTCCGATGCTCAAGTCAGGGGGGCTGCCTGGGTGAAAATGGTGGTATATCCGGGTTCAGCTCTAGACCCGGACAACCCCTTTAAGGACTGGTATAGGTGTGCTATCTATAGGTGTCACATACTGAGAGATGTGGTATACTTATAGTATACTTCTAACATAGAAAGTATATTATAGTGCATTTGTATTGTGCAGCAGTTGTGTGCGGTTCTGCTGAGATACCGCAGCTATACAGAGAGACAAACGCTATTGGAACAACTAATTGCAACTGGTATGATATAGCAGCTTCCCCCCAAAAAAACTGATTGAGGCAGGGGTGTGATATACAGTTGTGTTCAAAATAATAGCAGTGTGTTTAAAAAAGTGAATAAAGCTCAAAATCCTTCTAATAGCTTTTATTTCCATACACAAATATGCAATGGGAACACTACACATTCTATTCCAAATAAAAACTTGAAGAAAAATATATCAAATTTGTGTTCCTCTAAAATAATTGAAGAAAAGTGAATATTTGACTGTTCAAAAAAATAGCAGTGTTTGTATTCTTCTTTACAAATTCAAACTGAAAAAACTGAAAAATGTTTGAAGATTTTGCTTTCCTTTGAAGCACTTAACTGATATTTAGCTGTATAACCACTGTTTCTGAGAACTGCTGTACATCTGTGTTGCATGGAGTCAACCAACTTCTGGCACCTGTGAACAGGTATTCCAGCCCAGGATGATTCGACTAGATACCACAGTTCTTCTCTATTTCTTGGTTTTTCCTAAGAAACTGCATTTTTGATGTCACCCTACAAGTTTTCTATTGGATTAAGATCCGGGGATAGGGCTGGCCACTCCATAACGTCAATCTTGTTGGTCTGGAACCAAGATGTTGCACATTTACTGGTGTGTTTGGGGTCGCGGTCTTGTTGGAACACCCATTTCAAGGGCATTTCCTCTTCAGCATAAGGCAGCATGACCTCTTCAAGTATTCTGATGTATTCTAACTGATCCATGATCCCTGGTATGCGATAAATAGGCCCAACACGCTTGCTCCACCATGCTTCACTGTCTTCACAGTGTACTGTGGCTTGAATTCAGTGTTTGGGAGTCATCTGACAAACTGTCTCTGGCCACTAGACCCAAAAAGAACAATCTTACTTTCATCAGTCCACAAAATGTCTCTTTAGGCCAGTCAACGTGCTCGTTGGCAAATTGTAACCTCTTCAGCACATGTCTTTTTTTCAATAGTGGGACTTTGCTGGGGCTTCTTGCAGATAGCTTCGCTTTACATAGGCGTCTTCTAATTGTAACAGTACTCACAGATAACTTTAGAACTTCTTTGATCTTCCTGGAGCTGATTGTTTAGTCCTTGCCATTTTGGCTATTCTTCTATCCATTCGAATGGTAGTTTTTAGCTTTCTTCCATGATTTTCAGGTTTTGGTTGCCATTTTAAAGCATTTGTAATCATTTTAACTGAGCAGCCTATCATTTTCTGCACCTCTTTATATGTCTTCCCCTCTCCAATCAACTTTGTAATCAAGGTACGCTGTTCTTCTGAACAATGTCTGGAACGACCCATTTTCCTCAGCATTTCAGAGAGAAATGCACTGTAACCAGCATGTATAACATTTGCTGCCTTCCTTCCTTAAATAAGGGCAATAATTGCCACCTGTTTTTCAAAGAATGAATGACCTCACTCATTGAACTCCACCCTGCTATTATTTTGCACATGCCCCTTTCAGTAAGTGATTGAATTACAGAAAATCAGCAGCATGCATGTCATGACTGTTGGGTCTGTTAAATTTCTATTACTCTACTACACCTGCTAGTAAATTATTTGCCATGTAGAAATATAATTTCTACCAAAAACAATGATTGATCAGGTTAGTGATGTCTGACTGCTATTATTTTAAACACAACTGTACCTATAATATACTTTCTATATAGTGCATTTGTATTGTGCAGCATTTGTGTGTTCTGCTGAGATACCGCAGCTATACAGAGGGACAAAACGCAATTGGAATAACTAATTGCAACTGGTGTGATATACCAGTTGCCCCCCCAAAAAACTGATTGAGGCAGGGGTGTGATATACCTATAATATAATTTCTATATAGTACATTTGTATTGTGCAGCATTTGTGTGCGGTTCTGCTGAGATACCGCAGCTATACACAGGGACAAACGCAATTGGAATAACTAATTGCAACTGGTGTGATACACTTGTTGCCCCAAAATAAACAGTCTAAGGGGTTTGATATACCTGCTTCTAGCAAATACTCATTAAGGGGTTCTATATACCTGCTTCCATAAATACTGCTCTTCTATAGGGACTTTGTCACAGGGTCATTTTGTAAAATGACAGGCAGAGGAATAGGCAGGCCATTCCACAGGGGTGGTACGGGTCGGGTAGGTGCACCAGGCCAGAGTATAAGTGGGAGGTTGGAGAAGGTGCGTGCGATTACATCAAAGGACTCACCATAGTGGCTCACTCAGCCTTCCGTTTCTGCACCCTCCTCATCCTCTGTATCAGCGCCCTCCTCACTCTCTGCTGTGTGCACCCCCAAAGACCCCAACACCACCACCACCACCACCATAGCCCCTCCACTCGAGTTAGAGGAATTATTCTCCCATCCATTCTAAGACCTTACCGATGCTCAGCCATTCTTGGCATCGGATGAGGAAGAGGGGGTAGCGAAGGCTGCCACCCAGCAGTCTGACGCCAGTACCCAGATCTGCCCAAGGAGGGTGGTCCCTGCTAATGCTGCCTACTCCGTGATCTCTAATGTCAGTGGTGGTGAAGGTGACGATGATGACGTGTTGATGGACGTCACGTGGGTGCCCACAAGAGAGGAAAAGGAGGGGAGTTCAGAGGGAGAGACGGAGCAGCAGACACAGGAGGCAAAAAGCAGACTGCAAATGTATCTGGAGCGAGCCATCCACCATGCACAGTCACATCTGGCGCTCCCAGGATGCCGGCACATGGCTCCACAGTGTGAGCTTTTTTTAACGTGTCAGCTGCTTACAATAGTGTTGACATCTGCAGCCTGTTCTGTCAACGCATAAGTCGCGGTAAGCCCAACACTCACCTAGGGACGACCGCCTTAAGAAGGCACCTGACATCCCATCACTGAGCCCAGTGGGAGCAACACCGTCAGAACCCAGAAAGCCACACTCCCGGCGCTCCACATCCTGCCTCTTCTCTCCTCCCATTTGTCCTCCACTCCACCTTCCACCAAGCCATCGTCGCGTTTATCCGGCAAAAGGCAGGCTTCCGTGGCCCAAATGTTCAAATGTAAAAAGTTGATGATGCCGGATAACCCTCTTGCCCAACGGTTGACTGCTGGCTTGTCGGAACTTCTAGCCCGCCAACTACTGCCATATAAGCTGGTGGACTCGGAGGCCTTTAGAAAATTTGTGGCCATTGGCACACGGCAATGGAAAGTCCCCGTAAGGAAATATTTCTCCCAGAAGGGCCTCCCAGAGCTATTTGGCCACGTTCAGTGGCAAGTGAATGTATCTCTATTACACAGTGTTGGTGCGAAGATACTGTACATTGGACTACAGCCATGTGGTCTAGCAAACACGGACAGGGAAGGTAACTAACTTTTACTGCCCACTGGGTGAACCTTTTGACGGCTGTCAAGCATGCAACCCATGGCACCCGTGTGGATTTGGTGTTACCCCAAACTCCCCAGAACCTATTTGACATGCCAGGTGAGACGTTGCCATGCTGTGCTGCGGCAAGCCAAGAGCTACACCATTCCTGCACTTCTTCTAGCTCTACAGTCACAGGCCGATCAGTATCTAACCCCGCTCAATTTGGCAGTTGGTAAAGTGGTGTGCGACAAAGGTGCCAATCTGTTGAGCGCGCTGAAACAGGGCAAAATGACACACGTGCCGTGCATGGCACATGTCCTGAACTTAGTCATGCAGCGATTCGTTGCCAAATACCCCGGGGTCCAGGATGTCCTACGGTAGGCCAGGAAAATCTCTGGCTATTTTAGAACATCTTACACGGCCATGGCTCGCCTTTCTGACTTTCAGCGGCGACACAAATTGCCCGTCAGACATCTGATTTGCGACTGTCCGGCATGCTGGAACTCCACCTTGTATATGCTTGATAGGATCCTCCAGCAAAAACGTGCCGTTAAAGACTACCTGTATAACCTCTGCAGCAGGACAGGTTCTGGGGAGCTTGGTTTCTTTTCACTGCGCCAGTGGCTGCTCATGCACGACGCACGCAGACTTCTGCGGCCATTTGATGAGATCACCAAACTGTTCAGTTGCAGCCAGGGCGCCATCAGTGACATTGTACCTTACGCCTTCTTTCTGGAGCGTGCATTGCGTCGTGTCATTGATCAAGCCGTTGAGCATCAGGCGCAGTAAGATGAGGAAGTCGCAATGCTGAATGAATTCCCAGGGGGGGCCCACTCCATCTGAGACAAGTCAGCAAAAGTCTGAGGAGGATTGTACCTGGGGGGAGAAGAAGGAGGAGCAAGAAGAGCAAGCTTTAAACTTTTCTGGGATCCCTGGTGTTGTCCGTGTATGGGGGGAGGAGACCGAGGACGACATTCTCCTGGGCGATGAGCAGGAGCCAGGCCACTCCATTGCTTCCAATTTAGTGCAAATGGGGGCCTTCATGCTCCAGTGTTTGAAGAGGGACCCCTGTGTAAAAAGCATAAAGGGCAAGGATCAGTACTGGGTGGCAACGTACTTGGACCCCCGTTACAAACACAAAATGGCAGACATGTTACCAGCATCAAAGAGGACTGTCATAATGCAACATTTCCAGCCCTTACTTCAAGAGATGCTGCATTCTGCTGTTGTGGGCGCTGGCAGAGGAATTTCCAGGTAAAGCTAAAGGAAGGGGAGCAGTGACATATTAAACGTAACTTTTAATGTAAATAGGAACTCTCCCTGGACAGAGAGTAAAAAACCCTTACAAACAAGAAAAAACACATATATATGTAAGACCTAAATTGGTGTGATACCAAACTATGGCAACACACCAAGCCAGGTGCAAACCACCCTAGGCCCAAGTGCACAATAACCTAGGCATATGAAGGGTCGGGCGTGAAATCCCTATGTTCCAGTCCCAAGCTTGGGGTACCGGAGCTACGGGGACACTAAAAAACACGGAATGGTCTTACCGGTTTTGTGGAGACCTCACTTGTTCACAACGTATGGAGTGTTGGTAAAGGATGTGGTCACACAGTGAGGGCTTGTCAATACCGGATGTCCAGTCGGTGATGGAGGCATTCAAAACTTCGATCAGACGTAGTGGTAAGGAGGCCTCAGAAGGAGATGTAAACCTTCCCTGGTAAGGCCCTACTTGACCTATTCAGCCCTAGTGACCTAACAGGGGGTCCGTGCCCCGCAAGGGGTGGCTCCGTCCGGAACCTTACCCTGATAAGGAATCCCTATGTAGCCCTAAACAGGGTATTGAACGACTGGACTGAATATTTTGTCAGGGTAAGGGAATATCAATGCTAAAATAAATGGTCGCAATATGTTTAGCGTGTCCCAACGCGTTTCATCAGCAAAACATATCATCATCAGCAAAATATCTCATAAGGCTGCTAGATATACCCATAAGACCCTATGAATCGTCAGGGGACACGGGGCTTGGTATTACACAGCTCCTACTTGTCTACCTGCTACAAACGAAAAAAGGGAGGGGGCACTTACTGTATATCTAAGCCCCACAATGCAGAGCAAGGTAGAGGAATATTCAAATGAGGCGACCCGTTAGAATAAAGATCCCACACTGCCCACTAAGTGATGAGTGAGGGCTGGTACTCACAATGCCCTAGGAATGGCGTGTAGCAAATGTCCAGGGTCGTGGGCACTGAAATTTACCGTGCCGCCATCACACACGCAGGCCTGACAGGCACTGGTAAGCACGCTGTATTTCAAAGTGAAAGGGGAGGAGGATCGGCCCATGAGCATGCGCCCTGTGTGACGCCGGCCCACGTGACCGGATCATGTCACATGATCGGGCCAACGGAGGTACGGCGCTCAGAATCAGTGCACAGGCGCATGCGGCCGGATGCTGCCAGGGCTGCCCTTAGTGAGCGCCAGGCTATCATAGACGTTACTGCGCCACCGAGGATGCCTACAGAGCGCCAGGCTATCAAATAGTGGAGGAGCTATTGGGGGGAAGTAGGCAAATGCCACAGCTTAAACAACACCACAATCTACACCAGGCCACCAACACCACACCAAAACACCAGGCCACCGTAAGGGTGATGGAGCTGTTGGGAAACAAATAAATTACAAAGCCCACGGCTACTACAATACCACCCTAGATTCAAGGGGGGGATCTAATTAGAGAAAACCCTCAATATATGACAGGGGGGACATTAATGGCGGGGATCAAGACATACCTGCCAGGATAGGGAATCAATCAACCCAAAATGAAGTAAAATGGATATTGTTCATCAATGGTTAATGGAGTAAAATAAATATTGTTCTTCAATGGTCCAGTTTTTTGGGGGAACATGGCAGGCTTGCTTACTGCCGGCCTTGATAGGGATGCATGGCTGACAGAGGCCAAGACAGTATTTTCTGACCAAACTTTCACCCCAAAAAAATACACCCCTACCCTTTGCAGAGTTGACACGGATCTATAAAGAGCATATTAGCTCTTGGTGGGAAGTGCAGGGGCTGGAATACTATATAAAACAGGGAATCGTGCCCCGGGGCCTCTGTATCTCTCTCACTCCAGCAAACCGCATTAGAAGTCCAGACCTACTTCAAAAGTGGGAAAGGGAGGCCACTAGTAGCTCCCTAAGATTTATGCAACTCTTGTTGGACGAAGAAAGGGCCATCCTCGAGCGGGTTGACAAGAATCTATCTGAACAGATAGAGATAGTAAAGAAGTTTCACTCAGAAACTGAATTTAGCAATAAAGAAAACCAACTGCAGAATACAATAGAGCGCTACCAATATCACTTAAAGGAGCGTAAACATAAGCAATTCACTAGAGATTCACAGGATTTCAAGGACAACAAAGTGTACTTATTCCTTACAAATCCTGATACTGGCCCGAAAACTGACCTTTCCTCCACTGATACTGAGACCTCTGATATTGAAAAGGAAAGATACCCTAGGAATAGGGGCCGGGGTCGGGGTGGTTACAGAGCCAGAAGACGGGGAGGCAGATTCAAAACGAATCAATTCTCTAACCAACCACAATGCACTCCTCCTGTCCAGCTCTCATCCTCATCCTCTTTTTTAGAGCAAGGGACACACAACCCGCTGCGGAGTCGAAACCCCCAACCACATAATATGGAACACCAGCCGATGATAAGTTAGTCATCAACTTGTCCTCTCGTCCTTTGACTGAGATTGAAAATAGGCTACTGAGACGGGGCCTCTCATTTGTTCCAACCACAAGGTTTGACTTATTTCGTTGGGTCAAGGATATCCATAAGCACTTTAGGCTGAAAGACCATAAAGAAAGTCGTAATCTGGGCATACCGGTGGAGATCCTTGGGGATGTCCATTTATTGTATAATTTGGACACCATGCCCACTAACTCTGAAGGGAGAGGCCCATTCACAGACTTAAAAAAGACTACTGGAAAGTCGGATCTCGACTCATATGGAGCCACTTCCAATAGTTGGCGCTGTCGAGATGGTTCTCTTCCTTGGGAGATACCTCTTTGCATATTCATTTCCCATGGAGCATTGCCAATAAAATGTCTCTACACAGGACTGGACTTCTTGAGGAGATTCAGCACTCTGCCTAATGATGTTGAAATGAAGCTTTATATTTGTATAACATATGTTTCTAATATGCTTTGTTACATTTTTACCACTTTCAAGATCATTGCTTGCTGTGTTAGAATGGCGACTACAATGTACTTAGAAAAAAGCTGGGCACCAATCAAATGCATATGGGTTCCGACCAGCATGCAAATGCAAAACTAGAACTAGACACACAACAAAATATAGTACTGAAATATGTAAATCTTTATTGGCAACCTTTTTTTAAATAAAAAATAACAATAAAAAATAAAGACTAGAGACATTCACTTAATAACCAAGAAGGATCTCCATCCAAAGCACAATTCATAATGTGAATAATCACACGAGGTCCACGATATCACAAGAAAAATTAATACATACAGTAAATCTCAAACGATTCCCACAAATTTACCATGATTAGAAATACAGACATAACTTCGGAAATCACACATGCAAAAGTCGAGATAAAGTGCTAGTGCAATAAATACGTGAAAAATGTCAAAAATACTGAATAGTATCACTGCCATCGGTCTGGGCAGCTTCATCAGGGGTGGCCAGTCTTTGTTTTTTTATTGTTTATAAAAAGGTTCATAATAAAGATTTATATATTTAATTACTACAGTATATATGTGCTTTTTTATAGAGTTCTAGAATGGGGACTACAGTTTTTACATTCAGAGGCTGAAAACCTGTATCTAATATATCTAACTGCAACAAGCCACGAGATGTCCCAGGTAAAAATCTTCTTCAGTTTAGTAGTATGTTGAGGGGAATGTATCATCAGAAAATGACCTCCTGTTTAAATCACTTTTTCAACATATTTTTTAATAATTTTTGAGGATGTTATTTTAATTTTTCATGTCACTTTTTATATTTAAACTAAAACCAAAAATCCATGTCCAATAATTGGTGCCACTTCTCGGTTTATACAGATTAGGCTACTTTCACACTTGCGTTGTTGTTTTCCAGTATTGAGACAGCAGATGATCTCAATCCGGGAAAAAAACATTTCCGTTTTGTCCCCATGCATTCTGAATGGAAAGAGATGCATTCAGAATGCATCAGGATGTCTTCCATTCCAGCAGCATTCCGCTTTGTGACCAGACACAATAACGATGCAAGCTGCGATTTTGTGTCCGGTCATAAAAACGGGGAAAAAAAACGGATCTTGCATTGGAAACAATGTAAGTCAATGGTGATGGATCTGTTTTTATGCCTAAAAAAAACGGGGTCACCCATTGACTTTTAATATATTTTGTGATGGATCAGTTTTTTTTCCGTTTTGATTTCACACAACCGCATTTTAACGGAACGGATGCATCCTGATGTGCAAAATCAAAACAGATAGCTTTAATTCTGGTATTAAGATTCTCTGCCAGATCTCAATACCGGAATTCTTTTTTAAATTGAAAATAGCTTTTATTGGCAATCAGTCATCAATACAAAACATACATTATACTGCGACACAGCGCAGGCTGAAACACAGTACAATAGATACTAATACTAATAAAAACAATTTGTGCATGGGCGCAGTGCACAGCGCAGGTACAGATCCTGTACTGTACATCACACACAGCACCACACTAACATTTTAACATCACACATCAATCAATAAGCATCGGACGAGTGATAGGGGAAGGGGGGAGGGAGGGGAGTCAGAGGCCCAAAGCTTTATTGACAGACAGACACACCGGGGGAGAGGAGGGAAGAAGAGGGGTTTTATTCCTCTTCTTCATCGATGTCTGGACCCTCCATGATGGAGTCGTCTCTGAGCAGGCTGAATACCAGCCTGCGGCAGTCCTGGATGGCCATCATCTCCCAGTTCATCACTAGGCGTTTCCTGGCAAGCCACATAGCGTCCTTAAAACAGTTCATAAGCCGCCAGGCCTCCTGGATAGCCTCAACCAAATGGGTCCCATGGAATTATCTGTAAAGCATGGCAGTCTGCTTCAGGCTGCTCATGGGAATAATGTCTATGAGTTCATTTTCCAGGGTGTCCAACAGGGCCTGTGCAAATGAGCACTGCTAAAAGAGGTGCAAAGGTGTTTCTTCCTGGAAAGGGCACATGGGGCAGTACTGTCACGGATGGTGTACAGGAAACAAGACAATGCAAAATAATCTGACTCACTGGATCCACAACTAAGGAACAAAAGGGAGACCCCTGCATGAGACCTGGCACACTCTCTCCCTGACTGCTCAGCCTATGCGAACACCCCAAAGGTGGATGGTCGCATATCCACGTACCTCGACTATCTAACGCCTAAAGACCCTACAATAGTGAGGGGACACGACCACCGGCTCCCTACACTAGACACGGAGGGAGTCAGGGACTCCTAAGATCCAGCAAACAGAAAATCACAATTAAATATACAGCACTTATCTTGCAGAAGACTGGGATAAAGGGAACAGCATGCACACACTCCAGGAAGTTGTATAAGCCGCAAACTACTGCATAATGGGGAGGAATTTAAAGGGAAGCAATCAGTCCAACTGCATGACAGCTGAGAGAGGCTAACGAGATGAGGAACTAAAACCAAAACAAAGAAAACTCAAGGAGGAGGTTCTGAAAGGCTTCTGTCAGAGCTTCTCAGCTGTCTGGTTGTGACAGTACCCCTCCCTCTACGAGTGGACTCCGGACACTCAGAGCCCACCTTCTCAGGATGGGACCTATGGAAAGCCCTGATGAGACGAGTGGCCTTAATGTCCGTCACTGGGACCCACATCCTCTCCTCAGGACCATAACCCTCCCAATGAATGAGGTACTGGAGAGAACCGCGGACAAGACGAGAATCCACAATCCTAGAGACCTGAAATTCAAGATTCCCATCAACCATAATCGGAGGAGGAGGCAAAGGCGAGGGTACAATGGGTTGAACATAAGGTTTTAATAAGGACTTATGAAAAACATTATGGATCTTCCAAGTCTGAGGAAGATCAAGACGGTAGGCAACAGGATTGATGACAGACAGGATCTTGTAAGGCCCAATAAACCTAGGACCCAACTTCCAGGAGGGAACCCTCAATTTGATATTCTTGGTAGACAACCACACCAGATCACCAACATTAAGGTCCGGACCAGGCACACGTCTCTTATCTGCCACACGCTTATATCTCTCACTCATGCTCTTTAGATTATCCTGAATCTTTTGCCAAATAGATGACAAAGACGAGGAGAATCTGTCCTCATCAGGTAAACCAGAAGACCCCTCTCCCGAGAAAGTCCCAAACTGCGGATGAAACCCATATGCACCAAAAAATGGCAACTTATCAGAGGACTCCTGACGACGTTTTTTTAAAGCAAACTCAGCAAGGGACAAAAAAGGACACCAATCCTCCTGATTCTCCGCCACAAAACAGCGCAGATATGTCTCCAGATTCTGATTGACGCGCTCCGTCTGGCCATTCGACTGCGGGTGGAAAGCAGAAGAGAATGACAACCGAACCCCCAAGCGAGAACAGAAAGCCTTCCAGAATCTGGAAACAAACTGTGTGCCCCTATCAGAGACTATGTCTGAAGGAATACCATGCAATTTGACAATGTGGTCAATGAATGCCTGCGCCAGCGTCTTAGCATTGGGCAAACCCGGAAAAGGGATGAAATGCACATCAATAGCAGGCAAATTAATGGAAACCCTATAAAAGGATAGGATTGTGGAACATCTAAAATCCCATGGATTGCAAGATGAAAAACAACATGGGTTTACTTCAGGGAGATCATGTCAAACAAATCTTATAGATTTTTTTTGACTGGGTGACTAAAATAATAGACGGTGGAGGTGCAGTAGACATCGCATATCTAGATTTTAGTAAGGCTTTTGACACTGTCCCACATAGAAGACTTATCAATAAACTGCAGTCATTGAGCATGGACTCCCATATTGTTGAGTGGATTAGGCAGTGGCTGAGTGACAGACAGCAGAGGGTTGTAGTCAATGGAGAACATTCAAAACAAGGTCATGTTACCAGTGGGGTTCCACAGGGATCTGTACTGGGACCAATTTTGTTTAATATCGTCATAAGTGATATTGCAAAAGGCCTCGATGGTAAGGTTTGTCTTTTTGCTGATGACACAAAGATATGTAACAGGGTTGATGTTCCTGGAGGGAAACGCCAAATGGAAAAGGATTTAGGAAAACTAGAAGAATGGTCAGAACTCTGGCAACTGAAATTTAATGTGGAAAAGTGCAAGATAATGCACCTGGGGTGTAAAAACCCAAGGGCAGAATATAGAATATTTGACACAGTCCTGACCTCAGTATCTGAGGAAAGGGATTTAGGAGTAATTATTTCAGAAGACTTAAAGGTGGGAAGACAATGTAATAGGGCAGCCCGAAATGCCAGCAGAATGCTTGGGTGTATAGGGAGAGGTATAAGCAGTAGAAAGAGTGAAGTGCTTATGCCGCTGTACAGAACACTGGTGAGACCTCACTTGGAGTATTGTGCGCAGTACTGGAGGCCATATCTCCAGAAAGATATAGATACTCTAGAGAGAGTTCAGAGAAGAGCTACTAAACTAGTACATGGATTGCAGGATAAAACTTACCAGGAAAGGTTAAAGGACCTTAATATGTATAGCTTGGAAGAAAGAAGAGACAGAGGGGATATGATAGAAACTTTTAAATACATAAAGGGAATCAACTCTGTAAAGGAAGAGAGCATATTTAAAAGAAGAAAAACTACCACAAGAGGACACAGTTTTAAATTAGAAGGGCATAGGTTTAAAAGTAATATAAGGAAGTATTACTTTACTGAGAGAGTAGTGGATGCATGGAATAGCCTTCCTGCAGAAGTGGTAGCTGCAAATGCAGTGAAGGAGTTTAAGCATGCATGGGATAGGCATAAGGCTATCCTTCATATAAGATAGGGCCAGGGACTATTAATAGGATTCAGATATATTGGGCAGACTAGATGGGCCAAATGGTTCTTATCTGCCGACACATTCTATGTTTCTATGTTTCTATGCACCATTTTGCTAAAACGGTCCACCACCACCAGAATCACAGTCTTCCCCGAGGAACGAGGCAGGTCCGTTATGAAGTCCATGGACAGATGTGTCCAAGGACGGGAAGGAATGGGTAAGGGAAGGAGAGGACCTGATGGCCGTGAATGAGGGACTTTGGCACGAGCGCAAGTCTCGCAGGCTGCCACAAAACCCTCAACCGACTTACGAAGCGCAGGCCACCAGAATCTCAGAGCGATGAGATTCAGTGTGGCTCTTGCCCCCGAGTGCCCAGCAAGGACCGTATCGTGGTGTTCCTTAAAAATCTTGTGTCTCAAAGCGAGAGGCACAAACAACCTCCCAGGAGGACAAAGATCAGGAGCCTCTGACTGGGCTGCCTGCACCTCTGCCTCCAATTCAGGAAAAAGAGCAGAGACCACCACACTTTCAGCCAAAATGGGACCCGGGTCTTCAAAATTCCCACCTCCCGGAAAACAACGTGACAGGGCATCTGCCTTCACATTCTTAACCCCAGGGCGGAACGTAACAACAAAATCAAACCTTGAAAAGAACAAAGACCATCTGGCCTGTCTCGGGTTCAGACGCTTGGCTGACTCCAAGTAGGCCAGATTTTTATGGTCAGTAAACACGGTAATAGGGTGTCTGGCTCCCTCTAGCCAATGGCGCCATTCCTCAAAAGCCAACTTGATGGCCAACAATTCCCTATCTCCCACATCGTAATTTCTCTCTGCGGAGGAGAGTTTCTTCGAGAAAAAGGCACATGGTCGCCATTTGGCAGGAGAGTAACCCTGAGACAAGACCGCACCCACACCTACCTCAGAAGCATCAACCTCAACTATGAACGGTAAAGAAATATCAGGTTGTACCAGGATGGGAGCGGAATTAAAACTCTCCTTGATATTAGAAAAAGCCTTACGCGCCTCTACCGACCAGGAAGAAAAATCTACCCCCTTTCTGGTCATATCAGTGAGTGGTTTAACAACAGAGGAATAATTCAAAATAAACTTCCTGTAATAATTGGCAAAGCCCAAAAAACACATCAGCGCCTTCTGATTCTCAGGAAGCTCCCACTCAAGCACAGTGCGGACCTTCTCGGGGTCCATGCGAAAACCAGAAGCGGAGAGAAGAAACCCCAGAAATTGAATTTCTGGAACCGCAAACACATTTTTCCAGTTTCGCGTATAATTTATTCTCCCGCAGGATGAGCAAGACCTGACGTAAGTGTTCCTTATGAGTTTTGAAATCAGGAGAAAAAATCAAAATGTCATCCAAATACACTAATACAAATTTTCCCATTAAATGATAAAAAATGCTGTTCACGAAATGCTGAAAAACGGCTGGGGCATTCATCAAACCAAAAGGCATAACCAAATTCTCAAAATGGCCCTCAGGGGTATTGAAGGCCGTCTTCCATTCGTCTCCTTCTCTGACCCTGACCAGGTTGTATGCCCCTCTTAGGTATAATTTGGAAAAGACTTTAGCCCCAACAACCTGGTTAAACAGGTCCGGGATCCGAGGAAGCGGATAAGGGTCACGAATAGTGATACTGTTCAGCTCCCTGAAATCCAGACAAAGTCTTAAAGAACCATCTTTTTTCTTAACAAAGAAAAAACCAGCGGCAACAGGTGACTTCGAGGGTCGTATGTGTCCTTTTCTCAGACTCTCAGAGATATAAGTACGCATAGCGACCCTCTCAGGTTGGGAAAGATTGTATAAACGAGATTTAGGCAGTTTGGCGCCTGGGATGAGATTAATAGGGCAATCGTACTCCCTGTGCGGGGGCAAATCCTGAACTCCACTCTCAGAGAAGACATCCGAAAATTCAGAGAGGAAAGGTGGTACAATCTTAGTAGAAACCTCAGAAACAGATGTCGTGAGGCAATTCTCTCTGCAAAAGTCACTCCAACCATTTATTTGCCTCGCTTGCCAATCAATGGTGGGGTTATGTTTAGTGAGCCAGGGTAGCCCCAACACTAGAGGAGTAGGCAAACCGCTAAGGACGAAACATGACACATCCTCAACATGAGCATCACTTACAATTAAACGGATATTGTGAACTATGCCCTTTAATGATCTCTGAGAAAGTGGAGCGGAATCAATAGCAAAAACAGGAATATCCTTTCCCAAAGTGCATACCTGGAAACCATGAGTTATTGCAAATTGACTATCAATGAGATTGACAGCTGCTCCACTATCCACAAAAATCTCACAAAAAATGCTCTTGCTCTCTAGCGCCACCCTAGCAGGCAGGACAAAACGGGAACTACAAGCAAACAGAAAACCTTCAATTTCCGCCTCAACCCTGCCAATAGTAACAGACGGAACATTTTTAAAAGATTTTTTCCTTTTTGTTTCTTTATTACTCCCAGAAAACTGCCTGAATCTCCTAGAGGGACAAACATTTGCCAAATGATTTACAGTCAGGTCCATAAATATTGGGACATCGACACAATTCTAACATTTTTGCCTCTATACACCACCACAATGGATTTGAAATGAAACAAACAAGATGTGCTTTAACTGCAGACTGTCAGCTTTAATTTTAGGGTATTTACATCCAAATTAGGTGAACGGTGTAGGAATTACAACAGTTTGCATATGTGTCTCCCACTTATTAAGGAACCAAAAGTAATGGGACATTGGCTTCTTAGCTGTTCCATGGCCAAGTATGTGTTATTCCCTCATTATCCCAATTACAATGAGCAGATCAAAGGTCCAGAGTTCATTTCAAGTGTGCTATTTGCATTTGGAATCTGTTGCTGTCAACTCTCAAGATGAGATCCAAAGAGCTGTCACTATCAGTGAAGCAAGCCATCATTAGGCAAAAAAACAAAAAGATTTGGTGTGGCCAAAACAACTGTTTGCAACATTCTTAAAAAGAAGGAAGGCACCGGTGAGCCCAGTAACACCAAAAGACCCGGAAAACCACGAAAAACAACTGTGGTGGATGACCGAATTCTTTCCCTGGTGAAGAAAACACCCTTCACAACAGTTGGCCAAATCAAGAACACTCTCCAGGAGGTAGGTGTATGTGTGTCAAAGTCAACAATCAAGAGAAGACTTCACCAGAGTGAATACAGAGGGTTCACCACAAGATGTAAACCATTGGTGAACCTCAAAAACAGAAAGGCCAGATTATAGTTTGCCAAACGACATCTAAAAAAGCCTTCACAGTTCTGGAACAACATCCTATGGACAGATGAGACCTAGATCAACTTGTACCAGAGTGATGGGAAGAGAAGAGTATGGAGAAGAAAAGAAATTGCTCATGATCCTAAGCATACCACCTCATCAGTGAAGCATGGTGGTGGTAGTGTCATGGCATGGGCATGTATGGCTGCCTATGGAACTGGTTCTCTTGTATTTATTGATTATGTGACTGCTGACAAAAGCAGCAGGATGAATTCTGAAGTGTTTCGGGCAATATTATCTGCTCATATTCAGCCAAATGCTTCAGAACTCATTGGATGGCGCTTCACAGTGCAGATGGACAATGACCCAAAGCATACTGCAAAAGCAACCAAAGAGTTTTTTAAGGGAAAGAAATGGAATGTTATGCAATGGCCAAGTCAATCACCGGACCTGAATCCGATTGAGCATGCATTTCCCTTGCTGAAGACAAAACTGAAGGGAAAATGCCCCAAGAACAAGCAGGAACTGAAGACAGTTGCAGTAGAGGCCTGGCAGAGCATCACCAGGGATTAAACCCAGCGTCTGGTGATGTATATGCGTTCCAGACTTCAGGCTGTAATTGACTGCAAAGGATTTGCAACCAAGTATTAAAAAGTGAAAGTTTGATTTATGATTATTATTCTGTCCCATTACTTTTGGTTCCTTAGCAAGTGGGAGACACATATGCAAACTGTTGTAATTCCTACACAGTTCACCTGATTTGGATGTAAATGCCCTCAAATTAAAGCTGACAGTCTGCAGTTAAAGCAAATCTTGTTCGTTTAATTTCAAATCCATTGTGGTGGTGTATAGAGCCAAAAATGTTAGAATTGTGTCGATGTCCCAATATTTATGGACCTGACTGTATACCTCCACAACAAAAACAAACCCTGCCATGCGGGCTGAATCTTCTATTGTCAGAGGCAATCAACCCCAGCTGCATGGGCTCCTGCTCAGAAGGGGCTGACAGCGACTGAGACCCCTGCGCACAGAATGAGACCGCTGCACTGTCCCGGGACTGAGTATGACAAGGAGAGATCTCTCCTCTCTCTCTAAGACACCTGTAAATACGAACGGCCTGAGACATAGCAGAGTCCAAGGAGATAGGCCTCTCATGAAAGGCAAATGCATCTTTCAATCCTTCTGAAAGACCATGGCAAAATTGACTTCGGAGTGCAGCATCATTCCAACCAGTATCAGCAGCCAATCTCCGAAATTCTGAGCAGTATATCTCTGCGGATTGTTTACCCTGGCATAACAGACGTAGTCTAGACTCAGCCAGAGCAATACGATCCGGATCATCATATATCTGACCCAGGGCTAAAAAGAATTCATCCACTGAACAGAGGGGCCGTGCCCCCTCCGGCAGCGAAAAGGCCCAGGACTGAGCGTTACCCCTGAGCAGCGATATAATGATCCCCACCCTCCGTTCCTCATCACCAGAGGAATGGGGAAGAAGGCGAAAATGGAGTTTGCAAGCCTCTCTAAAACGCACAAAATTCTCACTACCCCCGGAGAACGTATCCGGGAGCGAGATCTTAGGCTCAGAACAAACTCCATGAACGCAAGCTGAACCGGTCACTTGAAACTGAGAAAGTCTTACGGAGATCAGCTACCTCCAATGAAAGACCCTGGAAGCGTTCAGCCAAAAGTGAAACCGGATCCATGCTTAAGACGGTTTTGGCGGCTTATAATGTCACGGATGGTGTACAGGAAACAAGACAATGCAAAATAATCTATGACTCACTGGATCCACAACTAAGGAACAAAAGGGAGACCCCTGCATGAGACCTGGCACACTCTCCCTGACTGCTCAGCCTATGCGAACACCCCAAAGGTGGATGGTCGCATATCCACGTACCTCGACTATCTAACGCCTAAAGACCCTACAATAGTGAGGGGACACGACCACCGGCTCCCTACACTAGACACGGAGGGAGTCAGGGTCTCCTAAGATCCAGCAAACAGAAAATCACAAATAAATATACAGCACTTATCTTGCAGAAGACTGGGATATAGGAACAGCATGCACACACACTCCAGGAAGTTGTATAAGCCGCACACTACTGCATAATGGGGAGGAATTTAAAGGGAAGCAATCAGTCCAACTGCATGACAGCTGAGAGAGGCTAACGAGATGAGGAACTGAAACCAAAACAAAGAAAACTCAAGGAGGAGGTTCTGAAAGGCTTCTGTCAGAGCTTCTCAGCTGTCTGGTTGTGACAAGTACCTGGTGTTGCATAATCCACAGGAATGCATGAAAGTTCTCAGGGACAGGCCTCCCTGAATGGCCATCCATGCCAGGTCTTTGTGCTCATTGGTTGACCTGCTAGAAACCACGTTCTTCCAAACTGTCCCAGCAGTGGCAGCAGGGAAACATGGAATATACTCCATTAAGTCCTTTGCTCGGATCAGCTTGTGGATAGTCTTTATTTCCACAAGTCGGGCTTCAGTCCTTCCAGCTGGTGTTCCCTTACAAACTTGATAAGGTCCTGTTAGTACCAGGGGATATCCCAGTTGTAGGGATGGGAGCTATTCCCACTTGTCCCAACCCAGCCTCCTCCAGAGAAGCAGGAGAAAGAAACGGTACATGGACCGGCCCGCCGAGCCATCGTCCTTCGCTGTCAGAGTCCTGTGGATGCTGTCGCACACAAAGACCCACCATTGCGGAGCTCTTTGTACAAACCGGATTCCAAAAAAGTTGGGACACTAAACAAATTGTGAATACAAACTGAATGCAATGATGTGGAGATGGCAAATGTCAATATTTTATTTGTAATAGAACGTAGATGACAGATCAAACGTTTAATCCGAGTAAATATATCATTTTAAAGGAATAATACGTTGATTCAAAATTTCACGGTGTCAACAAATCCCAAAAAAGTTGGGACAAGTAGCAATAAGAGGCTGGAAAAAGTAAATTTGAGCATAACGAAGAGCTGGAAGACCAATTAACACTAATTAGGTCAATTGGCAACTAGAGTTGAGCGAACACCTGGATGTTCGGGTTCGAGAAGTTCGGCCGAACTTCCCGGAAATGTTCGGGTTCGGGATCCGAACCCGACCCGAACTTCGTCCCGAACCCGAACCCCATTGAAGTCAAGGGGGACCCGAACTTTTGGGCACTAAAAAGGCTGTAAAACAGCCCAGGAAAGAGCTAGAGGGCTGCAAAAGGCAGCAACATGTAGGTAAATCCCCTGCAAACAAATATGGATAGGGAAATGAATTAAAATAAAAATTAAAAAAATAAAAATTAACCAATATCAATTGGACAGAGGTCCCATAGCAGAGAATCTGGCTTCACGTCAGCAGAGAATCAGTCTCTTTATGCCATAGCAAAGAATCTGGCTTCATGTCAGCAGAGAATCAGTCTCTTCATGCCATAGCAGAGAATCTGGCTTCATGTCAGCGCAGAATCAGTCTTCATGTCATAGCAGAGAATCAGGCTTCACGTCACCCACCACGAACAGGCCACTGTCACATATTTAGGCCCCGGCACCCAGACAGAGGAGAGAGGTCCCGTAACAGAGAATCTGGCCTTATGTCAGCACAGAATCTGTCTTCATGTCATAGCAGAGAATCAGGCTTCACGTCACCCACCACTGGAACAGGCCACTGTCACACATTTAGGCCCCGGCACCCAGACAGAGGAGAGAGGTCCCGTAACAGAGAATCTGGCCTTATGTCAGCGCAGAATCAGTCTTCATGTCATAGCAGAGAATCAGGCATCACGTCACCCACCACTGGAACAGGCCACTGTCACACATTTAGGCCCAGGCAGAGGAGAGAGGTCCCGTAACAGAGAATCTGGCCTTATGTCAGCACAGAATCTGTCTTCATGTCATAGCAGAGAATCAGGCTTCACGTCACCCACCACTGGAACAGGCCACTGTCACACATTTAGGCCCAGGCACCCAGACAGAGGAGAGAGGTCCCGTAACAGAGAATCTGGCCTTATGTCGGCACAGAATCTGTCTTCATGTCATAGCAGAGAATCAGGCTTCACGTCACCCACCACTGGAACAGGCCACTGTCACACATTTAGGCCCCGGCACCCAGACAGAGGAGAGGTTCATTCAACTTTGGGTTGCCCCGCAATATAATGGTAAAATGAAAATAAAAATAGTATTGAATGAGGAAGTGCCCTGGAGTAGAATAATATATTTTTAAGGGGAGGTAGTTAATATCTAATCTGCACAAGGGATGGACAGGTCCTGTGGGATCCATGCCTGATTCATTTTTATGAACGTCAGCTTGTCCACATTGGCTGTAGACAGGCGGCTGCGTTTGTCTGTAATGACGCCCCTGCCGTGCTGAATACACGTTCAGACAAAATGCTGGCCGCCGGGCACGCCAGCACCTCTAAGGCATAAGAGGCTAGCTCTGGCCACGTGGACAATTTGGAGACCCAGAAGTTGAATGGGGCCGAACCAACAGTCAGTACGTGGAGGGGTGTGCACAGGTACTGTTCCACCATGTTAGTGAAATGTTGCCTCCTGCTAACACGTTCCGTATCAGGTGGTGGTGCAGTTAGCTGTGGCGTGGTGACAAAACTTTTCCACATCTCTGCCATGCTAACCCTGCCCTCAGAGGAGCTGGCCGTGACACAGCTGCGTTGGTGACCTCTTGCTCCTCCTCTGCCTTCGCCTTGGGCTTCCACTGGTTGACCTGTGACATTTGGGAATGCTCTCAGTAGCGCGTCTACCAACGTGCGCTTGTACTCGTGCATCTTCCTATCACGCTCCAGTGTAGGAAGTAAGGTGGGCACATTGTCTTTGTACCGGGGATCCAGCAGGGTGGCAACCCAGTAGTCCGCACACGTTAAAATGTGGGCAACTCTGCTGTCGTTGCACAGGCACTGCAGCATGTAGTCGCTCATGTGTGCCAGGTTGCCCAGAGGTAAGGACAAGCTGTCCTCTGTGGGAGGTGTATCGTCATCGTCCTGTGTTTCCCCCCAGCCACGCACCAGTGATGGGCCCGAGCTGCTTTGGGTGCCACCCCGCTGTGAACATGCTTCATCCTCATCCTCCTCCACCTCCTCCTCATCCTCGTCCTCCTCGTCCTCCAGTAGTGAACTCTGTCTGGCCACATTTGTACCTGGCCTCTGGTGTTGCAAAAAACCTCCCTCTGAGTCACTTCGAAGAGACTGGCCTGAAAGTGCTAAAAATGACCCCTCTTCCTCCTCTTCCTCCTGGGCCACCTCCTCTTCCATCATCGCCCTAAGTGTTTTCTCAAGGAGACATAGAAGTGGTATTGTAACGCTGATAACGGCGTCATCGCCACTGGCCATGTTGGTGGAGTACTCGAAACAGCGCAACAGGGCACACAGGTCTCGCATGGAGGCCCAGTCATTGGTGGTGAAGTGGTGCTGTTCCGCAGTGCGACTGACCCGTGCGTGCAGCAGCTGAAACTCCACTATGGCCTGCTGCTGCTCGCACAGTCTGTCCAGCATGTGCAAGGTGGAGTTCCACCTGGTGGGAACATCGCATATGAGGCGGTGAGCAGGAAGGCCGAAGTTACGCTGTAGCGCAGACAGGCGTGCAGCAGCAGGGTGTGAAAGCCGGAAGCGCGAACAGACGGCCCGCACTTTATGCAGCAGCTCTGACATGTCGGGGTAGTTGCGAATGAACTTCTGCACCACCAAATTCAGCACATGCGCCAGGCAAGGGATGTGCGTCAAACCGGCTAGTCCCAGAGCTGCAACGAGATTTCGCCCATTATCGCACACCACCAGGCCGGGCTTGAGGCTCACCGGCAGCAACCACTCGTCGGTCTGTTGTTCTATACCCCGCCACAGCTCCTGTGCGGTGTGGGGCCTGTCCCCCAAACATATGAGTTTCAGAACGGCCTGCTGACGTTTACCCCGGGCTGTGCTGAAGTTGGTGGTGAAGGTGTAAGGCTGACTGGATGAGCAGGTGGAAGAAGAGGAGGAGGAGGAAGCTGAGTAGGAGGAGGAGGAGACAGGAGGCAAAGAATGTTGCCCTGCGATCCTTGGCGGCGGAAGGACGTGCGCCAAACAGCTCTCCGCCTGGGGCCCAGCCGCCACTACATTTACCCAGTGTGCAGTTAGGGAGATATAGCGTCCCTGGCCGTGCTTACTGGTCCACGTATCTGTGGTTAGGTGGACCTTGCCACAGATGGCGTTGCGCAGTGCACACTTGATTTTATCGGACACTTGGTTGTGCAGGGAAGGCACAGCTCTCTTGGAGAAGTAGTGGCGGCTGGGAACAACATACTGTGGGACAGCAAGCGACATGAGCTGTTTGAAGCTGTCTGTGTCCACCAGTCTAAATGACAGCATTTCATAGGCCAGTAGTTTAGAAATGCTGGCATTCAGGGCCAGGGATCGAGGGTGGCTAGGTGGGAATTTACGCTTTCTCTCAAATTTTTGTGAGATGGAGAGCTGAATGCTGCCGTGTGACATGGTTGAGATGCTTTGTGACGCAGGTGGTGGTGTTGGTGGTACATCCCATGTTTGCTGGGCAGCAGGTGCCAACGTTCCTCCAGAGGCGGAGGAAGAGGCCGAGGCGGCGGCAGCAGCAGAAGAGGCCGAGGCGGCAGCAGCAGAAGAGGTAGCAGGGGGAGCCTGAGTGACTTCCTTGTTTTTAAGGTGTTTACTCCACTGCAGTTCATGCTTTGCATGCAGGTGCCTGGTCATGCAGGTTGTGCTAAGGTTCAGAACGTTAATGCCTCGCTTCAGGCTCTGATGGCACAGCGTGCAAACCACTCGGGTCTTGTCGTCAGCACATTGTTTGAAGAAGTGCCATGCCAGGGAACTCCTTGAAGCTGCCTTTGGGGTGCTCGGTCCCAGATGGCGGCGGTCAGTAGCAGGCGGAGTCTCTTGGCGGCGGGTGTTCTGATTTTGCCCACTGCTCCCTCTTTTGCTACGCTGTTGGCTCGGTCTCACCACTGCCTCTTCCTCTTAACTGTGAAAGTCAGTGGCACGACCTTCATTCCATGTGGGGTCTAGGACCTCATAGTCCCCTGCATCGTCTTCCACCCAGTCTTGATCCCTGACCTCCTGTTCAGTCTGCACACTGCAGAAAGACGCAGCAGTTGGCACCTGTGTTTCGTCATCATCAGAGACGTTCTGAGGTGGTATTCCCATGTCCTCATCATCATGAAAAATAAGTGGTTGTGCGTTAGTGCATTCTATCTCTTCCACCCCTGGGGAAGGGCTAGGTGGATGCCCTTGGGAAACCCTGGCAGCAGAGTCTTCAAACAGCATAAGAGACTGCTGCATAACTTGAGGCTCAGACAGTTTCCCTGATATGCATGGGGGTGATGTGACAGACCGATGGGCTTGGTTTTCATGCGCCATCTGTGCGCTTTCTGCAGAAGACTGGGTGGGAGATAATGTGAACGTGCTGGATCCACTGTCGGCCACCCAATTGACTAATGCCTGTACCTGCTCAGGCCTTATCATCCTTAGAACGGCATTGGGCCCCACCAAATATCGCTGTAAATTCTGCTGGCTACTGGGACCTGAGGTAGTTGGTTCACTAGGACGTGTGGCTGTGGCAGAATGGCCACGTCCTCTCCCAGCACCAGAGGGTCCACTAACACCACCCCGACCATGTCCACGTCCGCGTACGCGTCCCTTATTAGATGTTTTCCTCATTATTCCCGTTCTCCACAATTTTGAGAATGGCAAATTTGGGAATAGTTTTTCACCGCAGAACAAAAACTGTGCTCTTACGGTCACTACAAATAACTTGACCAGCTCAAACAGTACAGATTTGGTTGAATAGAAATGTGAGGCCTATTTTTTTTTGCGCTGTGTGACAGGTATACGTTTAATCACAGAATTAGACTTGTATCTGCACGGTAGCGTGTGTTAAGTTTTTCTGAATGACACTATCAGCACCTTGAATCTAAGATATCCTTTTTAGGATAGATTTCAAGTAGGCCTCATATAGCATAAACTACTTAGTTATTTTGAGAATGTCAAATTTGGGAATAGTTTTTCAACCCAGAACAAAAACTGTGCTTTTACGGTCACTACAAATAACTTGACCAGCTAAAACAGTACAGATTTGGTTGAATAGAAATGTCAGGTCTATTTTTTAGGCGCTGGGTGACAGGCTCAACTTGCCCCTGATGTAGTATATGGCCAAAAAATAACCACACTATTGATGGTTAAATGCACTTGGGTGACACAGGCTCAGCCTGCACCTGATGTAGTATATGGCCAAAAATTAACCACACTGTTGATGGTTAAATGCACTTGGGTGACACAGGCTCAGCCTGCACCTGATGTAGTATATGGCCAAAAAAATAACCACACTGTTGATGGTTAAATGCACTTGGGTGACACAGGCTCAGCCTGCACCTGATGTAGTATATGGCCAAAAAATAACCAGACTGTTGATGGTTAAATGCACTTCGGTGACACAGGCTCAGCCTGCAGCTGATGTAGGATATAGCAAAAAATAACCACACTATTGATGGTTAAAAGCACTTGGTGGTAGCTTGTGCTGGCGCACCACAAGCCACAAAATGGCCGCCGATCACCCTAGAAAAAAAGTGATCTAAAAACGCTCCTGGCAGCCTAAAAAAAGTGAGAAAGTCGATATTAGCACTTCAATGATCCACAGCGATCGATCACAGAATGAAGTCTTTTGGAGGAGTTAATCTGCCTAATCTCGCCCTAATGTCGCAGCAGCAACCCCTCCCTATGCTTGAATCAGCAGAGTGACGTGCAGCGCTACGTGACCCAAGCTTATATAGAGGCTGGGTCACATGCTGCACTGGCCAATCACAGCCATGCCAATAGTAGGCAAGGCTGTGATGGCCTCTTGGGGCAAGTAGTATGACGCTTGTTGATTGGCTGCTTTGCAGCCTTTCAAAAAGCGCCAAGAAAGCGCCGAACACCGAACCCGGACTTTTACGAAAATGTTAGGGTCCGTGTCACCCCAAAATTCGGTACGAACCCGAACTATACAGTTCGGGTTCGCTCATCCCTATTGGCAACATGATTCGGTATAAAAAGAGCTTCTCAGAGTGGCAGTGTATCTCAGAAGCCAAAATGGGTAGAGGATCACCAATTCCCACAATGTTGCGCAGAAAGATAGTGGAGCAATATCAGAAAGGTGTTACCCAGCGAAAAATTGCAAAGACTTTGCATCTATCATCATCAACTGTGCATAACATCATCCGAAGATTCAGAGAATCTGGAACAATCTCTGTGCGTAAGGGTCAAGGCCGTAAAACCATACTGGATGCCCGTGATCTCCGGGCCCTTAAACGACAGTGCACCACAAACAGGAATGCTACTGTAACTGAAATCACAGAATGGGCTCAGGAATACTTCCAGAAACCATTGTCAGTGAACACAATCCACCGTGCCATCCGCCGTTGCCAGCTGAAACTCTACAGTGCAAAGAAGAAGCCATTTCTAAGCAAGATCCACAAGCTCAGGCGTTTTCACTGGGCCAGGGATCATTTAAAATGGAGTGTGGCAAAATGGAAGACTGTTCTGTAGTCAGACGAGTCACGATTCGAAGTTCTTTTGGTATGGGGTTGCATGAGTACGTGTGGCATGGGCATCTTGCATGTCTGGAAAGGCACCATCAATGCAGAAAAATATATTCAGGTTCTAGAACAACATATGCTCCCATCCAGACGTCATCTCTTTCAGGGAAGACCCTGCATTTTTCAACAAGATAATGCCAGACCACATTCAATCACAACATCATGGCTGCGTAGGAGAAGGATCCGGGTACTGAAATGGCCAGTCTGCAGTCCAGATCTTTCACCTATAGAGAACATTTGGCGCATCATAAAGAGGAAGGTGCAACAAAGAAGGCCCAAGACGATTGAACAGTTAGAGGCCTGTATTAGACAAGAATGGGAGAGCATTCCTATTTCTAAACTTGAGAAACTGGTCTCCTCGGTCCCCAGACGTCTGTGTGTTGTAAGAAGAAGGGGAGATGCCACACAGTGGTGAAAATGGCCTTGTCCCAACTTTTTGGGGATTTGTTGACACCATGAAATTCTGATTCAACATATTTTTCCCTTAAAATGATACATTTTCTCAGTTTAAACTTTTGTTCCGTGATTTATGTTCTATTCTGAATAAAATATTAGAAGTTGGCACCTCCACATCATTGCATTCAGTTTTTATTCACGATTTGTATAGTGTCCCACCTTTTTTGGAATCCGGTTTGTACATTAACGTCTATTTTACTCTGTCCAATTTGGAGCCCCAGATGAGGCAGAAGACAGTCCTCGTAATGGCCTGCCGCTCGTTGATGTGAGGAGGCCAGGCTTGTCCCGTGTACTGAAGAACCGGCAGGATCTCGTTCCGCAGCACAAGAGTCTTCCCTTCGATGGTGAGTTGTCTGAGGCCCCACAGTCTGATCTTTTGATTGACTTTTGCCAAACGATCTTGCCAGGACTTTAGGGCTGCTCCTTCCTTCCTGAACCAGACTCCCAGGATCTTGATGAAGTCTGGCTGGATGGAGAAGGGGAAGGGGGTAGAGGAAGTCAGAGCCTGCTCAATACTAGTGATGAGCGTCAGGGGCAATATTCAAATTCGCGATATTTCGTGAATATTTGGGCGAATATTCGCCATATATTAGAGAATTCGCGAATTCATGATCTCCAGGCATTATTTTCTCGATTGCGAAAATTCACATAAAATTCGCCTAAAATATTTGCATTAAAAATGAATTGGTATTTTAAAAAAAATCAAATATTCACGATTACGAATATATTTTGTGATATTCTAAATATTCACGAATTCTCGAAGTGACGATATTCGCAATTAAAATTTGCAATTCGAATATTCGTGATCAACACTACTCAATACCAGAATTAACAAAGCAAGTGTGAAAGTAGTCATAGTTTACTGCAGTTAACTTATTCTAATCCTGCCTGTAATGATATAATCGCTGTGTACAGATAAGATAGGATTCACTATTCACAATACGGGATTGTCAAATCTTATCTATTCTTTCCTTGTACAGCTCACAGAGCATGCCTAGAAAACTCTCCCATAGAAGCCAATGCGGTCCCCTCCTGTCCATTGTGTCTATGGCCCATGGGGCTGCCATAATGCAATTTCTAATGCTGCCAAGTACAGCTCAGGCAAAATGGACGCCCCCATAAAAAATGTCCAGGAAATAAAAATTTTAAACTCCACAAACAGAAAATAAAAGCATATTAGAAAAAAATATATGTGTTACTATCTGGTTTTAATTGGCAGATAAAAATTTTGGTGACACATTTCCTTTAAAGGGGTTCTGCAGTTTTTTTAAACTGATACTGCTACTGCCAACGCCGCTGCCTTCTCAAACAGCTGATTGGCAGGGGTCCCGGGTGTCAGACCCCCGCCGATCAGATACTGATGAGGATAGATCATCAGTTTAAAAAAACTGCAGAACCCCTTTAACTTAATTGACTCAGATTTGAACATAGCAAAGCCAACATCTGCATGGAATTTGTAATTGTATGATCTCCTCCAGTGTTTGCTTTTTCTTTGAGTTCTTCAGATTCCTCCAACACTTCATAAACATACACATAGGTTAATTGCATTCCCTAGACAAACACCCCAGTGAGTATGGGAAATAAGACAATTAGTTTGTGAGTAACACTAGGGACAGAGAATGAGGGAAAAGGATATATTCAGTATAGAGTACTGGAAAAACGTTGGCGTTTCTAAATAATGGGAAACAAACCAATATACGTATGTAGTGTAATGCATTTGGAAAGTCTTCAGTTCCTCATTCACACAATACCACATATTGACAAAGTGAACACAGAATATTTGAAATCATTGCTAATTTATTAAAAACGAAATAATTAATGGTATTGATGTCAGTATTCTGACCCTTTATTCAGGACTTAGTTGAAGCACCTTTGGCAGAGATTACAGCCTCCAGTCTTCTTGGGCATGATGCCACAAGGTTTGCACATCTGGATTTTCTGCCATTTTTCTCTGCAGATCCTCTCAAGCTCTGTCAGGTTGACCATTGAATAATTTTCAGGTCTCTCCAGACATATTCAGTGGGGTTTGAATCAGGGCTCTGGCTGGGCCACTCAATGGCATTCACAGCGTTGTCCTTAAGACACTCCTTTTCTGCCTTATCTGTGTGCTTAGGGTCATTGTCTTGTTGGAAGGTAAATTGTTGACCCAGTCTGAGATCCAGAGCGTACTGGATCAGTTTTTCATTAAGAATACCTATGTACTTTGCTCCATTCAGCTGAACCTGAACTCTGACCAGTCTCCTTGTACTAGCCACTGAAAAACTTCCCCTCAACAGCATGATGCTTCCACCATCATGCTTCATTGTAGGGATAGTATTGGGCAGTGCCTGGTTTCCTCCAAACATGATGCTTAGAATCAAGGCCAAAAAGTTCAATCTTGGTTTCATTAGACCAGAGGATCTTGTTTCTCACAGTGTAAGATTCCTTTAGATGCTTTATTGCAAACCTTTATTAGTATATTACTGAGTAGAGGCTTTTTTCTGGCCACTATGCCATAAAGCCCAGATTGGTGGAGTGCTGCAGTGATGGTTGACCTTCTATAAGTTTCTCCTATTTGCACATAGGATCTTTGGAGCTCAGCCAGAATGACCATTAGGTTCATGGTCACCTCTCTTGGTGGTGTGTCTTTCCAAATCAACTGAATATACCACAAGTAAAAACATAGAAACATATCAAAGATGCTGAAGAGAAATTGGAGGCCCCCTGAGCTAAATTTCAAATCTTATAGCAAATGGTCTGAGTACTTATCTCCAAGCAAAATTTTAGTTTTTCCTTTTTAATAAATTTACAAACATTTCTAACTTTCTTATTATGGGGGTATTCCATCCAGTTGGGGGAACTTGATTTTCTTTTATCTTTCTTATTTTAGCACAAGGCTGCAGCCCATGAAGGACAGTTTACGCTCAGCAGTGTGTTCAGTGACGTCACTGGCTCTGATGGGCGGACTTTAGCGCTGCCCTAGCCTTTTTACAGGCTAGGGCAGCGCTAAAGCCCGCCCATCAGTGCTGTTGACATCACCGGGCTCACAGCTGGGCGAAAGCCTCTGCCTAGCAGCTCTATGGAGAGCCCGGTTCATCACCAGAACTACAGAAAACGCCTTTGCCCTGCGTGATTTAGCCTGGGTGAAAATGGGCATATGTCCGGGTTCAGCTCTGAACCCGGACAACCCCTTTAATATTATGGACACAGACAATATCCTTGTGTGATAGTCATTTAAAGGATTGTGGGGGACATTTACTAAGACTGATGATTTAGACGCTGGTCTTAGTCCCTATCTGCTGCAGCTTGATATGCCTAAGTTATGTAGAGACACTGGCCTCTACATAACTTAGATGCATGATCCAGAGGCTGTTCAACAAGAATAAATCTATGCCAGCTCCATTACTGGCGTAGATTTTCTATACCAAAAACAGGCAAAAATGATGAATGAGGCAGTCCTGCTGGCCCGCCCTCATCCTCACATACTTCATACCCCCTTTTCTCAGAACTCGAGAAAAGAGGTGTTAGTAGCGTACACAGGGAAAAAGGTGCAGATTCGTAAAAATACACCAAAAAGTGGTGGATATTTTTTCATAAATGACCCCTTGTGCTTCTAAAATTCAAAGTGAGGTAACTGTACTCCCACTAAGTTATGCAGAAAACATCTAAATATTCAAATGTTAATCTGTACAGAAGGGAATCATTTCATGGGAGAAAAGCAGACATTTTACATACATCAACATCATTAGTGGTCCTTTTTAATAAGCAGTCTCTGTTCAATCAAGAAGTAAAGGTTAGCTTCCTTATCTGTACACCAAAAACAACCCGAATTTCAATAATAGACTTAAATAGAATTGTAATAACTTAATGATGTGAATTTTACTGGTTGCTGTCTATCTCTTATTAACTGAACATGAACAAATACAAATGTGATCATTAAGAGCATTGCAGACCCAGAGGTGAAAGAGCGGGGAACCGGCATTGGGAAGCAGGTTAGTCATGTTTCCTTTACGCATCTGGCTAGGTGGCTAAGTTGGCAAACACCCCCAACATTCTTTCATAACCCTTGTTTTTGAAGTAGCAGATTTATTGGTACTTATTTGGGGTACATTTGACTTTTTCATAACTTATTATTCTGTTTTGGGGGGGGGGGGGGGTTCGCGGGCATGGCAAATTGTGGATTTCTATCTTTTTTCCTCATTGACTGACAAAGATTAGAGCATGTGCTCTGGTCCTTTAAGAACAAGAGGGAGCATGCACACCCTACAGGCAGAGATGGAGAATCTTTGCTGGCAAGCAGGCCTGCATGGAATAACAGAGCTGGGATGGGAACAAGAGGCTGGTCCAGACTGCAGGGTAGGTTTAACACAGCGGCAGCCGCTGCTGCAACAAAGCTCAATTCGTGATGCCACCTAAATGATGGAAAATACATAATCACCATACAAATTAAATAATAATCAGCTTTAATCCATTAAAGGGGATTCACAGGAGTAAAAAAAATGATCAGGATAGGTCATCAACATCAGATTAGTGGGGGTCCGACTCCAAACACCCTCACTAATTAACTATTTGAAGAGGCTGTGGCACTTCGATGAGCACTGTGGCTTCCTCACAGCATATAAAGCACAGTGCCTTCCATTATGAAGTGGCTGTGCTTAGTATTGCAGCCCATGACATCTCTGGCAACACTGCTAGGGTGAAAATATAAACAAAAATCCCTTGCCCTATGCGATACAGCGCAGGGCATAGGAGAGCATCAGAGCATGAAATCCTCCGATGCTCATGTTAGAGGGGCCGGAGGGGTAAAAATGGGTATATGTCCGGGTTCAGCTCTGAACCCGGACAACCACTTTAACCCTGCAGACTACACCATTTATTACTATGCACTGGAGCACTGGCTGTTGCGATGTGAAGAAAGAATAAAGGTGGCTTTATTCACAGTTAGAGATGTGACAATATTTCAAATATTTCCTTCAATATTAATAAAAATAAAAAAAATGTAAATCACTTTATTCACTATAAATCTCAGATCTGGCGACTCTGGACATCTCTGTCAATGTGAGAATTTTCTCCATTGACACTCTAAAATGCCAAGCAGGTAATTGATTTTATCTTTTCTATTTACCTGCATGTGCTCCTGGAGAAACACTCCATAAGGCCTCATGCACATGGCCATTGTGTGGCCATTCCCTGCATTGGGGACCGCAACCCACGGGCAACATCCGCGCGGTGGCCAGGATGGTTCGAGAACCATTCAATTTGAACGGGTCTGTGATTTGTCCGCACGGTAAAAAAATAGAAAATGTTTTTTTTATTAATATGTTTTTTTTATTAATATCTTCATAAGTGATATTGCAAAAGGCCTCGCTGGTAAGGTTTGTCTTTTTGCTGATGACACAAAGATATGTAACAGGGTTGATGTTCCTGGAGGGAAACGCCAAATTGAAAAGGATTTAGGAAAACTAGAGGAATGGTCAAAACTCTGGCAACTGAAATTTAATGTGGATAAGTGCAAGATAATGCACCTGGGGCGTAAAAACCCAAGGGCAGAATATAGAATATTTGACACAGTCCTGACCTCAGTATCTGAGGAAAGGGATTTAGGAGTAATTATTTCAGAAGACTTAAAGGTGGGAAGACAATGCAATAGAGCAGCACAAAATGCCAGCAGAATGCTTGGGTGTATAGGGAGAGGTATAAGCAGTAGAAAGAGTGAAGTGCTTATGCCGCTGTACAGAACACTGGTGAGACCTCACTTGGAGTATTGTGCGCAGTACTGGAGGCCATATCTCCAGAAGGATATAGATACTCTAGAGAGAGTTCAGAGAAGAGCTACTAAACTAGTACATGGATTGCAGGATAAAACTTACCAGGAAAGGTTAAAGGACCTTAATATGTATAGCTTGGAAGAAAGAAGAGACAGAGGGGATATGATAGAAACTTTTAAATACATAAAGGGAATCAACTCGGTAAAGGAATAGAGGATATTTAAAAGAAGAAAAACTACCACAAGAGGACACAGTTTTAAATTAGAGGGGCAAAGGTTTAAAAGTAATATAAGGAAGTATTACTTTACTGAGAGAGTAGTGGATGCATGGAATAGCCTTCCTGCAGAAGTGGTAGCTGCAAATACAGTGAAGGGGTTTAAGCATGCATGGGATAGGCATAAGGCCATCCTTCATATAAGATAGGGCCGGGGGCTATCCATAGTATTCAGTATATTGGGCAGACTAGATGGGCCAAATGGTTCTTATCTGCCGACACATTCTATGTTTCTATGTTTCTATTTTTTTGTGGTGTGGAGGCACGGACAGAAACACCACGGAAGCACTCCGTAGTGCTTCCGATCTATGCTTCCGTTCCACACTGCACCGCATCTCCCGTATTGCGGACCCATTCAATACGGCCACGGCCAGGTAACGGCCTTGTGCAAGAGGTCTAACCCGTATGTCATTCATTACGAACAGAGGAAAATTGCTATAGGAAGCATGGCATTGATAAGTTTGAGGCCAATTATTGGTCGGATTTGTGGGAGGAGCCCCGCACATTTAAACCCCTCTGGTTCCCCCACTCACCCTTCGGGACGATTGAGTCACCTGGAGCTTCGTTCAGGCTTCCGGCTTCCGACCCGTGACGTCATTCGGCTGCTGCTCTTCGGCCTCGGCTGCCTTCGGTATCGATCGGCCGTTTGCGTTCCTCTCCTTGTGGAGGGAAATTCGTTTCAGGGCTTGTGAGTATGCCTTTGAGCTCTGTCGTTTGCAGTTTCCATGCAATGCTTCGTTTTGTTCAGGCTGCACGGCCCTGCCTACCCTTGATGCAGATCACCTGCAAAAAAAAAAGTGTGTTTGAATGTTTGCGCTTGCTGTCTTGCGAGGGGTATTGCACTTCCCATGGCTGGTGCATGTCGGTGCCCTTGTTCGTGGATGGCGGTCCTGTTACATGTGCAGGCATTGGGGTTCCTGGGTGGCTGCGCATGTGCAGGCTTCGCTGGTCGTATCAAGGGGGTTGCCGAACGGTATGGGTGTCGGTATGTCGTTTTGGACTGTTGGTATGTGTCTGAATGTCTGTGATTCGGCTGGCGTGGAAGTCCGAGGTTGCGGGGATGCCTGTGCGTTCACATTGACGCTTTCATTTATCGCAGGTCTGAGTGTGCGTGTGAATCCGCTGTTCCCCGTGGGAATTTGTGCTGCTTATTCGTTTTCAGGTGCGTGGAACTCTGTCGAGGGTATCCTCGTATTTTTCCGGTTCATTACGTTCGCACGTTGCAGTGCATTACACCTCGCAACTTCACATACACTAGGTCATAGGTATTGGTGCTGCGGGGGATGAGTAGTGGTTTTCCATCAAGCACGTGGTTAGCAGCCGCATTGCATACACATAGTCTCTACCCTGACTGGGGTAGGGGGAAGTCTGAGTGTTGTTAGGTTTATTGGTCACCATTGTCATCGAGTTCCCCGCTCATACGTCACACATTGTCTTGCCACTCTCCGCATTACTGGCCGTCGGACGGACTTTGTTCTGCTCCTAGTCATTTACCTGCAGCGTCTCAAGTGCCGCCACGTGCATACGGTGTAATTTTCTGGGTACCTTATTGTACATTTGCCCCCTCTTACACATGTAGCCTTGCATGCCAAGACCTCAGTGTGACATGCCTGTTTGTTCCAGGCCTCGGTCACGTCTCGGTTAGTTAGCCTACACCCATCATGGGCCTCATTCTGCCCCATGTCTGTGTGTTCCCATTATGTTGTTCACGGTCTTTGTGTTGTCTGGTTTGTCGGGTGTTTGGTGGTGGGTCAGAGCATGTTGGCTTTTCCGCTTGTTACATTCTTCGGTTCTCTCATTCACATTCACAGGATGTCTCGGACTTCGGATTTAGATGAGTTGGTCTACGTTCCGCCTTCCCCTACCAGGAACTCCGAACACGGCAGTACTCTGCCCTACGAGCATGGACCCTCCCCCGTCTGATAGAATATTTGCGATCAACACTACTCATGAACAGCGTTATTTATTGGATTCATAGTCTTATGAAAAGACTATTAATCCAATAGATGACACTGTTCATGATGACTCATGAACAGCGCCATCTATTGGTTTCATAGTCTTTTTTTTAAATACATTTTATTAGGTTTTGATATAATTTGCACATTTACATTCAAAGGTACATATTGGATAAAATTACAGGCCATATTCCTTTATTACAGATATGTGCAGTTAAAACAAAGATAAAACACATATAAACAGTGCAATAATCCTTTCCCTAAACATTTCCCTCCCCCTTCTATACAGGTGATGTAGTTTAAAGTTTTCTTTTTATTATAGGTATTCCAGGATGTGTACAGTGTCTCATTTCGGAGTTCATGTGGAATTATTGTCATGTAGTCTCATGGTAGTGCGTTTTTATGTAAGGATTGATGATGCTTTATATGTTAGGGTACTTTCACATTAGCGGCAGGGGACTCTGGCAGGCTGTTCCATCGGGTGAACAGCCTGTCGGATCCGTCCTGCCGCTAGTTCACGTGTGCCCCCGGACTGCCGCTCCGTCTCCATTGACTATAATTGGGGCAGCGTTCCGGGGGCAGTATGGCAGCATATGGCGAGAGGCGGCCGGACTAAAAATACTGCATGCTTCACCCGCTTGCTGGGGTCCCCTGCCGCTAGTGGGAAACTAGCCTTATTGGTTTAATAGTCTTATGACAAGACTATGAATACAATAGATGGCACTGTTCATACGTAGTGTAGATCGCGAATATTGTAATCATTAATTTTTATCGCAAATTTTCCATGTAAATGGTTTTTCAGCCGAAAAACAAGGCAGATTCTGCTCATTTGCATGTCTTTCCCATATGCCCATGTTTGTAAAAATGAGTTTACATGACAAAACTGTATAGAAAGGTTATTGAATATCATGTTAGGACAATCAGAAAATATTTTGTCACTCTAATGATAATGATCTAGGTGCGCAGGTCCATCCAAGCCATCCAACAGTTATGAAGCAACTTTGAGGCTTACTGGCTCTCAGTCAGATGAGAGCTGGTTTTGAGTGTCTCACAGTGCACAAGGCTGCCATTGTAAGGTATGCTGACTGTATCTGTCTCATGGATCGATTGTTGGCTTGCACATACCTGGCTTTTGGCATACAGCTTTTGTGTGGTTGTCTATTGTATGTCATAGGTAATGGGAGTCCAAGATGCATCCAAACATCCTTCCCATGCTGTTTTCAAACAATTTTGGTGGCGTTTCCATCGAATTCTAACCTTTCTGTGAACCAGACACCCTCTCTCCTTCAGAGCAGGGGGTGCCTGGTTTAATGCTCGGGTCTTCCATTGATTTTCATTGTGCTCGAGCATACACCGTATTCGGCTGAACACTGCGATGTGCCGACCATATAGATGCTTGAGCCGAATTGCTGTTTGGCCGAGCATGCTCGCTCAACACTAGATATTACACTTGCTTTGAGAGAGAGCATGAAGAAGGGATGAAGCAGATGGGGATTTTCCCTGAGGGTTATTGCTCAACCACTGTTAATATCACAGGTCGGGAATACCAGGGGTACTTCATTAACAAGACCAAAGCTCTGGGAGACATTGTCTGGCTATGTGCAGATATGAAACTGAGGCCAAAAATATAGGTAGACTGGTCCAGCCAATGTGCCCTAGACATGATCCTCATGCCTTTCCACATTTTTGATATCCCTAACTGGGGAAAGGCCCTAGAGAATATTAGGAACCCTTCATTTGTTTCAGTGGTCCTTGAGAGCATGAGAAGGGTCAAGAGAGAAGAGGCTCCACAAGGAAGTCTAGACGCTCATGTGTACATAGACATTATAGGAGTCCCCAGGGGGGTCCCTAATGAATATAAGGCCAGAGATTTGATTGCTGATGGCTTTGAGAGCATAATTTCCATAGTGTCTGTAAATAAGAACACCAACTAAATAAATGACCTCTACTATAATCAACAACGGTTTGCTAACTATACAAGAGATTCACTTAAAGGGATACTAGAACAATTAGGCCCAACCAGTACCCTGGCGTTTCAAAATAGAATGGCTCTCAATATGCTCCTAGCTGAGAAAGGAGGGGTTTGAAGAATGATAGGGGAATCCTGCTGCACAGTCATTCCTAGGGACAACTTAGGACCAAATGGTCAGGTGATGAATGCACTAAAAGGTCTCACCTCACTATCTGAAGAACTCAAAAGGAACTCTGGGGTGGGAAACACTTGGAAAGAATGGTTAGAGAGCTGGTTCAAAAATTGGAAACAAATGCTGTTAGATAGCCATCTTCATAATCATAATGTTGATATTGCTTGATTTAATTGTCTGTTGTGTCATCCCCTGCATTAGGAAGCTCTTAAAGAGGACCTTTCACCGATCCTGACATTGTGAACTAAGTATACAGACATGGAGAGCGGCGCCTGGGGATCTCACTGCACTTACTATTATCCCTGGGCGCCGCTACGTTCTCCCACTATGCCCTCCGGTATCTTCGGTCACTAAGTTATAGTAGGCGGAGATTTCGGTCACTAAGTTATGGTAGGCGGAGTCTGCCCTTGTTATGCTGTAGCGCTGGCTAATCGCAGCGCAGAGCTCACAGCCTGGGAGAAAAGAACCTCCCAGGCTGTGAGCTCTGCGCTGCAATTGGCCAGCGCTACAGCAGAACAAGGGCAGACTCCACCTACCATAACTTAGTGACCGAAATCTCCGCCTACCATAACTTAGTGACCAAAGATACCGGAGGACATAGCGGGAGAATGGAGCGGCACCGAGGGATAATAGTAAGTGCAGTGAGATCCCCAGGCGCCTCTCTCCATGTCTGTATACTTAGTTCACAATGTCAGGATCAGTGAAAGGTCCTCTTTAAGTAAAGCCTTGAACAAAACTGTTCCTGAAATGATAATGGGAAACTTGTACCAGGATATAGATCAAGAAAAACAAGAGACTTTACTGTCTACAGCTCCCCCCTTCATACCAATACACACAAGGCCAGGGATAGATCATCTGACTTCCCTATGCCAAATACAGTGTCATGGGAGGCTATTCGCAAGGAATAGGTTGTCATGGAAGCTGATGAAGAGGATGCAGGACATATGGGACAGATGGATAGGATTTTAGGGAAAGAATGAGATTCAAGGGGGGTCTGATAGAGAAGTGAATATCATTAAATTTCCCTTACTCAGCTTCTGCTCAAAAAGAACAGACAAAATGGCTCCCATATCCGGCTACAGCTTCTGTTCACCTCAAGCAAGCAGCTTCAAGCAAACAAAGAAACAAAGACTAACGGCTTCACCCATCTGGCAAGGGAGGGGGGACGCCCTCTCTGCACACGGATGTGGCAGAAAATAGATATATGTATCTATGCAGTGCTTTTGGCCAATAGTGAAGATAAGCGCCACCCTATATTCCCCCCACTTCTTCCTGTTCTATATTTACTACCCTATATAATGTCAGCTGTTCCGCAATAAAGTTGAGAAGTTAGTTTGACCATACCTGAGTTAGTGTGATTTCTTCTGTGCATGCACATTGTGATACAATGAAGGGTATGGTCTGGGAAAACAGGTATTTTCCTCCGAGCGTGTGCTGCTGGGCTGATTTGCAGCCAGGTGGGATCAATCACCTGACTGGATTTTAAGTGCCGGTCCGGGTTTTAACAGCACCTAGCTGTCCTTAAAAGACAGCTGGGCTCAACAGCAAAATGTATGTGTGTGTGTTGGGATCTGAGGCTTGTGCCGTGCTGGAGGACTGAGACCCGTGTTTAGGGGAAACAGGCACCCTAAAATCCTGCTATGGCCTGCTGGAGATAGAACTGCCAACAAGGTGATTTTTGCTGTGTAGATTTTCCATTGTGTGTGAACTAACACCAAGACTGCAAAGTGACGTTTTGTTTTTGCCTTATGTGTGAATAAACACGGACGTTTGATTTAAGAGCTGACAATTTGCCTCTGTACTGTGTCCGCATACCCTGTCTACCAGAGCGAATCCCCTCAACATATACCTGAAATACCATTCTAATTTGGAACAACAGAGCAAATCCTAATTTCCCTGTTTAGGGGTGAGTTTAACAACACAATCAACTCAAGATTAGTACAAGTTATGTACTGTAGGATAACAAAATAAGTTTATGGACAGCACCTATATAAATAAACTGTAAAATAGGATTTATTTCTATTCAGGAACATAGCTACATATTTTGCTACAGTCAATCCAACAGACTAAAAATGTACAAATGAGCTTGTATGTTTATGTATTAAATAGAGCAATATGCATCAGTGTTATCTTTATGTATTATATAGAGAGCTCTGTGCCAGTTTGTATCTTTATGTATTATATGGAGCTCTATGTATCAGTATTATTTTCATGTATTAGGCTACTTTCACATTAGCGTTAGTAGGGTCCAGCAGGCTGTTCCGGTAGGGGAACAGCCTGCTGGACCCGTACTAACAGCAGCCCATGTGTGCCGCCGGAAGACCGCTCTAACTCCATTCACTATAATGGGGACAGGTTGGAAGTCCGGCCGCATCACGGCAAACATGCAGAGAGGAGGCTGGACAAAAATGGCAGCATGCATTATCAATTATCAATATTAGGGGTGCTCTGGGTGTTAATTGAGCACAATATGGAGGGCATTACTAATGGGATTGCTAATTGATTAATAATGTAAGATTATCATTGTATAGGGAGATTCCACCTTTGCATGCTACACCCTGCTTCCATTTCTTTTCTTCTGACTACTCACATTCAATTATGACCCCTTAAAGACCTTTAAAAATAATCATTGAAATTTGCAAGCAGAATTTCATTATTAGAGATGAGCGAATTTTAAAAAAATTAGATTCTGCCCGTTCGACAAATTTTTTGAAAAAAATTTGGTTCGATCCGAATTTTATTTGCGGTGAATAGTGTTAAAAATGGCTATTCCCTGGCTGCAGAGAGCCTTTATAGTGGTATAGAACACTGTGCCTTCCAGTAACACACATAGGGAATCTGCAGTGGTAGTGAAATAATACTGGGAGTCAGTATGACATGCAGATGACAGGCGTCGCTCTTAAAATCACTGCACACTTAACTTATTTGGGCAGTCACGGGGCCAAAACTGACCAAATAACTCAAGTATGAACTCAGCCTTACAGGTCAATGTTAGCGCGAAGAAGAAGCGCACTCTTTTTACACTGTTGTCAGCTGATTCCCATATTAAACGCTTATACAAGTAGAGCCCCCCGACAGAGTGGAGAGGGTGTCAGTAGTAAGTTTGTGTTGACGTCACTGATTATTTTTCCCTTCCTCTGACCTTTCAGAACAATAACTCCCAAAAAAGGGATCATATTCATTTCTGTTGAGCATCTGCCCTCACTTGGTCAGCATTTGGTCAGTAATCATCAGTATTCAATTGTCCCTGCAGTGGAGGCTGAGGACACGGAGGATGAGGAGGTAGAGGCGGACATTGTCGCAGGACCAATGGCGTTAGAACGTGTAGGCGGAAGCGGCATCACCTGGCCAACTTGCTGATGTGGCTGGGCAGGAACCACATTTACCCAGTGGGCCATAACCCACCGTAGTTATAGCTACCGACCAATTTTCCGAAAAAAGGCTGTTTCACAAAAAAATCACCACTGAATGGCTAATCGACATAATTCGGTCCATGCAGAATAAAGTTTCCAATCACCCATCAATTTTCCCAAAAAGAGTCTGTTTCACCAAACAAATTCCCCAACGAATGGCTAATCAACGTAATTCGGTCTGTACAGCAAAAAGAGGTATACAATCACCCATCAATTTTCCCGTATTCTTTTTCCTATTAATACACCCACAAACAATAAAAACACCAATCACAATTCCCCACAGAACGGCTAATAGGACATATGTATCTATCCTATTAATACACCCTGTAAATGGCTGTATTTGAGAAAGGAGGAAAAGTGTCCAGCTTCTAAAATAAAGAACTTTATTTCATGTGGTAAAAACTTTCCAACACAAGACAGGGTACAAGATCTACGCTTTTCGGACCATCCAATCCCGGTTCTTACTCATGACAATGATACCAAATCCCCCCACTCCTTATAAATGCCCGTCACACCTATCCAACAGGATCTTAGTGTCACGTGATTTTCATTGTAGGGTGATATATAAAACCTGGAGATGAACCTCCCATTATACATCAAAAAAGGAAAAAACATAAATATACACATGTACATTTCCACACACTGATAAAAGAAAAAAAATGTATTGCAAGAATATCAATGGTATTGCAATATTAGATCATATCTTTTGTTGAGGCCAGCGGAGAAGCATGTTCCTACTTTAAACATCCAGAAAGCTTCTCGGATGAGAAACTTCCTTCTGCGGTCTCCCCCTCTAACAGGTGCAGTAACTCTTTCCACTCCCTCAACTGCAAGTGATGACGTGTCCCCATCATGAACCATAGCAAAGTGCTGACTGGCCGCAGATACATTGAGGGTTTTGAAATGGGGTACGTCAGATATATGCTTTCTTATTCTAGTTTTTATCGAATTGGTTGTACAACCTACATATTGCAGCTGGCAGGTTTTGCATGTAATTAAATATATGGCAAAATCAGTATTGCAATTTAAATATGACTTAATGTCATGACTTCTGCCATTAGCTACAGATTTCAAGGTCGTACTCACTACCATATGGCTGCAACGAATGCATTTTGCATGGCCAGATTAATAACTGCCTTTGCAGGTGAGCCATATGGGTTTAAGAATAGGACGTTCTCGAATCCCTGCGGCCACTATTTCATTCCACTCTCTATCAAAATGTAAAACTGGTAAATGGCGCTTTACTATTCTACAAATTTCTTGATATTCCTCACTGTATTTTGTAGTGACTGACTTGTTTGCTTTTTGATTTGGGTATTGATCGTTCTTTTCTCTTTATTTGTGTTTTGCTAGGAAAAAAAATTAATGCCTTTTTTTTTTCCATTTTTTGATATATAATGGGAGGTTCATCTCCAGGTTTTATATATCACCCTACAATGAAAATCACGTGACACTAAGATCCTGTTGGATAGGTGTGACGAGGATTTATAAGGAGGGGGGGGGGATTTGGTATCATTGTCATGAGTAAGGACCGGTATTGGATGGTCCGAAAAGTGTAGATCTTGTACCTTGTCTTGTGTTGGAAAGTTTTTACCATATGAAATAAAGTTCTTCATTTTAGAAGCTGGACACTATTTTCTCCTTTCTCAAGTTGTCAGTCAAGTCTAGACTGTGTCCATGCTTCTTGGATTGTCTACGCAGGCGAGCGCTGCTTTTTTCTGAATTGGAGTTATGTAAATGGCTGTTGTACAACGGAACTTCACTGCTCAATGGCAAATATATACATTTTTTTGCCACTAATACATGCCACAAAAGGCTTTATAACATATAACTGCACAGCTGAATGGCAAATATATTTTTCTTTTGCCACTAATACACCTCAAAAAGTGCTGTAATTTTCTCACTTCACAACGGCTAATAAGCCCTTTTTTTCCTACTAATACAAGCCAAAAAATGCCTTAGAACTTTTAACTGCACCACACAAGGGCAAATAAGACATAAAAATATTTCCTTGTAATAAACCCTGTTAATGGCTGTAACACCCCAATAACAAGTACGGTTTGCTGAAATTACAGAGCTGTACGATGGCAATTTGGGTGCCCAGTCAGTGCAGCAAGGTGTAATAGGATTGTTCCTGTTACCCAGGCTGTAAACTCCCCTACTGAACCCTGTTTAACATAAATGCTGCAGAATGATTCCTCCCTATCCTTTCCCTACACCTTGAATAATCTTTCCCTGCACTTGTAAATCGATTTTTTAGCATAATGATGTTTTTTCTAGCTCTGTACCTAGCGCCTGCTACATCTCTCCCTGCACTAAGTACACTGCAAAATGGCAGAATCCAAGATGGCTGAGGCTATTTAAAGGGCTGTGATATCACAGGCCTGGCTGGCTGCATGCATGGCATTATGGGTGACCCCGCCTTCCCAGAGTTCCTTGCTCCATGTCCTCACACGTGCAGCAGCCATTTTAGGAAAAAATTTGATTCGTTACCACGAATCACAAAGAAATTCGGCTTCAGTGTGAATCAAATTTTTACTGAAATTCAGATCGAATTCCACTTTGTCAGCTTCATCTCTATTCATCATAATACAGTATTGTATCTTCCAAATGTCATATTTGTTGGGAAATACACTGCTCAAAAAAATAAAGGGAACACTTAAACAACACAATGTAACTCCAAGTCAATCACACTTCTGTGAAATCAAACTGTCCACTTAGGAAGCAACACTGAGTGACAATCAATTTCACATGCTGTTGTGCAAATGGGATAGACAACAGGTGGAAATTATAGGCAATTAGCAAGACACCCCCAATAAAGGAGTGGTTCTGCAGGTGGTGATCACAGACCACTTCTCAGTTCCTATGCTTCCTGGCTGATGTTTTGGTCACTTTTGAATGCTGGCGGTGCTTTCACTCTAGTGGTAGCATGAGACGGAGTCTACAACCCACACAAGTGGCTCAGGTAGTGCAGCTTATACAGGATGGCACATCAATGCGAGCTGTGGCAAGAAGGTTTGCTGTGTCTGTCAGCGTAGTGTCCAGAGCATGGAGGCGCTACCAGGAGACAGGCCAGTACATCAGGAGACGTGGAGGAGGCCGTAGGAGGGCAACAGCCCAGCAGCAGGACCACTACCTCCACCTTTGTGCAAGGAGGAACAGGAGGAGCACTGCCAGAGCCCTGCAAAATGACCTCCAGCAGGCCACAAATGTGCATGTGTCTGCTCAAACGGTCAGAAACAGACTCCATGAGGGTGATATGAGGGCCTGACGTCCACAGATGGGGGTTGTGCTTACAGCCCAACACCGTGCAGGACTTTTGGCATTTGCCAGAGAACACCCAGATTGGCAAATTCGCCACTGGCACCCTGTGCTCTTCACAGATGAAAGCAGGTTCACACTGAGCACATGTGACAGACGTGACAGAGTCTGGAGACGCCGTGGAGAACGTTCTGCTGCCTGCAACATCCTCCAGCATGACTGGTTTGGCATTGAGTCAGTAATGGTGTGGGGTGGCATTTCTTTGGAGGGCCGCACAGCCCTCCATGTGCTCGCCAGAGGTAGCCTGACTGCCATTAGGTACCGAGATGAGATCCTCAGACCCCTTGTGAGACCATATGCTGGTGCGGTTGGCCCTGGGTTCCTCCTAATGCAAGACAATGCTAGACATCATGTGGCTGGAGTGTGTCAGCAGTTCCTGCAAGACGAAGGCATTGATGCTATGGACTGGCTCGCCCATTCCCCAGACCTGAATCCAATTGAGCACATCTGGGGCATCATGTCTTGTTCTATCCACCAACGTCACGTTGCACCACAGACTGTCCAGGAGTTGGCAGATGCTTTAGTCCAGGTCTGGGAGGAGATCCCTCAGGAGACCGTCCGCCACCTCATCAGGAGCATGCACAGGCGTTGTAGGGAGGTCATACAGGCACGTGGAGGCCACACACACTACTGAGCCTCATTTTGACTTGTTTTAAGGACATTACATCAAAGTTGGATCAGCCTGTAGTGTGTTTTTCCACTTTAATTTTGAGTGTGACTCCAAATCCAGACCTCCATGGGTTGAAAAATTTGATTTCCATTTTTTTATTTTTGTGTGATTCTGTTGTCAGCACATTCAACTATGTAAAGAACAAAGTATTTCAGAAGAATATTTAATTAACTCAGATCTAGGATGTGTTATTTTTGTGTTCCCTTTATTTTTTTGAGCAGTGTATATGTGGGGACATGATATAGCAAATTCGGACTCTGATTTATTACATAAACTATGGAAAATATTTCAATCTTATGCTATGACTCAAATAATACATGGACCTGTCTTTAATAAGCTGTTGGGGGACAGAAGATGGATGATATAGATGGATCAAATTCTAAAAGTCTTTCTGCAAATTAGCATTTGCTCTAAAAAAAAAAAAAGAAAAAAACATCCTGTTGACATGGGTGAGAAGGAGCAAACAATCAATCAGCCTGCGGATGCCAGTGTTAGCAGTTTATATAATTACGGATGGATATCAGCTAAACCCTGTGGCCCCTCACCGTCACTCTGGTAACACATAATCTTGTCTACCCTGATTATCAGTAGCAAAGTTCTATTAGCTCTGAATGATGGAACACCAAGAACACTAGGATTCACAAGTGGACACGGCAATCTCAGCTACCACGTCTGGAAGGTACTGTATTAGGGCAGCATAAATACAGAGATTCATGTATGCTATAGCTATATCTATTATATTAATATTATATTATCTATAATATTTGTGGATATGCAATGCCTAATTATTTTTAGACATAAAAGGGTTAATCTATTGAGTGTTATCATGGTTAACCTTTTAATGCCCACAAGGGGGATATTATCATATTGTAAACGCATCTGGATCTCCAGGAGTTTGGTGCATCTGTCCCCATATTGTCCAATATGTCCACTGCAGGCCACAATTCTTTGGCAATGTTCCTTTCTACTTGACTGTTCATATGTCACTGGCTGCCGGCTCATGATGCCCGATATGCCCTGATGGGATTAATTAGCTTGGTTAGAAAATATTAATTTTCAACTCAGTTTTATTTTGTTTGTAGTTATTTGATATCAATATTTTTTTTAACACTGAGGTCTTGCCAAACAGAGGTCACCCGATGAACACTTTATGGTCATGCCATCCAAATGCCATGAGGAATTTTTATAGTTTTTATATAGCTTCATATAAAAATATATTGAGTACATATTTGAATATTTTAAAGAGCATAGAACAACTATATACAGTTGCAAGTATGTGAACCCTTTGGAATGATATGGATTTCTGCACAAATTGGTCATAAAATGTGATCTGATCTTCATCTAAGTCACAACAATAGACAATCACAGTCTGCTTAAACTAATAACACACAAAGAATTACCATGTTTTTATTGAACACACCATGTAAACATTCACAGTGCAGGTGGAAAAAGTATGTGAACCCCTAGACTAATGACATCTCCAAGAGCTAATTGGAGTGAGGTGTCAGCCAACTGGAGTCCAATCAATGAGATGAGATTGGAGGTGCTGGTTACAGCTGCCCTGCCCTATAAATAGCACACACCAGTTCTGGGTTTGCTTTTCACAAGAAGCATTGCCTGATGTGAATGATGCCTTGCACAAAAGAGCTCTCAGAAGACCTACTATTAAGAATTGTTGACTTGCCTAAAGCTGGAAAGGGTTATAAAAGTATCTCCAAAAGCCTTGCTGTTCATCAGTCCATGGTAAGACAAATTGTCTATAAATGGAGAAAGTTCAGCACTGCTGCTACTCTCCCTAGGAGTGGCCGTCCTGTAAAGATGACTGCAAGAGCACAGCGTAGACTGCTCAATGAGGTGAAGAAGAATCCTAGAGTGTCAGCTAAAGACTTACAAAAGTCTCTGGCATATGCCAAAATCGCTGTTAGCGAATCTACGATACGTAAAACACTAAACAAAAATGGATTTCATGGGAGGTTACCACAGAGGAAGCCACTGCTGTCCAAAAAAAAATTTGCTGCATGTTTACAGTTTGCACAAGAGCACCTGGATGTTCCACAGCAGTACTGGCAAAATATTCTGTGGACAGATGAAACCAAAGTTGAGTTGTTTGGAAGACACACACAACACTATGTGTGGAGAAAAAGAGGCACAGCACACCAACATAAAAACCTCATCCCAACTGTGAAGTTTGGTGATGGGGGCATCATGGTTTGGGGCTGCTTTGCTTCGTCAGGGCCTGGACGGATTGCTATCATTGAAGGAAAATGAATTCCCAAGTTTATCAAGACATTTTGGAGGAGAACTTAAGGCTATCTGTCCACCAGCTGAAGCTCAACAGAAGATGGGTGTTGCAACAGGACAACGACCCAAAGCATAGAAGTAAATCAACAACAGAATGGCTTAATAAGAAGAAAATACGCCTTCTGGAGTGGCCCAGTCAGAGTCCTGACCTCAACCCGTTTGAGATGCTGTGGCATGTCCTCAAGAAAGCGATTCACACCAGACATCCCAAGAATATTGCTGAACTGAAACAGTTCTGTAAAGAGGAATGGTCAAGAATTACTCCTGACTGTTGTGCACGTCTGATCTGCAACTACAGGAAACGTTTGGTTGAAGTTATTGCTGCCAAAAGAGGTTCAACCCGTTATTAAATCCAAGGGTTCACATACTTTTTCCACCTGCACTGTGAATGTGAACATGGTGTGTTCAATAAAAACATGGTAACATTTAATTCTTTGTGTGTTATTAGTTTAAGCAGACTGTGATTGTCTATTGTTGTGACTTAGATGAAGATTAGATCCCATTTTATGACCAATTTTTGCAGAAATCCATATCATTCCAAAGGGTTCACATACTTTTTCTTGCAACTGTATAAAATTTAAGTACCAGTTTCTATATACACCATGACCAATATCTTTCCTGACCCAAGTAGAAACCTTCAGACCAGATATGTAAACAATTAACTCCTTCTATTATTCCTGGCATCTACTGCTTTGGTTTTCTTCTACAGTATGAAGATGTAAAATGATCTGACACAGGAGCAGCATATCATAAATTACTACTTCAATCAATTGTTGACTCTTCATTCATAGACACTGATGCCAATACCTTCTGCTTTCGACAATCCTAAGCGCTGAGTGCAATCAACATGGCTCTTGGCTACTCTGTGCATGGTGGTATTGCCAATTGGTTTGAAAGGACAGCTGATCCCCTCCTTTCCTCTTGTCCTCTCCCTACCTCCCCTTTTCGTGTCATTTTTTCCTTAAAGGCTATGTATACATTTGGGGCATTTTTTTTATTAGTGCATTGTACTTATTTAGAGCTAAAAACTTTTTTTTTTTGTCTTTATAAAAAATTTGAAGCCCTTTTTTCTCTACAGGACTGTGATGCTCTAGTAGCAGGATCTGAATTTTCTCTCTGATGGCTCCTTATCTCTGATCTCTGACCTTACAAACTCATTATAGCCCAATTCTTATCTAACCGATAAGAATATGGCTTAAATAAGTGTTTATAACCTCTTAGTAATTTGTAGATAAAGTTTATTAGATAAAAAGGTGAAAGTAAAAAGTACATTCACAAGCTAGGAAAACAGTTAACCCTTTGTGACAGAATGGCTCAATATTTGTAATAAATTAAATAAAATAATAATTAAATAAAAATTATTTTAAGCCCAAAATGTACAATACAATAATTTAAAAAATTGCATCTGAAGGTGTACATAGCCTTCCTATTTAGCATGTTAGTAGTGGCTATTAGAAATTATACCGTTCAAGAATGTAATAGCTGACAGTGGTGATGAACCTCGATGAGCAGCCTCCTCAAGATACCTACTCTACTTGTTGTCTGATCGTTTGAATATTTAATATGTAATACTTCTATCACTGCTCATTTAATGTAATTGTAAGTTTCTATTTCTTCTTGATTTTAAAACCGTTAATAATATATTTTTTTCAAATAAAGACTGAATACGCATTTTAGGCTGATATGTGCTGCCTGTGGAGCAGGTGTGACTGTAACTGCTGCTCTTAATACCATTGGATTATTTTTTAAATTCTGTTTTATTAAAATTGCCTGAGACTCCACTCACATACCTGATTGTCATCCTGAAACTAGCATTGTCAGAAGGACTGATTCTACAGGGGTTTGCTATTTTTCTGTCTACTCACCTCCGCTTTCTCACCTGTCACCTAGTTTGTTTGGCATCTATCCCAATACATTCAGATACGGAATGATTGACACATCTGAGGTTTCCTAGGTGCCACTTTTCAGTTTTTTTTTCTTACCTTTGTTTTCTCAACTGACTATTGCCCATTTCACCTGGCATCTTGTCAGAAATGGTCTGCTTCCAAATGTTTGGCACTGCTGGGGCTTGCAAAGTGCTGTCATTCACCCTTCACACATTACTAAGAATTTACAAACTGTCAATTCCATAATGATTGACAACACAGGGAGTTGCTAAGCTCTGATGTTCTTTTGCACAGTTGTTTATCAAGTTTGAGTACCAATAAATTAGTTTTCGGTTGTAAACTAAATATTTAAACCAGAGGTGTAGCTACAGGTTCAGTACAGAGGAGAGGGCAAAACAAATCCAATGCCTAAGTGGGCTCCAAATCCAGGTGATACCACACCATGACCATTACTAGTGATCAGCAGCGTTTTCCAAAATTCGATTCAGCTGTTCTTATTAATTACAAAGTAGTTAATCACGTATTGCACTCCGATCTCGCCTCCCCACCCCCAGTGTTCCCTCTAATCTGCGCAGGTGAGTGGCCGCACAGCAATTATTGTGCCCCTGCTCACAAGTTTAATAAGTTTGCTTAGCGCCCGCTCACCCGCTCACGCTGCTTGCAAAATGCCCACACACTTGCCTACACTAGTGATGAGTTCTTCCAAACTTCCTCCTTCTGTGTGCATGGCGCCACCTACCACATATTCCTGTGCTACTGCTGCCTGCCTCCTCCTTTTTTTTCTGACTGAAGAAGAGGAGCAGCAGTGCATAGGGAGAGGTAATGTGAAGGTGGTATTGGCGGCACCATCTTAGAAGCTAGACTCCCATCCTGACACTGAGAGCTGCCTGCTACATAAGTATGCTGGGGACAGACCTGGAGGGCATGCTGCTGCAGAACACAAGGGGTGAAACTACCACTGGCAGGAACACACCAACCCATCCCAATGATAGTCTATCACTGGGATGGTGTGTTCCTGCGAGTGGTTTTACCCCTTGACAAGGGCCCTTGTGTTCTGCAGCAGCATTCCACCACCTACAGTGCTGATCATAATTATTCATACCCCTGGCAAATTTTGACTTAAAGTTACTTTTATTCAACGAGCAAGTAATAAGGCACACAAAAGCTCCCTTGGCCTTTGCAAAAGCTCATCTGGACAAAGAAGAAGACTTCTGGTCTTCTGTGTTATGGTCAGATGAATTAAAAATTGAATTGTTTGGTCACAATGATGTTTCCTTCATTTGGCGTAAAAAACGAGAAGCCTTCAACCCAAAGAACACCATTCCCACTGTCAAACATGGTGGAGGGAACCTAATGCTTTGGGGGTGTTTTTCAGCCAATGGACCAGGGAACCTAATCACAGTAAACGGCACCATGAAAAAAAGAGCAATACATGAGGATTCTCAACGACAACATCAGGCAGTCTGCAGAGAAACTTGGCCTTGGGCACCAGTGGACATTTCAGCATGACAATGACCCAAAACACACAGCAAAAGTGGTGAAGAAATGGTTAGCAGACAACAACATTAACGTTTTGGAGGTGGCCCAGCCAGAGTGGCCCAGCCAGACTCCAGACTTGAATCCAATTAAGAATCTGTGGAGGGAGCTAAAGATCAGGGTGAAGGCAAGAAGACCCTCCAACCTGAAAGATTTGGAGCTCATTACTAAAGATGAATGGGTAAAAAATACCTGTGGAGACATGCAAAAAGCTTGTCTGCAATTATAAGAAGCGTTTGCTCAAATGTAAATAAAAGCTGAGAAATGTTTTTTTTCCCCACAATAATGCCTCTTGTACATCGTCTTATTATCTTTTGGGAGACACCTATGTCATTTCCCGTCAAAAAATGACTTGCTGGTTGAATAAAAGTTACTTTAAGTCAGAATTTGCCTGGGGTATGAATAATTATGGGCAGCACTGTATATACAGCCAGGCAGCCTATACAGTCTACACCTATGTACAGCTTATACCTATATACAGCCTATATCTATATACAGTCTACCCCTATAAAAACTGTCTATACAGCCTGTACCTCTATACAATCTATACCTATGTACAGCCTATACCTATATACAGCCTATACCTATATAGTCTACACCTATATACAGTCTACACCTATATACAGTCTACACCTATATACAGTCTGACATTAGACTGTATGTAGGTAGTATATAGATATAGACTGTATATAGATACAGGCTGTATATAGGTATAGGCTATACATAGGTATAGACCTTATATAGGTATAGGCCGTATATAGGTATAGGCCGTATATAGGTATAGGTATAGGCCGTATATATGTACATACTGTAGGTATAGGCTGTATATAGTGTAAGAAGGTACCTGGAATCATCATGGATGGAAGGTATGTGTCACTGAGGTTCCTGGCCTCGGTGAAGTAAGAGGCGGTATTTTATGTGTCAGCAGCAGCTGTTGCTAGCTGACACTTTGAGATTTAGCATGGCTGTCATAGCTGATCCGGTACGGCTCTTACTGGGAGTAGTCAAAGTGCTGGGTGGGTGACTACTCCCTATGTTCAAGGCCGGGTTTTGCCAGGCATAAAAACCAGCCAAAACTGCCAGGTGTGGTGGATTTACCTCCCTCTGACAGTGGAGTTCAGGAGTCTGTGTGTTGTGAACTGAGGTCTGTGCTGGGATTTGAGGTTTGAGCCGGGCTGGAGGACTCAGGCCCCTCTAAAGGCGAACAGGCCGCCAATGGACTTGATGAGGCTGAACTGCTAACAGGGTGTGAATTAACAATTAACACCCAGGAGAAAAGGTCACTTTTATTGTTTATGGACTTTCCTTGTGTGTGAACAAACACCAAGCCACCTGCGTTTTGTGATACACCTTATCTGCATTTTGTTATACATTAATGTGTGAATAAACACCACTGTTTGATTCAAGAACTGTGTACTTTGCCTCTATACTGCATCTGCTAGTCCTAACTACCAGAGCGAATCCCCACAATAGGTACAGACTGTATATAAGTATATCTATCTATCTATTTATCCCACAGTGGTTATATTGTCCAGCATAGTGTAACCTCCAAACATTTGCTGTACTGTATACATTATAATCCCTGTACCATGCCGTACAATATACATTTTAATCCCTGCATGATGCTATACAATATACATTATAATCCATACACCATGCCATTCAATATACAGTATAACACCTACACTGTGTGGTTATGTTGTATATTGTATGGCATGGTGTATGTATTATAATGTATATTGTACAGCATGGTGTATGGATTATACTGTATATTTTACTGTATCGTGTATGGATTATAATGTATATTGTACAGCATGATAAAGGGGTTGTACTGTATATTACACAGCATGGTGTAGGGGGTTATACTGTATATTGTATAGCATAGTGTATGAACTATACTATATATTGTATGGAATGGTGCAGGGATTATAATGTATTCTGTACAGCATGGTGTAGGGATTATACTGTATATTGCACAGCATGGTGCAGGGATTATAATGTATTGTATGGGATTGCGCAGGGGTTACACTGCATGCTCTTTAATGTGACAATTATCTTAGGTTTTCCTATCTCCCACCGTTGATGGCGCTGTGCCCAACTCTGAGCCGAACCCGCTCAGCATCTGCCAAGGCTTAGAGGGAACACTAAAGTTATTAAGAGGATGACGTGATGACGTAGACAGAGTACGTCACGCTCTCCGCTCTCCCCACGGCTCGGCTATCCCGCTACTCGGACCCTCCTGATCCTCCTGGCGTCTCTATGATGGTTTTCAGCCCTACGTTCTCTATGGTCGCAGGGGTATGTGCTGCTGTCTAGTCAGTGACTCCTCTCTATCCGCTTGCTGAGTGTGCTGCTTCTGCTGATCCTCCCCCCTCCTCTCTGCACCGCTGTGACTAATCGTTGTGACTAACCAACTAACTCTGCTGTGTTCACCTCGACTGATGGGCTGCTGGATGGGTTGTCGGACCTCACCTGGGAGCTCCGTCTGACCTCCTTCCTCACCTTTGTGTTCCCCGGCGCTGCCGATCCTCTTCCCCTCCGTCCCGCGATCCTTGTGACTAATCTCACTGTGACTGTGAGTAACTCCGTTGCGACTGTCAGGTTGCTGGACGGACCTTGCTTGGGGGTTTTGCCTGACTCCCCCGTTATATCTGACCTCCCCCTGTGCCTCTAGTTTTTGTGGATCCCTCTCCCCTCCTCCTCTGTACTGCTGGGACTAACCTTGTTGACTAAGTCTTGCTGAGATCACATCGGCTGACGGGCTTTTGGAGATTGCGATCTCCTCCCTTTGTTTGCTGTCTCCTCTATACCCTCTCCCCTCGATACTAGTAAAATTGTCTTATCACTCCAGAAATACATTCAAGGGCTTAGCACTATTCACCTTCACTGTTAAGGGAAAAATTAAGTAAAGTAGGGATGAGCGAACCCGAACTGTATAGTTCGGGTTCGTACCGAATTTTGGGGTGTCCGTGACACGGACCCGAACCTGAACATTTTCGTAAAAGTCCGTGTTCGGGTTCAGTGTTCGGCGCTTTCTTGGCGCTTTTTGAAAGGCTGCAAAGCAGCCAATCAACAAGCGTCATACTACTTGCCCCAAGAGGCCATCACAGCCTTGCCTACTATTGGCATGGCTGTGATTGGCCAGTGCAGCATGTGACCCAGCCTCTATATAAGCTTGGGTCACGTAGCGCTGCACGTCACTCTGCTGATACAAGCGTAGGGAGAGGTTGCTGCTGCGACGTTAGGGCGAGATTAGGCAGATTAACTCCTCCAAAAGACTTCATTCTGTGATCGATCTGCAGCTGTGGATCATTGAAGTGCTAATATTGACGTGCTCACTTTTTTGAGGCTGCCCAGAGCGTTTTTAGATCACTTTTTTCTGGGGTGATCGGCGGCTATTTTGTGGCTTGTGGTGCGCCAGCACAAGCTATCACCAAGTGTATTTAACCATCAATAGTGTGGTTATTTTTTGCTATATCCTACATCAGCTGCAGGCTGAGCCTGTGTCACCGAAGTGCATTTAACCATCAACAGTCTGGTTATTTTTTGGCCATATACTACATCAGCTGCAGGCTGAGCCTGTGTCACCGAAGTGCATTTAACCATCAACAGTCTGGTTATTTTTTGGCCATATACTACATCAGCTGCAGGCTGAGCCTGTGTCACCGAAGTGCATTTAACCATCAACAGTCTGGTTATTTTTTGGCCATATACTACATCAGCTGCAGGCTGAGCCTGTGTCACCGAAGTGCATTTAACCATCAACAGTCTGGTTATTTTTTGGCCATATACTACATCTGGTGCAGGCTGAGCCTGTGTCACCCAAGTGCATTTAACCATCAATAGTGTGGTTATTTTTTGGCCATATACTACATCAGGGGCAAGTTGAGCCTGTCACCCAGCGCCTAAAAAATAGACCTGACATTTCTATTCAACCAAATTTGTACTGTTTTAGCTGGTCAAGTTATTTGTAGTGACCGTAAAAGCACATTTTTTGTTCTGGGTTGAAAAACTATTCCCAAATTTGCCATTCTCAAAATAACTAGTTTCTGCTATATGAGGCCTACTTGAAATCTATCCCAAAAAGGATATCTTACATTCAAGGTGCTGAGTGTCATTCAGAAAAACTTAACACACACGCTACCGTGCAGATACAAGTCTAATTCTGTGATTAAACCTATACCTGTCACACAGCGCAAAAAAAAACAGGCCTCACATTTCTATTCAACCAAATCTGTACTGTTTTAGCTGGTCAAGTTATTTGTAGTGACCGTAAAAGCACACTTTTTGTTCTGGGTTGAAAAACTATTCCCAAATTTGCCATTCTCAAAATTGTGGTGAACGGGAACAATGAGGAAAACATCCAATAAGGGACGCGGACGTGGACATGGTCGTGGTGGTGTTAGTGGACCCTCTGGTGCTGGGAGAGGACGTGGCCATTCTGCCACAGCCACACGTCCTAGTGAACCAACTACCTCAGGTCCCAGTAGCCAGCAGAATTTACAGCGATATTTGGTGGGGCCCAATGCCGTTCTAAGGATGGTAAGGCCTGAGCAGGTACAGGCATTAGTCAATTGGGTGGCCGACAGTGGATCCAGCACGTTCACATTATCTCCCACCCAGTCTTCTGCAGAAAGCGCACAGATGACGCATGAAAACCAAGCCCATCGGTCTGTCACATCACCCCCATGCATATCAGGGAAACTGTCTGAGCCTCAAGTTATGCAGCAGTCTCTTATGCTGTTTGAAGACTCTGCTGCCAGGGTTTCCCAAGGGCATCCACCTAGCCCTTCCCCAGGGGTGGAAGAGATAAAATGCACTAACGCACAACCACTTATTTTTCCTGATGATGAGGACATGGGAATACCACCTCAGCACGTCTCTGATGATGACGAAACACAGGTGCCAACTGCTGCGTCTTTCTGCAGTGTGCAGACTGAACAGGAGGTCAGGGGTCAAGACTGGGTGGAAGACGATGCAGGGGACGATGAGGTCCTAGACCCCACATGGAATGAAGGTCGTGCCACTGACTTTCAGAGTTCGGAGGAAGAGGCAGTGGTGAGACCGAGCCAACAGCGTAGCAAAAGAGGGAGCAGTGGGCAAAATCAGAACACCCGCCGCCAAGAGACTCCGCCTGCTACTGACCGCCGCCATCTGGGACCGAGCACCCCAAAGGCAGCTTCAAGGAGTTCCCTGGCATGGCACTTCTTCAAACAATGTGCTGACGACAAGACACGAGTGGTTTGCACGCTGTGCCATCAGAGCCTGAAGGGAGGCATTAACGTTCTGAACCTTAGCACAACCTGCATGACCAGGCACCTGCATGCAAAGCATGAACTGCAGTGGAGTAAACACCTTAAAAACAAGGAACTCAATCAGGCTCCCCCTGCTACCTCTTCTGCTGCTGCCGCCGCCTCGGCCTCTTCTGCTGCTGCCGCCGCCTCGGCCTCTTCCTCCGCCTCTGGAGGAACGTTGGCACCTGCCGCCCAGCAAACATGGGATGTACCACCAACACCACCACCTGCGTCACCAAGCATCTCAACCATGTCACACGGCAGCGTTCAGCTCTCCATCTCACAAACATTTGAGAGAAAGCGTAAATTCCCACCTAGCCACCCTCGATCCCTGGCCCTGAATGCCAGCATTTCTAAACTACTGGCCTATGAAATGCTGTCATTTAGGCTGGTGGACACACACAGCTTCAAACAGCTCATGTCGCTTGCTGTCCCACAGTATGTTGTTCCCAGCCGGCACTACTTCTCCAAGAGAGCCGTGCCTTCCCTGCACAACCAAGTGTCCGATAAAATCAAGTGTGCACTGCGCAACGCCATCTGTGGCAAGGTCCACCTAACCACAGATACGTGGACCAGTAAGCACGGCCAGGGACGCTATATCTCCCTAACTGCACACTGGGTAAATGTAGTAACGGCTGGGCCCCAGGCGGAGAGCTGTTTGGCGCACGTCCTTCCGCCGCCAACATTCTTTGCCTCCTGTCTCCTCCTCCTCCTACTCGGCTTCCTCCTCCTCTTCTTCCACCTGCTCATCCAGTCAGCCACACACCTTCACCACCAACTTCAGCACAGCCCGGGGTAAACGTCAGCAGGCCGTTCTGAAACTCATATGTTTGGGGGACAGGCCCCACACCGCACAGGAGTTGTGGCGGGGTATAGAACAACAGACCGACGAGTGGTTGCTGCCGGTGAGCCTCAAGCCCGGCCTGGTGGTGTGCGATAATGGGCGAAATCTCGTTGCAGCTCTGGGACTAGCTGGTATGACGCACATCCCTTGCCTGGCGCATGTGCTGAATTTGGTGGTGCAGAAGTTCATTCGCAACTACCCCGACATGTCAGAGCTGCTGCATAAAATGCGGGCCGTCTGTTCGCGCTTCCGGCGTTCACACCCTGCCGCTGCTCGCCTTTCTGCGCTACAGCGTAACTTCGGCCTTCCCGCTCACCGCCTCATATGCGACGTGCCCACCAGGTGGAACTCCACCTTGCATATACTGGACAGACTGTGCGAGCAGCAGCAGGCCATAGTGGAGTTTCAGCTGCAGCACGCACGGGTCAGTCGCACTGCGGATCAGACCCACTTCACCACCAATGACTGGGCCTCCATGCGAGACCTGTGTGCCCTGTTGCGCTGTTTCGAGTACTCCACCAACATGTTATCAGCGTTACAATACCACTTCTATGTCTCCTTGAGAAAACACTTAGGGCGATGATGGAAGAGGAGGTGGCCCAGGAGGAAGAGGGGTAATTTTTAGCACTTTCAGGCCAGTCTCTTCGAAGTGACTCAGAGGGAGGTTTTTTGCAACACCAGAGGCCAGGTACAAATGTGGCCAGACAGGGCCCACTACTGGAGGACGAGGAGGACGAGGATGAGGAGGAGGTGGAGGAGGATGAAGCATGTTCACAGCGGGGTGGCACCCAAAGCAGCTCGGGCCCATCACTGGTGCGTGGCTGGGGGGAAACACAGGACGATGACGATACGCCTCCCACAGAGGACAGCTTGTCCTTACCTCTGGGCAGCCTGGCACACATGAGCGACTACATGCTGCAGTGCCTGCGCAACGACAGCAGAGTTGCCCACATTTTAACGTGTGCGGACTACTGGGTTGCCACCCTGCTGGATCCCCGGTACAAAGACAATTTTCCCACCTTACTTCCTACACTGGAGCGTGATAGGAAGATACGCGAGTACAAGCGCACGTTGGTAGACGCGCTACTGAGAGCATTCCCAAATGTCACAGGGGAACCAGTGGAAGCCCAAGGCAAAGGCAGAGGAGGAGCAAGAGGTCGCCAACGCAGCTGTGTCACGGCCAGCTCCTCTGAGGGCAGGGTTAGCATGGCAGAGATGTGGAAAAGTTTTGTCACCACGCCACAGCTAACTGCACCACCACCTGATACGGAACGTGTTAGCAGGAGGCAACATTTCACTAACATGGTGGAACAGTACCTGTGCACACCCCTCCACGTACTGACTGATGGTTCGGCCCCATTTAACTTCTGGGTCTCCAAATTGTCCACGTGGCCAGAGCTAGCCTTTTATGCCTTGGAGGTGCTGGCCTGCCCGGCGGCCAGCGTTTTGTCTGAACGTGTATTCAGCACGGCAGGGGGCGTCATTACAGACAAACGCAGCCGCCTGTCTACAGCCAATGTGGACAAGCTGACGTTCATAGAAATGAACCAGGCATGGATCCCACAGGACCTGTCCATCCCTTGTGCAGATTAGATATTAACTACCTCCCCTTAACAATATATTATTCTACTCCACTTCCTCATTCAATACTATTTTTATTTTCATTTTACCATTATATTGCGGGGCAACGCAAAGTTGAATGAACCTCTCCTCTGCCTGGGTGCCGGGGCCTAAATGTGTGACAGTGGCCTGTTCCAGTGGTGGGTGACGTGAAGCCTGATTCTCTGCTATGACATGAAGACAGATTCTGTGCTGACATAAGGCCAGATTCTCTGTTACGGGACCTCTCTCCTCTGCCTGGGTGCCTGGGCCTAAATATGTGACAGTGGCCTGTTCCAGTGGTGGGTGACGTGAAGCCTGATTCTCTGCTATGACATGAAGACAGATTCTGTGCTGACATAAGGCCAGATTCTCTGTTACGGGACCTCTCTCCTCTGCCTGGGTGCCGGGGCCTAAATGTGTGACAGTGGCCTGTTCCAGTGGGTGGGTGACGTGAAGCCTGATTCTCTGCTATGACATGAAGACTGATTCTGCGCTGACATAAGGCCAGATTCTCTGTTACGGGACCTCTCTCCTCTGTCTGGGTGCCTGGGCCTAAATATGTGACAGTGGCCTGTTCCAGTGGTGGGTGACGTGAAGCCTGATTCTCTGCTATGACATGAAGACAGATTCTGTGCTGACATAAGGCCAGATTCTCTGTTACGGGACCTCTCTCCTCTGTCTGGGTGCCTGGGCCTAAATATGTGACAGTGGCCTGTTCCAGTGGGTGGGTGACGTGAAGCCTGATTCTCTGCTATGACATGAAGACTGATTCTGCGCTGACATAAGGCCAGATTCTCTGTTACGGGACCTCTCTCCTCTGTCTGGGTGCCGGGGCCTAAATATGTGACAGTGGCCTGTTCCAGTAGTGGGTGACGTGAAGCCTGATTCTCTGCTATGACATGAAGACAGATTCTGTGCTGACATAAGGCCAGATTCTCTGTTACGGGACCTCTCTCCTCTGTCTGGGTGCCGGGGCCTAAATATGTGACAGTGGCCTGTTCCAGTGGTGGGTGACGTGAAGCCTGATTCTCTGCTATGACATGAAGACTGATTCTGCGCTGACATAAGGCCAGATTCTCTGTTACGGGACCTCTCTCCTCTGTCTGGGTGCCTGGGCCTAAATATGTGACAGTGGCCTGTTCCAATGGTGGGTGACGTGAAGCCCGATTCTCTGCTATGACATGAAGACAGATTCTGTGCTGACATAAGGCCAGATTCTCTGTTATGGGACCTCTCTCCTCTGTCTGGGTGCCTGGGCCTAAATATGTGACAGTGGCCTGTTCCAGTGGGTGGGTGACGTGAAGCCCGATTCTCTGCTATGACATGAAGACTGATTCTGTGCTGACATAAGGCCAGATTCTCTGTTACGGGACCTCTCTCCTCTGTCTGGGTGCCGGGGCCTAAATATGTGACAGTGGCCTGTTCCAGTGGTGGGTGACGTGAAGCCTGATTCTCTGCTATGACATGAAGACAGATTCTGTGCTGACATAAGGCCAGATTCTCTGTTACGGGACCTCTCTCCTCTGTCTGGGTGCCGGGGCCTAAATATGTGACAGTGGCCTGTTCCAGTGGTGGGTGACGTGAAGCCTGATTCTCTGCTATGACATGAAGACAGATTCTGTGCTGACATAAGGCCAGATTCTCTGTTACGGGACCTCTCTCCTCTGTCTGGGTGCCGGGGCCTAAATATGTGACAGTGGCCTGTTCCAGTGGTGGGTGACGTGAAGCCTGATTCTCTGCTATGACATGAAGACTGATTCTGCGCTGACATAAGGCCAGATTCTCTGTTACGGGACCTCTCTCCTCTGTCTGGGTGCCTGGGCCTAAATATGTGACAGTGGCCTGTTCCAATGGTGGGTGACGTGAAGCCCGATTCTCTGCTATGACATGAAGACAGATTCTGTGCTGACATAAGGCCAGATTCTCTGTTATGGGACCTCTCTCCTCTGTCTGGGTGCCTGGGCCTAAATATGTGACAGTGGCCTGTTCCAGTGGGTGGGTGACGTGAAGCCCGATTCTCTGCTATGACATGAAGACTGATTCTGCGCTGACATAAGGCCAGATTCTCTGTTACGGGACCTCTCTCCTCTGTCTGGGTGCCGGGGCCTAAATATGTGACAGTGGCCTGTTCCAGTGGTGGGTGACGTGAAGCCTGATTCTCTGCTATGACATGAAGACAGATTCTGTGCTGACATAAGGCCAGATTCTCTGTTACGGGACCTCTCGCCTCTGTCTGGGTGCCGGGGCCTAAATATGTGACAGTGGCCTGTTCCAGTGGTGGGTGACGTGAAGCCTGATTCTCTGCTATGACATGAAGACTGATTCTGCGCTGACATGAAGCCAGATTCTCTGCTATGGCATGAAGAGACTGATTCTCTGCTGACGTGAAGCCAGATTCTCTGCTATGGGACCTCTGTCCAATTGATATTGGTTAATTTTTTTTTTTTTAATTTTTTTTTAAATTCATTTCCCTATCCACATTTGTTTGCAGGGGATTTACCTACATGTTGCTGCCTTTTGCAGCCCTCTAGCTCTTTCCTGGGCTGTTTTACAGCCTTTTTAGTGCCCAAAAGTTCGGGTCCCCATTGACTTCAATGGGGTTCGGGTTCGGGACGAAGTTCGGGTCGGGTTCGGATCCCGAACCCGAACATTTCCGGGAAGTTCGGCCGAACTTCTCGAACCCGAACATCCAGGTGTTCGCTCAACTCTATATAAAAGTAAAAGCAAAATAAAAGCTAGCTCTAGATACAAATAGAAAAGGAATAAAGAATAAAGTATAAAGCTGAAAAAAAAAAAAAAAAAAAGGAAAAAGGGGGGAGAGGAAAAAAGGAAAAAAGGGAAAAAAATTAATAATTAAGGGATAGGGGGGAGGAAAAGAAAAAAAAAAAGGCGAATGAAATAAAACGAAGAAAAGAAGAGGAAAAGGGAGGAGAAAAAAGGAGGAGAGAAGAGAAAGGAGGGAAGGGGGACAAGAGCAGAGAAAGGCGAGGGGAAAGAAAAGAAAGAAGAAGAAAAAGGAAGGAGAAAAAAAGGAGAAGAAAGGAAAGAGGAAAAGAAGAAAAAAATAAATAAATAAAAAATAAATAAATAACAATATAAAAGGAGAGAAAAAAAAGAAAATGAAAAGAGGAAAGCCGTAAATTAAAGGAGGAAAAAGAAAGAAGAGGGGGAGAAAGAGGGAGGAAAAAAAAAAAAAAAAAAAGAGAACAAAGGATATACAATAACAAGGCATGGCTCCAAAAGCTAGTAGACGCTCGGCCGACTTCTCCGGTCAGAAACCGGGGTCAAAAACTTTTGAAACAACAAAAATAGATCAGTTCCTGAGGTCTCCAAGGGTTAATACGAGAGGCGGACAAAAGGATCTTGCCTCTAAAAAAAATGACAACTCTGAGGTGACTGGGTTAGAACCACAAAAAGCTTCCAGATACCCTGAAGAGGAAGAGGGTATAATGGGAGAAGTTATCCCTAATGATAATTCCTCTCTGCTAGAAGAAATATTGCTAGCGGTTAAACAAAATGGGGATTTAATACAAGCTGTTACAACCCAACTTGGGTTTATCCAAGTCGATGTGGGACTAATAAAAGATGATTTGTCCAAAATGCGAGACAGAGTTAACAATCTGGAGAGCTCCGTCGCCCTGATACAGAATGAATCCCAAAAAACAAACTCTGAAGTCTCCACACTGAAATTAGAGTGTAGCCTTCTGAAAAAAAAGGTGGTGGACCTTGAGGATAGATCACGAAGATATAACGTGAGAATAATAGGGATCCCTGAGCAGTGGCGTAACTAGAGTGTTATGGGCCCCAGTGCAAACTTTGTATCGGGGCCCCCCTACCCCCCGATTTTTATAAAGAAGCGGCAGATTTTCTTACTAATGGCTTTCCCGTGTGGCTAGTCCGCTGCGTGAATGAGGGCCAAGCTCCATTGCGGACAGCAGAGACACGGAGCAGTAACGCGATTGATAATGCTCCGTGCCTCTCTGTGACCTTTTTACTAAAAAATCACAGGGAGATAAAGTGGTCACCGTGATTTTGTAGCAAAACGATCATAGAGAGGCACAGAGCATTATCAATTATGTTACTGCTCGGTGTCTCTGCTGTCCGGAGCGGGGCTTGGCTCTCTTTCACACAGCAGATTAGCCACACGGGATCCGCTCGTGTGAAAGAGCCCAATGCATGGCTACACTCACCCAGTCCTAATAAAATCTGGTCCTACCTCATCCAGGGTGTCGCTGGCGTCGGTGTGATGTCCGCTGGATCCAGAACAAGGTCCCTGTGGTGATAGAAAAAAAAAGAATAATCACATAAGGAAGGGATGTAAAACAGTCCCATGTAAAACACATCACTCTCCCTTCAGCTCCTCCAGCATACAGTCCCATGTAAGATACAACCCCCAGAGGATGCTATCTGCCCATCTCTCCTGTCCATATACCAGGCCTACCAGTATTACCCCTTCATATACCGCCTGGTCCCCCCACACCTAACAGTCTGAGTCACTTGTCTCCGTGAGTGTTAGGTGGGGTGACCAGACAGGCAGGTGGTATATCAATGGCTAATGCTGGTAGACCTGGTATATGGACAGCAGAGATGGGCAGATGGCATCCTCTGGGCAGTACTGTCTCTCTGGTCTTCCTTCACCAGCACCCGGACTGCCACGGTCCTGCTTGGCCTGGCTCTCATGGCACTTCACTGCCTCATGCTTGGCTATCAGCACTGAGTGACTCAGTCAATGTTGCAGTGTGACTGAGTCACTCAGCGCTGATAGCCAAGCACGAGGCAGTGAAGTGCCATGAGAGCCAGGCCAAGCAGGACCGTGGCAGTCAGGGTGCTGGTGAAGGATGACCAGAGAGACAGTACTGCCCAGAGGATGCCATCTGCCCATCTCTGCTGTCCATATACCAGGGTAGGCCTGGTATATGGACAGCAGAGATGGGCAGATGGCATCCCAGAGAGGCAGTACTGTCTCAGTGTCCCTGGTCATCCTTCACCAGCACTCTGACTGCAGTGCCATGGTGCCATCTGCTTGGCAGCCTTGGCCTGGCTCTCATGACACTTACTGGCACTTAACTCATATAATCATATATTACCCCTAAAGCCTGCCTGCCCTCAGCCAATGCCAACAAAGTAAACTACTGACCTAATTACACACTCAGGGTGGGACTTTGGGACTCTGGGACAGTGACACTGACTGTCACTCACTCTGTCTCAGGGTCGCTTGAATCCAGGGCCGGCGCCACCTATAAGCAGAGTAGGCCACCGCGCAGAGCGCACTCTGCCTGGGAGCGCCGGTGCTCTCGAGTCCGAATCCCGACTAGCCGCCGCCCGCTCCACGCCCCCTACTTGTGATCCATCCATCTAAGTTCTAACATCTTCTCCTGATTCCTACCTGGCTGTCATCGATCTGACTCCTCCTGTTTGGCTGTTCCTGTACTTGCTGGCCGGCCGGATAATGGTGGATTGTGCTGCACTGCTGCCCCTGCGAGGGCATGCATTTGTTCAGCCACTTAGTATTACTTAGTGGGGGCACTGGGGGGAAAATTACGTAATGGGCACTGCCCATTAAGTAATTTGCCCCCCAGTGCCCCAACAAAGTAATACTGCCCCCACAGACAGTGCACAACTCACTGCGCACTGCCCATTACGTAATTTGCCCCCCAGTGGCCCACTAAGTAATACTGCCACAACTGTGCACTGTCTGTGGGGCACTATTACTTAGTGGGGGCACTGGGGGGCAAATTACGTAATGGGCAGTGTGCAGTGAGTTGTGCACTGTCTGTGGGGGCAGTTAGTATTACTTAGTGGGGGCACTGGGGGGCAAATTACGTAATGGGCAGTGTGCAGTGAGTTGTGCACTGTCTGTGGGGGCAGTTAGTATTACTTAGTGGGGGCACTGGCGGGCAAATTACGTAATGGGCACTGCCCATTACGTAATTTGCGCCCCAGGGCCCCAACAAAGTAATACTGTCCCCACAGACAGTGCACAATGCCCCCACTAAGTAATTCAAGTTGAATCACTGTCTCTAGGCTCATGGCTGGACTACAGTCTCCTACTGATTCAGCTGCAGCCATGATCTTCTGCTTCTTCTTGCTGCCTCTGGCTCCTGGCTCTGCAGTCTGCACTGTACTTCCCGCCTGGAAGGTGGGCGGAGCCTATCGGGAACTGCCGTGCATGCCCCGCCCCCTCTCGCCTCCTCACTCTGCTCTGCAGCCGAACGCTGTGTGAAGAAAAAAAAACACAGCGTCGGCGATTTAATTTGTGCCAGCCCCGCAGACGGCGCCCCCTGCAGAGTGGCGCCCGGGGCGACGGCCCCCCCGGCCCCCCCCCCACGCTACGCCTCTGAATGGAGCGCCCTGACGGGGCCCGGCATTGTCACTGTACTTCATGCCGGGCCCCTTCACAGCGCTTCATTACATGTTAGTACAGCGGGCCCCCTCCCCCCGCCGGGCCCGGTCGCAGTCGCACTCCCTGCGACCGCGATCGTTACGCCCCTGTCCCTGAGGGTGCTGAAGAGAAGAACTCAGCCGAATTCATACAGAAGCTAATTTTTGAGAATTTTGGGAAGGACTCGTTCTCCCCATTGTTTATGATAGAAAGAGCTCATCGGGTCCCAAGGGGTAAACCAATCCCAGGGAGACCACCTCGGACATTTCTTGTTAAGCTACTGGTCATAGGGGATAAAGAAATGCTTTTGAGAAGGGCAAGGGAATGTTCACCGGTTGTATACAATGGTAATAGAGTGGCCTTCTTTCCAGACGTTTCAAAGGACATACAAGAAAAGAGACGCACATTTATGACGGTTAAAAAGAGGCTAAGAGAAAGAGATATTAAATATTCTTTTATGTTCCCAGCAAAATTGCGGATTATTTCTAAGGATAAAACCCTTTTTTTCGATACCCCAGATGAAGCCGTGGACTGGCTTGAACGAAATGATCTATGAGCCAATCGCTTTAGGATTTAGTGGGAACAATAATTGTTATGGGGGGCCTTTACCCCCAATTCTATTTTTCTTTGCTTCTTAATAGGGGTGGCCGAGCGGGGGGAGTGTGGGAGGGATGGTCATAGGAGAGAAATCTACTACAATATGTGGTGGATTACCTGTATGGGGGGGTGGGGGTCAGGGGTGGGGTTGGGCTGTGGTGCGTCCAAAATTTATTTATTTTTTATTTTTTTTGGCTTTGTCCGACCTTACCGCTTTTGATAATGTCGACTAGAATTATTGCCTGGAATATACGCGGTCTGGGGGACAGAGGAAAAAAACAAGCGGTTTTTGATTTGACTCAGGTACATTTACCAGCAATAGTATGCTTGTTAGAGACCCATCTCACTGAAGAGACCTCCAGGGTGGTCGGCAGGGGATGGGCTTCGCATTCGTATCATTCTACTTTTTCCAGCTTCTCCAGAGGTGTTACTGTCTTGATACATAGACTGATTGATTTTGCCTGTGAGGCATCCTCTGTCGACCACCTGGGGAGATTCATCTTCCTATATTGTAGATTAAGGGGGAAGACATGTATTTTGGCTTTTGTCTACATTCCACCGCCATTTTCCTTTTCGGTTCTTAATTCCTTGTTATTATTTATGGATAAATGGCCAGAGTGTCCAACATTGATTATTGGCGATTTCAATTGTGTCATTGATCCTCTACGTGATAGGGTCTCTATGAGTATCAAGCGAGATAGTCCGGTTCAGGGGTCTCCCCTGGCACGGTTTTGTTTGGAGGCTGGTTTTGAAGATGTCTGGGGATATTTAGGACAGGGGAAAAGGGCTTTCTCATGCTTTAGTAAAGCAGGCAAATCTATGTCCAGAATAGATCTTGCATTGATAAGTAGTAAACATGTGAAATTGGTAAAACGAATGAAATATGAAACAAGGTCAATATCGGACCATTCACCGTTACTCCTCGAACTCTGTTTAACCCAGGAAAGATATACACAAAAACCCCCTTTCAGATTAAACCCTTACTGGGTATCAGTGATAAAGACACATGAAATAATTCAGAAGGAAATTGGCCGTTTCTGGGATAACAACTATGGCTCAGCAAAAATTCAAGTGGTATGGGACACCTTTAAGGCGTATATGAGGGGAATGATGATTAGTAATATTGCGAATCTCAGAAAGGAGTATGGGAAAAAACAGAAAAATTTGGAAGAACTTGCATCACTGGCGACACAATCCTTCTATATGAATAAGACGGAGGAGAATAGGGAAAGTATGCAAAGAGCCACACAAGTATATTCTAACTTCTTATTGGATAAGGCCCAACAATCCCTTTTTTTTAAAGGGCAAAAATACTTTACGGAGTCCGGGCGACCTGGTAAACTTTTGTCCAGAGTGATCTCAAGTCAACAATCTAAAAAATACATAGATAATGTCCGACTGAGTAACGGTAGGATGGTTAGTGGGCAGGGTCCGATAGAGACGGCATTTGTGGACTATTTTCTGGACTTGTATAAAGCTGAATCTAAGATCACAGATGATAAGATGGATTCGTATCTTGATGGGATTGCTTTTTCAACTATTACTGAGGCGCAAAAGAAAGCACTTGAACTAGAGATCTCAATTCAGGAATTGGAGGGAGCTATTAAACTATGCTCAGCCAACTCCACCCCTGGTTCAGATGGACTCCCATATGAATTTTATAGTAAATATGGGGACTGTATTCTCCCCAGACTGTTGGAGGTCTTTTCTGAATCAGTGGAGGACGGGAAGCTGCCAGACTCAATGATGGAAGCCGTAATAACATTAATTCCAAAAAAAGGAAAGGATCCACTAGATATAGAATCTTATAGACCAATCTCACTGCTCAATACAGATGTAAAGCTTCTTGCGAGGGTTCTCGCTACAAGGATTTCTAGGGTTGTTTCCTCTATTATACATCCGGATCAGAATGGCTTTATTCAAAACAAGGGTACCCATCATAATCTGCAACTTAATAAATAATAATGTCCCTTGTGCCCCTAATATATAACAATGCCCCTTGTACCCCCGTAAAATGTAATAAGGCCATTGTCTCTTTTGTGCCTCAGAAGAAAATAAAACTTGTATCTGCCTTAGGATGCATTCACATGACTGTAGTGTTTTGCGGATCCGCAAATTGCCGATCCACAAAACACGGATACCGGCCCGTGTGCGTTCTGCGTACCGGCCCGTGTGCGTTCACACGTAATTTGCAGACCACATATGGCCGCAACTATAATAGAAAATGCCTATTCTTTTTCTGCAATTGCAGACAAGAATAGGACATGCTCTATCTTTTTTGCAGTGCCGCGAAATGGAACCATGTGCTGTCCACATCTTTTGCGGGCCCGATGAAATTAATGGGTCAGCATCCAGTCCGCAAAATTTCAGAACGGATGCGGACTCATTCATACGTTCGTCTAAATGAGCTCTTACTCTGATCTCCTGATGGGCTCAGTGAGGCATCTTTTTTTCCCTGCATACTTATCATCCTGTTGCAGACGGTGTGATGCTTATGCCATTACACTGACATCATGTGTATAGTCTAACATCCTGTAAGCAAAGGCCTAAAGTGTCCTGTAGCCTATAAAATGGCCTACCACAGGATTCAAATGAATCAGAGTCTTGTGGACACAGATAGGCTGTGTCTCTCACCATGCAAGTGAACCTGGGCCCACGCCTCCCACTACTCCACTATAAATAAATAAATAAAAAATACTAAAAATCTTAAAATATTTTTTCTCCAGATTTTGATTCTTATGAACTATGAGGGTCATTTATTAAGACCTGCACCAGCCTCCACATAACTTCAGCACATCCAGCGCCACTTCTAAATGTAAGACAGCTTCCTTATTGTCTTACATTTAGACCATTTTCTACAGGGAGATGGAGCTGGAACAGGGCTACCAGCAGCTGTTCCACGCCAGTGAGAAGGCTCAGCAGGACAGTAAGGTGACAAACCCAGTCTCCATTCCCCAGCGGCAGTGTGAAGTGCAGGGAGAGGAGAGCAGCGTCCTCCCTCCCCAGCGGCAGGCTGAGTTACAGGGGGCAGAGGTAGTTGTTCCTGCCCCCCAGCAGCAGAGTGATATGCCGGGAAGGCAGTGTGAAATGCAGGGAGAGGAGAGCAGCGTCCTCCCTCCTCAGTGGCAGGCTGAGTTACAGGGGGCAGAGGTAGTTGTTCCTGCCCCCCAGCAGCAGAGTGATATGCCGGGAAGGCAGTGTGAAATGCAGGGAGAGGAGAGCAGCGTCCTCCCTCCCCAGCGGCAGGCTGAGTTACAGGGGGCAGAGGTAGTTGTTCCTGCCCCCCAGCAGCAGCATGATTTTTTGGGAATTGGCAGCCCAGTCTCCATTCCCCAGCGGCAGGCGGAGTTACAGGGGGCAGAGACAGTCGGTCCAGCAGAGAATAGAGAGCCCAGTCTCCTTTCCCCAGCAGCAGGACACTGTATTGGGAGCGGTGACAGTCGGTCGCCCTCCCCAGCGGCTGGAAGTATGTATGGGAGAGGAGCTCGTTACCCCCTCTCCCCAGCGGCAGCTTAACGCACCAGGGGGAGACAGTAAGCCCCACAACAGTGCAGATGGGACCGTGGTCTCTGCACTTACAGCACAGGGGGTAGAGACAGTCGGTCTCCCCCTCCAACAACCAGACTCCAAGCCAGGGAGCAACACAGAGACCGGGAGTACCAGCTTCCAACATAACCTTGGTGGACTCACTGGACAGAGACAGGCTACTAAATTCAACAGGTCCAGTATTGGGTTGTGGGTGGGCTGCCAGACTAACTCAGGTACCGACCGGCGTGAGGTCAGGTATCTGGTTAGTCTTCCCTTGGGGGGGGAGATGTGTGGCAAAACCAACGTCGCCACTGGGTTTTGGAGAGGACTGGCTGCTGGCCTCTTGCCCCTGGATTATGGGCTATATACTAACTTTTAAACCCCTGAACCTATTCAAGTGAATTTTGGATAGGTTTGTCCCAAAGTTATACTGTTTAAATTGATGTTAGATATATGTATGGCCAATGTAAACTCACAAAGTTGTTACAATTTATAATAAGTGTAACTTGTCAGCTTGGGAGGAAATGCTGGGTGTGTTTCTATTGTGCCATTGTCCCATTGTGTGTTTAAAGGGTGATGTCTGTTCTGTTGTCCTCACATGTGTATTGGGGATCTCCCTTTGTCCTCAGAGATAATTGGATTGCTCCTCAGGTTGTCTCCGGGACAGAGAGGAGGAGACCATGATGCATTGTGGGGATATGTTGTATTTGTCCTATGTCACAGTCTTCATTCTGGTCCTCTGGGGGTGTGAACGATTGGTTGCTGTAGTTACATTGTATGTGTTGTAAATTACTGATTGGTTGTATTTCAAACCTCTGTGGGCAGTACTATGTTTGTGGTTTATGAATAAAAGAGGCTGTACGTGAAGTATAGTCAGACCACTGCTTGACCCTCAACACGGAGCCTTGTCTCGTTATTGGGGGGATTCACTGTATGCTGTTAGAAGACCGATTGCCAGAAGTGTAAGCTGATTCCTGTTCGTCTGCTAGCAGCTATTCGTGAGGTTCCAGTTTGGAGTGCTACTTTGTATCCAGTTCGGGAGTTTGGTGTATCCTGCAGTAGCTGTGCCTGTCTCTCAGAAAGGGGCTTATCGCCTAAACGGATTTTAACCCCTTGTCTGCTGAAACGGTCCGTTACAATAGCTTTGAGCCCGGAAGAGTCGCGATGTTCATCAAGATACGTCACTAAAGATTTTACCGCATATAACCGCAGAATAAATTTAGCGGTTATATTACTACAGCACTGAACGCTGAATGTAATTAGTTTTTCGACCGCAATACGTCAATAAAGATTTTACCGCATATAACTGCAGCACTGAACACTGAATAACATTCGTTTTTCCACCAAAATAAGTCAATGAAGAATTTACCGCATATAACTACAGTGCTGAATGCTGAATATAATTAGTTTTTCCACCGAAATACGTCACAAAAGATCTTTCCACATAAAACTGCAGCGCTGAACGCTGAATAAAATTACTTTTTCCACCAAAAGAAGTCAAAAGATTTTACCGCATATAATGGAGCACGGAGATGGAGAGGGTCTTCGGATTCCACCCGCACTATACGGACGTCTCAGAAATGAACCGCTGCTCCCGACAGCAGCTCCTGGGAAGATCATGGAGCATCCTGGTCATCTGGCATCTATTCGCTCCGCTAAAGGATTATTTTGAAAGTGTGTAGAAGCCACACGGGGCCCCCATGCTGCAGATTTATCATGGAGACATCATGGAGATTTTACCGCATATAACTACAGCGCTGAACGCTGATTACAATTTGTTTTTCTACTAAAATACACCAATAAAGATTTTACCGCATTTAACCGCAGCACTGACCGCTGAATAAATGTTGTTTTTCAACCGAAATTCTTCAATAAAGATTTAACCACATATAACCTCCGCACTGACTGACTGCTACCACCACTACTTCCGTGAACCCCTTCACCACTACTTCCAGGGTAGGTAGGCTATTGCAAAGTAGGTGCTCTACCCTGGGCACGTTTGGCTCCCGACCTCCCACTGCTGCCACCCTGCTGAATCCCAGCCATGCTTTCAACACATAACCGCTGTGAACTGAGAATATGTTTTTCTTTTTGTACTGAAATAGGCCACTAAACGCTTTCAACACATATAACCGTTGCCGACGTGAACTGAGAATGTATTTGTTTCTTTCTGTACTGAAATAGGCCACTAATTGCTTTTGCCACAAATAAGTGCACCAGTGAAGTGCGTATATTTTTTTTCTTTCTATAATGAAATAGGCCACTGAACGCTTTTGCCACAAATTAGTGTACCAGTGAAGTGCGTATATATTTTTCTTTTTTTACTGTAATACGCCCCTATACGCTTTCATCAGAAATAACTGCAGAAGTGAACTGAGGATATACGCCTAATATACAACCCTATACGCTTTGACCAGAAAAAACTTAGAGTAAGGTGCGTATATATTTTTCTTTTTGTACTGAAATACTAAATAACACATATAAATGCCGCACTGACTGACTGCTACAGCCGCTACATCCGTGAACCCCTGCACCACTACTTCCCGGGTAGGTAGGTGCTCTACCCTGGGCAAGTTTGGCTCCCGACCTCCCACTGCTGCCACCCTGCTGACTCCCAGCTACACTTTCAACACATATAACCGCCGACGTGAACTGAGAATATATCTTTCTTTTTGTAATGAAATAGGCTAGTAAACGCTTTCAGCAGAAATAAATGCACCAGTGAAGTGCGTATATATTTTTCTTGTAGTACTGAAATACACCCCTATAGGCTTTCACCAGAAATAACAGTGCAGTGTGTATTGTGAGGGGTAGCTTTCTTTCAGGGGATCATCCTCACAGATATGGCTTCAGGACACCAGGTTTAAGGTTTCAAACAGTGCATTTATTGTGGCACATCAGGAAAAGCAAAACAATAAACCATCCAGGCTCTAACTAAACACAGTATTCCTGACTCACCTAAGTCACCGTTCACACCCTGTGATCACATGCGGCTTTCTCAGCCAGTAGTCCAGCTCACTTCCAGGCTGTAACAAAGTCAGTCCAGGCTATCTCCCAGCCTCGTGGTCCCTCAGTCTTGCCCGGCTGAGACCACACTTACAGAGCCTCACCAGGCCTCTGTTCACAGGAAACACGCTCCCCCTTACTGACACCCTGGGAGGTGCTTTATGCCAGCCTGAGTACCTCCAGCTGGTCTCACCTGTGGTGGAATAGGGGTGTGGACCGCACTATCAACCCCTTCCTTGCCTCTAACCTTTGTGAGACCTGTCACTGTCTCACATACCCTCCCCCCTTTGTTCAAGCCCGTGAAGGCTGGTGAGAGGGCATCTCCATCAACCACAGTTTCCCCCTTGTTTTGCCACAACCACGCCAGCAGAGCCCAGTTTATCAACAACACCTCGGGTTCTCTCTCAGCATTGACACCGGTTACATCCACAAACACTTTATCAGCAGCCTCTACGGAGGTCCCGCCATGATTCATCACTAGGTCTGTACACCCTTCCAGCAAACAGTCACCACCAGGTATTCTCTGTTCCCACACCAAGTTCACAGACTTGACACCCTCTAGCACTGCCGTATCTTCTAGCTGTATACTCTCAGCAATTAACAGTGCTCTTACATCAATGACATTTTTACCAACCAGGGGCGCTTCTCTCCTGACCACAACCTGCAATGGAAAAGGCGTGTCATCAACATCATCACATATTTCACATGACTCATGCTTTCATTAGGCACTGCAGATGACTGGGCACCTTTACTTTGCACCCTAGGGTTACCACTGTTTTCAATGGTCACATTTCTTAAGGGGATGATACCAATTCTGCAGGAGTTTTATCACTAGCTGCAGAAGGTTTTCCCCACAGTCCCCATACCAAAAGGAAACCACGGCCCCACTTCACCTCATGTACGAGCACTTTAACATCACCAAGATCATTAGTCCCAGTTCCCACTGGAGTCTCACACCCAGTGAGAGCCACCGGACAGTTCATGCAACCCCTATGAAAGTCCCGCACATAGTTCTCAGCCACCGGGCTGGTCTGAACCAGGATCACCTGACCCTCTGCAACACACAGAATAATTGGAACGCTCTTAACCATTGTTGTCACGGGTTCGGCAGACCCGGGAGATAAGGATGCTCCAGGATCCTCCATCCCACAATCACCTGCAGACTCCTCACTGCAGTGGTTACCACGAGAAACGCCTTGACTCCGGCCTCCTTCCAGACAGGGAGTCACGCTCTCTGGAGACCTTTCCTTGGGATCTCCAGCCTCAGAATATGAAACACTTTCTCCGCTCCATAACTGCTGGACAGCTGCACGCTGTTGTGGTTGGTCGCCCCTAGCAACCGCATCACAGCTCCTCCACATTTCCTCTCCAGGACTCGGTGCACACTGGCCATAAACACTTGTACTCTTGAGAGCCACACCGCTCTCTATCTCACTTTCTTTCCGTCGGTTACCCTTGGCAACGGCACACATCAGCTTTTCCTCCAAACTTCCAGGTCCATCACAGACATCTTGGACTGTAGCAAAGTGTCCATTCAGCGTTGAAGACTCTCTCTCCAGCGCCATCTGCAGCTGTGCCTCCAAGGCCTCCCGCTCTAGATTCAAGCACAGTAATTTCCATGGGGCATAATCCATCTCCTTGGCCAGGGTTTCTCAACATTTTATATGCGAAGACCGTCTGGCATATTCCTCCACGAGACCCAGACTTTCAGCACGCAAGTACATTTAATCAGAGACCACAAAATATTTTTCCAGGTCAGTCTCTTACACTTTACTGTTGCCCCTAGCAACACTTCACTTTTCCTTTGCCCTTTTGCACGGACACGGCCCTTGCTGGTGCCCGCAGGTGCCCTCTAGCCCGCATCATCCATCATTGTGAGGAGCAGCTTTCTTTCAGGGGATCATCCTCACAGATACGGCTTCATTCAAAAGAGCGTTTCTACAGGGAGGAACAAAAATACCAAACTTCAAAAAAGCTAAATTTAGCCAACTAAGAGAGGCCATAGGCCTAACTAAATGGGATAAAGTCCTCACAAATAAAAATACAGCCACAAAATGGGATATCTTTAAAAGCATCCTAAAATCTCATTGTGAGAGGTACATACCGTATGGGAATAAAAGGAGCAAAAAGAAACCAATGTGGATAAACAGAACTGTAAAGAAAGCAATAAATGACAAAAAGAAAGCATATAAAACACTAAAACAGGAGGGTAGCACGGAAGCACTGAAAAAGTATAAGGAAAAAAATAGAACATGTAAAAAACAAATAAAAGCGGCCAAACTAGAGACCGAGAGATTAATTGCCAAAGAGAGTAAAACTAACCCTAAAATGTTCTTTAATTATATAAATGTTAAAAAGTATAAATCTGAAGGTGTCTGCCCCTTTAAAGAGTAATGAGGGGGGAGTCACAGAGAGCGACGAGGAGAAAGCAAAGCTGTTAAATATTTTTTTTCTCCAATGTATTCACTGAGGAAAATAAACTGTCAGATGAAATTCTGAATGTTGAAATAAATTCCCCATTAAAAGTGTCCTGTCTGACCCAGGAAGAAGTACAACAGCGACTTAAAAAGATTAAAATAGACAAATCGCCAGGACCGGATGGCATACACCCCCGTATCCTAAGGGAATTAAGTAATGTCATAGCCAGACCCTTATTTCTGATATTTGCAGATTCTATACTGACAGGGAATGTCCCACAGGATTGGCGCATGGCAAATGTGGTGCCAATATATTCAAAAAGGGTCCAAAAACAGAGCCTGGAAACTATAGGCCGGTAAGTTTAACATCTGTTGTGGGTAAACTGTTTGAAGGTTTTCTGAGAGATGCTATGTTAGAGCATCTTAACGGAAATAAGCAAATAACGCCATATCAGCATGGCTTTGTGAGGGATCGGTCATGTCAAACTAATTTAATCAGTTTCTATGAGGAGGTAAGTTCTAGACTTGACAGCGGCGAATTAATGGATGTCGTATATCTGGACTTCTCCAAAGCATTTGACACTGTACCACATAAAAGGTTAGTATATAAAATGAGAATGCTCGGACTGGGAGAAAACGTCTGTAAGTGGGTAAGTAACTGGCTCAATGATAGAAAGCAGAGGGTGGTTATTAACGGTACATACTCAGATTGGGTCACTGTCACTAGTGGAGTACCTCAGGGGTCAGTATTGGGCCCTATTCTCTTCAAGATATTTATTAATAATCTTGTAGAAGGCTTGCATAGTAAAATATCAATTTTCGCAGATGACACTAAACTGTGTAAAGTAATTAACACTGAAGAGGACAGTATACTACTACAGAGCGATCTGGATAGATTGGAGGCTTGGGCAGATAAGTGGCAGATGAGGTTCAACACTGACAAATGTAAAGTTATGCACATGGGAAGGAATAATGCAAGTCACCCGTACATACTAAATGGTAAAACACTCGGTAACACTGACATGGAAAAGGATCTAGGAATTTTAATAAACAGCAAACTAAGCTGCAAAAAACTGTGTCAGGCAGCTGCTGCCAATGCCAATAAGATAATGGGTTGCATCAAAAGGGGCATAGATGCCCGTGATGAGAACATATTCCTACTACTTTACAAATCATTAGTCAGACCACACATGGAGTACTGTGTACAGTTCTGGGCTCCAGTGAACAAGGCAGACATAGCAGAGCTGGAGAGGGTCCAGAGGAGGGCAACTAAAGTAATAACTGGAATGGGGCAACTACAGTACCCTGAAAGATTATCAAAATTAGGGTTATTCACGTTAGAAAAAGACGACTGAGGGGAGATCTAATTACTATGTATAAATATATCAGGGGTCAGTACAGAGATCTATCCCATCATCTATTTATCCCCAGGACTGTGACTGTGACGAGGGGACATCCTCTGCGTCTGGAGGAAAGAAGGTTTGTACACAAACATAGAAGAGGATTCTTTACGGTAAGAGCAATGAGACTATGGAACTCTCTGCCTGAGGAGGTGGTGATGGTGAGTACAATAAAGGAATTCAAGAGGGGCCTGGATGTATTTCTGGAGTGTAATAATATTACAGGATATAGCTACTAGAGAGGGATCGTTGATCCATGGAGTTATTCTGATTGCCTGATTGGAGTCGGGAAGGAATTTTTTATTCCCCTAAAGTGAGGAAAATTGGCTTCTACCTCACAGTTTTTTTTTTTTGCCTTCCTCTGAATCAACTTGCAGGATGACAGGCCGAACTGGATGGACAAATGTCTTTTTCGGCCTTATGTACTATGTTACTATGTTACTATGTTACACCAGGTTTAAGGTCCAAAATGCATTTATTGTGGCACACCAGCAAAAGCAAAACAATAACACTCGCCCGTCCAGGCTCTAACTAAACACAGTATTCCTGACTCACCTAAGTCACCGTTCACACCTTGTGATCACATGCGGCTTTCTCAGCCAGTAGTCCAGCTCACTTCCAGGCTGTAACAAAGTCAGTCCAGGCTATCTCCCAGCCTCGTGGTCCCTCAGCCTTGCCCGGCTGAGACCACACTTACAGAGCCTCACCAGACCTCTGTTCACAGGTAACACACTCCCCCCTTACTGACACCCTGGGAGGTGCTTTATGCCAGCCTGAGTACCTCCAGCTTGTCTCACCTGTGGTGGAATAGGGGTGTGGACCGCACTATCTACCCCTTACCTGCCTCTAACCTGTGTGAGACCTGTCACTGTCTCACAGTACATATTTTTCTTTTTTTATGTAATACGCCCCTATACGCTTTCAACAGAAAAAACTGTAGAAGTGAACTGAGATTATATTTTTCTTGTTGGACTGAAATAGGCCACTATACGCTTTGACCAGAAAAAACTTAAAGAGTGACGTGCGTATATATTTTTCTTGTAGTACTGAAATACGCCCCTATACGCTTTCAACAGAATTAACGGCAACAGTGCAGTGCGTTTATTGTTAATTTTTTTTACTGAAATACGCCCCTATACGCTTTCACCAGAAATAACTGCAGAAGTTAAATGCGTATATATTTTTCTTGTAGCACTGATATAAGATACTAAAGATACTAAGATATAAGCCACTAAAGGCTTTTTAACATAGCACTTGCAGCCCAATAACAAATTGCTGGAATGACAGAGCTGTCTAATGGCTATTTGGATCCTCAAATAATCCTTCCCTGCACTTGAAAATGACTTTCTTATCAATGTCCCTAGCGCCTTCTGACGTCTCTAACTGCACTAAGATGCTGTGAAATGATTCCTCCCTATCCTTTCCCTGCACTTATAAATCGTTTTTTCTATCTTTTTTTTCCACAATCAGGTTTTTCCAATTGCTGTCCCTAACGCGTTCACACATCTGTCCCTGCACTCTAAACGCTGTAAAATGTCTGAATGTAAGATGGCCGCCGTATTTATAGGGCTGTGACATCACAGGCCTGGCTGGCTGCTGATTATAATGCCTGCATGCAGCGAATCTGGGTGGTCCGGCCTTCCCAAAGTTCCTTGCCCCATGTCCCTCAGTCCTCACACGTGTAGCCACCATTTTAGGAAAAATGTGATTCGTTACCACGAAGCGCGAGGAAATTCGCATTCATTGCGAATCAAATTTTTCCCGAAATTCGGATCGAATTCCACTTCATCAGCTTCGCGTGTGCTCCCATGCGGAGGGCATACGGTTGTGTGCAAGGACCTTTATTATGTATTTGGAACAATCGAGTTATAGATGTATCTAAATTATAAAATGCTAGGGTGATGTCTTGTCAATTACTGTGATAATACAAAAGTAGAAGTATCAACAATATATCATTCACAAATTATGAATAAGAAGCTAAATAAAACGAGATAATGCTACTTCAGGTCACTTTTGCTTGATTAAAGGGTAACTGTCATGTTTTCATCAAAAAAAATCAATTTTAGCATGTTACTGCTGAAGCAGCATTATGCATAAAGCAATCTCTAGTTTCTTCACATACCACTGTTTTCCTTGAGTTTTTCCCTTAGTTACAGCTGTTTAAACATTTACAATATGAGGACCTTCTCAAGATGGCTCCTCTGCCAGTTCTCTGAGGCCAAAACTGCTTTCCCTTAGTTCCCTTACACACTTGCTGTAGCCAGCAGCTCCCTGCCAGCCAATCAGATTGGATTACTGAGAGACACACTTCCTCACTCTGAAGCCTAATGCAGGCATGCAGTGTGAAGGACCGCCCCTCCGTCTTCCTGTCTCCATAGTCATAGCAACTGTCTTTTAATGGAGCAGTGGAAAGGGACAGAGGACATTAATGACAGCTGTTATTATAAGGTAATTACAGATCTTTTGACAATCATTGACAGACTAACTCAGGTATACATGACTAGCTCTAATAAACTAGCAAAAAAAATAAAAATATGACAGTTACACTTTAACTATATGGATTCAATTTCTGCAAGAACTTTATCTATGAAAACTAAAATGATCAATGGGGGAGTTTTATCGAGGCATTTAATCTTTGCGTGCGCTGCAACGTAACCATATGTTGTAAATGTATGGAGCAGGCTTACAAGCTTTGTCAGCTCCATACGTGGCAGGTGCCAGCTGTGTAATACCGCTAAGCAAAAACATCCTGTGCACAGTAAATGACCTGCAGTGTGTGTCCTCAGTGCTCTGAGTACAATAGTATATCATTCAAAAAAAGAGAAAAGAGAATTAGATCGCACATCCACCAGCTTAACTTTGATCTGTAACTGCTTCTCAGCAAAATTAACATCGCTTCTCAGCGCAATAATTAGTGTACGGCCCCCTATACTGCATACTATATAAGAGGCATTAGTGTACTTTTTGATCAAAAGGCATGAGCCCACTCACCGCGCCAAGGTTGCCTCTTGGAATGTGACCTACTCTAAATATGGCGCGGCACTGCCTGGTGACCGCCGGCGCCACAGCTCCGCACCAGCAGGTGGCGGGATCCAGCCGCCAACCAGCTCCCCTGCTGCCTGGCAATGCACCCTGGCACCGGGTCCCACCAACAGTGATGGCCAGTTCGCAGTGTTCGCCGACGAACACATGCGATCTGCCATCTTTATTCCCAAGTCCGGCGATGCAGAGGTAAGTCCTCAGCTGTGCCTGCGCCGCGAGCCGCTCTGAAACACATGCGGTCACCGGGAGAAGGCAGTTCCGAGAACAGCCTTCATCGGGGTGTTCTCGGAACTGCCTGCTCCCGGTGACCGCATGTGTTTCAGAGCGGTTCGCGGCGCAGGCACAGGTAAGGACTTACCTCTGCATTGCCGGACTTGGGAATAAAGATGGCAGATCGCATGTGTTCGTCGGCGAACACTGCGAACTGGCCATCACTACCCACCAACCCACCAGCGCAGCGCCACAGCAACAACAGCCGCCACCCAGCACCGTACCGTATGAACAGCTGGATCCCGCCACCTGCTGGTGCAGAGCTGTGAGCTGTGAGTGGGCTTATGCCTTTTGATCAAAAAGTACACTAATGCCTCTTATATAGTATGCAGTATAGGGGGCCGTACACTAATTATTGCACGGAGAAGCAATGTTAATTTTGCTGAGAAGTAGTTATAGATCAAAGCTAAGCTTGTGGATGTGCGATCTAATTCTCTTTTCTCTTTTTTGAACAATAGTATATCACCTTAACAATGCTTGCAATGTACGCACTTAAAGGGTATAAAACAGGTCAGCTGACGAATCACCCTAGTGACTAGTGTTGAGCAAAGCGAGCTTTGGATGCTTTATCTTATCTGAAGTCGCTTTATTTAAAACTTCGGAATAATGCTGTATGGAGATTTGCGTACTTCTTGGTTTTTGTGCTCCCAGATGCTGTGGTCACGTTTGACCATGGTATCTGAGGGGTTAAAAGTATGTGATCGACGTCATCATTGATCGTATACATTAGTACCAGGTGCCTGCTGTTTAAAACAGCAGGCACCCGGCAGCTATGGTGCCCGCAGCGCTCGTGAGCATCACCATCTTTAAAGTCCCATTGAGCGCCGTACAAGGGGTTAAATCTAAGCAGATAATGATAATTTGTGAGGAATTAAAACACAAGCATAATAGTTGTATAATTTTTTTTTATAATGGATGAGAAATAAAAAGTTTTAGCTCATCACTACAAATATAAAGGTTAACGCTTTCATGCCGCAGTGATTTTCTAGTTTTTCATTTAAGTCTACAGAGCTGTGTGAGAGCAAATTGTTTTGCAGAGCAATACTTATGTTGGTACCATATTGGAGTGTATATGACTAGGGTTGAGCGAACTCGAACTGTAAAGTTCGGGTTCGTACCGAACTTTAGGATTTTTGGGCCCCGGACCCGAACCCGAACATTTCAGTAAAAGTTCGGGTTCGGTGTTCGGCGCTTTCTTGGCGCTTTTTGAAAGGCTGCAGAGCAGCCAATCAACAAGCGGTTAACTGTCTGACCTTAGAAGCCATCACAGCCATGCCTACTAATGGCATGGCTGTGATTGACCAGAGCAGCATGTGACCCAGGCTCTATATAAGCTTGAGTCACGTAGCGCTGCACGTCACTCTGCTGTTACAAGTGTAGGGAGAGGACGCTGCTGGACTTGTGATTTCAGGGAGAGAATAGGAGAGAATCTAACTCATCGATCTACGTAGAAATAGTTGTGTGGGTGCTGGGCACAATCATTTTACCCTGGCCTGAGCCCATTGACCAAAAAAAATTTTTTTTTATAAATCTGTTAGTTAGGTGGGTGGCGGCGGCCATTTTATGCATGCTCAGTGCACCAGCACTGCATCTGAGCTTTTGGGACATTGCAAATCACCATTTTTTGGGCAATCTACAACATCTGGATTAGTCAGTGTGCAATTTAAGGTAGAAATACACCCATCATTTTCTGGGGTTTTAAAAACACACTTTTTTGCCAAAAAAACGTATTTTCCTGATCTGCAAATGTTAAATTCAAGTTTAATATATACAGCTTTCATATTCTGTTACCAAAACAACACTTTTTTGGCAATCTACAACATCTGGATTAGTCAGTGGGCAATTTAAGGTAGAAATACAACCATCATTTTCTGAGGTTTTTAAAAACACACTTTTTTGCCAAAAAACTGTATTTTCCTGATCTGCAAGTGTTAAATTCAAGTTTAATATATACAGCTTTCATATTCTGTTACCAAAAAACCACTTTTTTTGCAATCTACAACATCTGGATTAGTCAGTATGGAATTTAAGGTAGAAATACACCCATCATTTTCTGGGGTTTTAAAAACACACTTTTTTGCCAAAAAAACGTATTTTCCTGATCTGCAAATGTTAAATTCAAGTTTAATATATACAGCTTTCATATTCTGTTACCAAAAAAAAACACTTTTTTTTGCAATCTACAACATCTGGATTAGTCAGTATGCAATTTAAGGTAGAAATACACCCATCATTTTCTGGGGTTTTAAAAACACACTTTTTTGCCAAAAAACTGTATTTTCCTGATCTGCAAGTGATAAATTCAAGTTTAATATATACAGCTTTCATATTCTGTTACAAAAAAAAACACTTTTTGTGCAATCTACAACATCTGGATTAGTCAGTGTGCATTTCAAAGGGCTTCTGTCACCCCACTAAAGTCATATATTTTTTTTTGGGGTTACTTAAATTCCTTATACTGCGATATATCAATCTATAATGCTCTTACTCATTTTCGTTCAGTAGTTTAATCAAAAAACAGACTTTTATAATATGTAAATTACCTCTCTACCAGCAAGTAGGGCGGCTACTTGCTGGTAGCAGCCGCATCCTCCTCTCATAAAGAGGCCCCCTCCTCATGTTGATTGACAGGGCCAGTGAACGTGCTCGTCCTCTGACTGGCCCTGTCTGCAATTCAAATCCCGCGCCTGTCTTCATTCGGCGCAGGCGCTCTGAGAGGACGCTCGCCTCCTCAGTGCGCCTGTGCCGATGACGTCTTCTCTTTCGGTGATGTCATCGGCGCAGGCGCACTGAGGGAGTGCTGAGGAGGCGAGCCTCCTTCTCTCAGAGTGCCCGCGCCGAATGAAGACAGGTGCGGGATTTGAATTGCAGACAGGGCCAGTCAGAGGACGAGAGCGTTCGCTGGCCCTGTCAATCAACATGAGGAGGGGGCCTCTTTATGAGAGGAGGATGCGGCTGCTACCAGCAAGTAGCCGCCCTACTTGCTGGTAGAGAGGTAATTTACATATTATAAAAGTCCGTTTTTTTAATAAACTACTGAACGAAAATGAGTAAGAGCATTATAGATTGATATATCGCAGTATAAGGAATTTAAGTAGCCAAAAAAAAAAAAAAAGACTTTAAGACAGAAGCCCTTTAAGCTAGAAATACACCCATCATTTTTGACAAAAAACACTATTTTCAGTCCTTGCAGCATCAGCACGTGTGAAATTACAGGCACTGTGAAACACTCGTTTGGGAAAAAAATAATTATTTGGCAGCCTTTGATGCAGATATCATTGTGAGATACACCCTTAATACATTTGGGTTAGATTCAGAGATTTGAAATACCGCCATTTGGTGCACTAATATTGAATTCAGGCCTACACTGGTTCAGGCCTTGTGAGATACACCCTCTACATACAGGGGTTTGATTCAGGCATTTGAAATACAGCCATTGTGGGCAAAGAAATCTTTATTTCAGGCCTACACTGGTTCAGGCCATGTGAGATACACCCTCTACATACAAGGGTTTGATTCAGGCCTTTCAAATACAGCCATTTTGGGCAAAGAAATATTTTATTCAGGCTTACACTGATTCAGTCCCTATGAGATACACCCTCTACATACAGGGGTTTGATTCAGGCATTTGAAATACAGCCATTTTGGGCAAAGAAATCTTTAATTGAGGCCTACACTAGTTCAGGCCCTGTGAGATACACCCTCTACATACAGGGGTTTGATTCAGGCATTTGAAATACAGCCATTTTGGGCAAAGAAATCTTTATTTCAGGCCTACACTGGTTCAGGCCCTGTAAGATACACCCTCTACATACAGGGGTTTGATTCAGGCATTTGAAATACAGCCATTTTGGGCAAAGAAATCTTTATTTCAGGCCTACACTGGCTCAGGCCATGTGAGATACACCCTGTACATACAGGGGTTTGATTCAGGCATTTGAAATACAGCCATTTGAAATACAGCCATTTTAAGCAAAGAAATATTTAATTCAGGCCTACACTGGTTCAGGCCCTGTGAGATACACCCTCTACATACAGGCGTTTGATTAAGGCATTTGAAATACAGCCATTTGAAATAGAGCCATTTTGTGCAAAGAAATCTTTAATTGAGGCCTAGTCTGGTTCAGGCAGTGTGAGATACACCCTTTACATACTGTCATTCTATTCTACTATTAATTAAACACCCATTTAGGGCAAGATCCTAAATTCGAGAAATATGAGGAGAGCGTCAATCAAGGGACGTTGCCCAGGTCGTGGTGCTGCTGGTGGAGCTCCAGTTGCAGGGCGAGGACGTGGTCGATCTGTGCCAGCTACACGCACAAGTTAAACCCCTTCCTCAGGTGCGAGTAGGCAACAGAACCTGCAGCGGTATTTGGTCGGGCCAAATGCGGCTCTACGAATGATGAGGCCTGAACAAGTACAGGCGATAGTAGATTGGGTTGCTGATAGTGGATCCAGTTCCTTCACATTGTCTCCCACCCAGTCTCCTGCTGAAAGACCACAGTTGGCACCTGCAGCCGATGTCCATCAGTCTTTCACCTCACCCCCTTGCAAATCAGCCAAGCAGTCTGAGCCCCAAGTCATGCAGCAGTCTTTTCTGCTTTTTGATGACTATGTTAGCAGGGTTTCCCAGGGCCATCCACCTAGCCCTGCCCCAGAAGTGGAAGAGATTGAGTGCACCGATGCCCAACCACTTATGTTTCAAGATGAGTACATGGGAGGACCATCGCAGCACGTCTCGGATGATGACGAAACACAGGTGCCAACTGCTGGGGCTTTCGAAAGTGTGCAGACCGACAAGGAAGGCATGGGTGAAGACTGGGTGGAAGATGATGTGGAGGACAATGAGGTCCTCGACCCCACATGGAATCAAGGTCATGCGAGTGACCTATGTACAGTACAGACCAAAAGTTTGGACACACCTTCTCATTCAAAGAGTTTTCTTTATTTTCATGACTATGAAGGCATCAAAACTATGAATTAACACATGTGGAATTATATACATAACAAACAAGTGTGAAACAACTGAAAATATGTCATATTCTAGTTTCTTCAAAGTAGCCACCTTTTGCTTTGATTACTGCTTTGCACACTCTTGGCATCCTCTGATGAGCTTCAAGAGGTAGTCCCCTGAAATGGTCTTCCAATGGTCTTGAAGGAGTTCCCAGAGATGCTTAGCACTTGTTGGCCCTTTTGCCTTCACTCTGCGGTCCAGCTCACCCCAAACCATCTTGATTGGGTTCAGGTCCGGTGACTGTGGAGGCCAGGTCATCTGGCGCAGCACCCCATCACTCTCCTTCATGGTCAAATAGCCCTTACTTTCAAAGTTTTCCCAATTTTTCGCCTGACTGACTGACCTTCATTTCTTAAAGTAATGATGGCCACTCGTTTTTCTTTACTTAGCTGCTTTTTTCTTGCCATAATACCAATTCTAACAGTCTATTCAGTAGGACTATCAGCTGTGTATCCACCTGATTTCTCCTCAACGCAACTGATGGTCCCAACCCCATTTATAAGGCAAGAAATCCCACTTATTAAACCTGACAGGGCACATCTGTGAAGTGAAAACCATTTCAGGGGACTACCTCTTGAAGCTCATCAAGAGAATACCAAGAGTGTGCAAAGCAGTAATCAAAGCAAAAGGTGGCTACTTTGAAGAACCTAGAATATGACATATTTTCAGTTGTTTCACACTTGTTTGTTATGTATATAATTCCACATGTGTTAATTCATAGTTTTGATGCCTTCAGTGTAAATCTACAATTTTCATAGTCATGAAAATAAAGAAAACTCTTTGAATGAGAAGGTGTGTCCAAACTTTTGGTCTGTACTGTAGTTCAGAGGAAGAGGCGGTGGTCGCACAGAGCCACCAGCACAGCAGAAGAGGGAGCAGGGTGCAAAAGCGGAGCGGCCGTGCTCTAGACAGTACGCCTGCTACTGCCCACCGCAGCAAGGGACCGAGCACACCAAAGCCAGCTCCAAGGAGTTCCCTGGTATGGCAGTTCTTCAGACATTGTGCTGACGACAAGACACGAGTGGTTTGCACGGTTCCTTAACAATTACCCTGATATGTCAGAGGTGCTGCATAAAGTGCGGGCCGTCTGTGCGCGCTTTCGGCGTTTTTTACACTGCTGCTGCTCGCCTGTCAGCGCTGCAGCGTAACTTCGGCCTTCCCGCTCACCGCCTCATATGCGACGTGCCCACAAGGTGGAACTCCACCTTGCACATGCTGGCCAGACTGTGCGAGCAGCAGCAGGCGATAGTTGAGTTTCAGCTGCAGCAGGCACGGGTCAGTCGCTCTGAGGAACAGCACCACTTCATCAACAATGACTGGGCCTCCATGCGAGACCTGTGTTCCTTGTTGTGCTGTTTCGAGTACTCAACCAACATGGCTAGTGCCGATAACGTGCTTCTCAGCGTTACTATCCCACTTCTGTGCCTCTTTGAAAAAACACTGCTGGTGATGATGGAAGAGGATGTGGCACAGGAGGAGGAGGAGGAAGATGGATCACTTCATAGGGTTTCCAGCCAGTCATTCACAAGTGGCTCCTAGGGTGGGTTCCTTCACCCACAAACGCCAGGTACACAATTGTCCAGCCAGGGCACAGTTCTGGCAGATGACGAGGTGGAGGATGAGGAGGAGAAGATGGAGGAGGAGGAACCGTGTTCACAGCAGGGTGGCACCCAAACCAGCTCATGGCCATCACTGTTGCGTGGCTGGGGGGGATACAGAGGACACAGACGATACACCTCCCACAGAGGACAGCTTGTCGTTGCCTCTGGGCAGCCTGGCACACATCAGCGATTACATGCTGCAGTGTCTCCGCAACGACCGCCGAGTTGCCCACATTCTAACTTGTGCTGATAACTGGGTGACCACGCTGCTGGATCCCCATTACAAGGACAACATACCGTCCTTAATTCCGTCACTGGAGCGTGATCGTAAGATGCACGAGTACAAGCGCACACTGGTAGACGCGCTGCTGGCGGCCTCAGATCTGACCTCAGATCAGACTCCTATCAGACGTCCATTTTAGACACCCATCAGACCTCCATGCCAGACCCTCATCAGACCTTGGATCAGACTTCCATATCAGACCCCCATCAGAGCTACATGTCAGACCCCCATCAGACCCCAGATCAGACTCCCATGTCAGACGCCCATCAGACGTCATGTCAGACCCCCATCAGACCTCAGATCAGACTTTTAAAATAAATAACTTCACTTACCTCTCCTGGTGCGCTACTCCTCTCCAGGTCCAGCTCTGCAGAAGTCAAATCTTCTGGGCACGTGCACTGTTGGGTCATAGTGTGCGCACTACATCCTGACGATGTACGCAGTCAGGACCTGCAGTGCAGCATGGTCCCAGGGAAGAACACCAGGGAGTGTGAGTACAAGAAGCGTCACAGCACATTACTCCCCGCACCTAATGCATAGCATTATGGAAGCGCTCACTGGTAGTATTAGCTTTATAAGATGGATGGCCATTCCCCCCCCCCCCACACACTTTTGGGGGGAAAAAGTGCATCTTATAAAGTGAAGAATATGGTAATTACCAACTGCCGCTTACTCTTCCTATTATAAACTCCAAGCCTGACAGGCCTCTTACAGTGGGTAAATTAAATTTCAGAAGATCTATAGAGATTTTATTTTTAACTTTCCATTCTTTGAAAGATTATAGTGATTCTACAAGATCATGTGTTCTGTTACATATTCTTAGTCATTGGGTCTGCAGACTTTCGGAGAATATTTCTTCTGCCTATGAGTCTGCCAGATTGCTACACATCTGCTTGCCAGGGGCTTGTGCTGCATAAAATGCACATTTTAAACTGAGATGAAAAATGTCAAATATTTTGGACACAAAACTGAAACTATATTAGGCAATGTATGAATAAAATTCTGGGAGTGTTAACATGTATATAAATGCATATTTTAACAATGACCTGTTGAAAAATCCCATCTGTTTAGTCACTAGTGTTGAGCGGGAGGTGCCATATTCGATTTCGCGATATTTTGCGAATATTCGATTGAATATTCGTTTTAGATTCGTCAAAATCTAATATTCATTATTCTATTCATTTAGAATAATATGTGATTTAATTATTCGCGTATTGCGACTTTCTTTAAACTGTATAAGGCAACTTTCATAGTGGTTGGCGGCTATGGCTATGGCTAATATGTGTATTTTACGAATATTCGCTATATTGCTATAACCTTGTTTTTTAGAATATTACAAAGTTATAGCAACATCGCGAATATTCGTAAAATACACATAATTTAGCTAATATAGTGCTATAATTTTTTTTTATAGTCTCATTTTTTTGTCTCTTCAGAACTTCATTTTTGGAAAAATTTTACACTATTAAAAAAAAAATAATACAGCACTATATTAGCTAAACTGCAGTCTAAATGTGTATTTTACGAATATTCGCTATATTGCTATAACTTTGTTTTTTAGAATATTACGAATATTCTAAAAAACAAATTTATAGCAATATAGCGAATATATTCGTTATTTAGAATATTCGTCTTTTTTTTTTTTCAATCTGTACTGTTATTCCACTTTTGCATACTGCTCCCCGACAAGCGTCCCCGTCACCATGGGAACGCCTGTAGGTTAGAATATACCATCGAATCTGAGTTTTCACGATCTTAGGGAAAACTCAGATCCGATGGCATATTCTAACCCACAGGCGTTCCCATGGTGACAGGAACGCTTGGCGGGGAGGTGTATGCCAAAGTTGATTAAATAACGAATATATTAACGATTACGATGACACAATTACGTCACTCATAAGATCGCGTCCTCACGCGATCATTTATAACATTCCCGATTTTCGGGTAAAAATCGGGAATTCGAATAACAAGATGGATTCCACCCAGTCTCCTGCTGAAAGACCACAGTTGGCACCTGCAGCCGATGTCCATCAGTCTTTCACCTCACCCCCTTGCAAATCAGCCAAGCAGTCTGAGCCCCAAGTCATGCAGCAGTCTTTTCTGCTTTTTGATGACTATGTTAGCAGGGTTTTCCAGGGCCATCCACCTAGCCCTGCCCCAGAAGTGGAAGAGATTGAGTGCACCGATGCCCAACCACTTATGTTTCAAGATGAGTACATGGGAGGACCATCGCAGCACGTCTCGGATGATGACGAAACACAGGTGCCAACTGCTGGGGCTTTCGAAAGTGTGCAGACCGACAAGGAAGGCAAGGGTGAAGACTGGGTGGAAGATGATGTGGAGGACAATGAGGTCCTCGACCCCACATGGAAGCAAGGTCATGCGAGTGACCTATGTAGTTCGGAGGAAGAGGCGGTGGTCGCACAGAGCCACCAGCACAGCAGAAGAGGGAGCAGGGTGCAAAAGCGGAGCGGCCGTGCTCTAGACAGTACGCCTGCTACTGCCCACTGCAGCAAGGGACCGAGCACACCAAAGCCAGCTCCAAGGAGTTCCCTGGCGTGGCAGTTCTTCAGACATTGTGCTGACGACAAGACACGAGTGGTTTGCACGGTTCCTTAACAATTACCCCGATATGTCAGAGGTGCTGCATAAAGTGCGGGCCGTCTGTGCGTGCTTTCGGCGTTTTTTACACTGCTGCTGCTCGCCTGTCAGCGCTGCAGCGTAACTTCGGCCTTCCCGCTCACCGCCTCATATGCGACGTGCCCACAAGGTGGAACTCCACCTTGCACATGCTGGCCAGACTGTGCGAGCAGCAGCAGGCGATAGTGGAGTTTCAGCTGCAGCAGGCATGGGTCAGTCGCTCTGCGGAACAGCACCACTTCATCAACAATGACTGGGCCTCCATGCGAGACCTGTGTTCCTTGTTGCGCTGTTTCGAGTACTCAACCAACATGGCTAGTGCCGATAACGTCCTTCTCAGTGTTACTATCCCACTTCTGTGCCTCTTTGAAAAAACACTGCTGGTGATGATGGAAGAGGATGTGGCACAGGAGGAGGAGGAGGAAGAGGGATCATTTCATAGGGTTTCCAGCCAGTCATTCACAAGTGGCTCCTAGGGTGGGTTCCTGCACCCACAAACGCCAGGTACACAATTGTCCAGCCAGGGCACAGTTCTGGCAGATGACGAGGTGGAGGATGAGGAGGAGAAGATGGAGGAGGAGGAACCGTGTTCACAGCAGGGTGGCACCCAAACCAGCTCATGGCCATCACTGTTGCGTGGCTGGGGGGGATACAGAGGACACAGACGATACACCTCCCACAGAGGACAGCTTGTCGTTGTCTCTGGGCAGCCTGGCACACATCAGCGATTACATGCTGCAGTGTCTCCGCAACGACCGCCGAGTTGCCCACATTCTAACTTGTGCTGATAACTGGGTGACCACGCTGCTGGATCCCCATTACAAGGACAACGTACCGTCCTTAATTCCGTCACTGGAGCGTGATCGTAAGATGCGCGAGTACAAGCGCACACTGGTAGACGTGCTGCTGGCGGCCTCAGATCAGACCTCAGATCAGACTCCTATCAGACGTCCATTTTAGACACCCATCAGACCTCCATGCCAGACCCTCATCAGACCTTGGATCAGACTTCCATATCAGACCCCCATCAGAGCTACATGTCAGACCCCCATCAGACCCCAGATCAGACTCCCATGTCAGACGCCCATCAGACGTCATGTCAGACCCCCATCAGACCTCAGATCAGACTTTTAAAATAAATAACTTCACTTACCTCTCCTGGTGCGCTGCTCCTCTCCAGGTCCAGCTCTGCAGAAGTCAAATCTTCTGGGCACGTGCACTGTTGGGTCATAGTGTGCGCACTACATCCTGACGATGTACGCAGTCAGGACCTGCAGTGCAGCATGGTCCCAGGGAAGAACACCAGGGAGGGTGAGTACAAGAAGCGTCACAGCACATTACTCCCCGCACCTAATGCATAGCATTATGGAAGCGCTCACTAGTATTAGCTTTATAAGATGGATGGCCATTTCCCCCCCCCCACACTTTTGGGGGGGAAAAGTGCATCTTATAAAGTGAAGAATATGGTAATTACCAACTGCCGCTTACTCTTCCTATTATAAACTCCAAGCCTGACAGGCCTCTTACAGTGGGTAAATTAAATTTCAGAAGATCTATAGAGATTTTATTTTTAACTTTCCATTCTTTGAAAGATTATAGTGATTCTACAAGATCATGTGTTCTGTTACATATTCTTAGTCATTGGGTCTGCAGACTTTCGGAGAATATTTCTTCTGCCTATGAGTCTGCCAGATTGCTACACATCTGCTTGCCAGGGGCTTGTGCTGCATAAAATGCACATTTTAAACTGAGATGAAAAATGTCAAATATTTTGGACACAAAACTGAAACTATTTTAGGCAATGTATGAATAAAATTCTGGGAGTGTTAACATGTATATAAGTGCATATTTTAACAATAACCTGTTGAAAAATCCCATCTGTTTAGTCACTAGTGTTGAGCGGGAGGTGCCATATTCGATTTCGCGATATTTTGCGAATATTCGATTGAATATTAGTTTTAGATTCGTCGAAATCTAATATTCATTATTCTATTCATCTCGAATAATATGCGATTGAATTATTCGCGTATTGCGACTTTCTTTAAACTGTATAAGGCAACTTTCATAGTGGTTGGCGGCTATGGCTATGGCTAATATGTGTATTTTACGAATATTCGCTATATTGCTATAACTTTGTTTTTTAGAATATTACGAAGTTATAGCAACATCGCGAATATTCGTAAAATACACATAATTTAGCTAATATAGTGCTATAATCTTTTTTTATAGTCTAATTTTTTTGTCTCTTCAGAACTAAAAAATAATACAGCACTATATTAGCTAAACTGCAGTCTATATGTGTATTTTACGAATATTTGCTATATTGCTATAACTTTGTTATTTTGAATATTACAAATATTCTAAAAAACGAAGTTATAGCAATATAGCGAATATATTCGTTATTTAGAATATTCGTCTTTTTTTTTTTCAATCTGTACTGTTATTCCACTTTTGCATACTGCTCCCCGACAAGCGTCCACGTCACCATGGGAACGCCTGTAGGTTAGAATATACCATCTGAGTTTTCACGATCTTAGGGAAAACTCAGATCCAATGGCATATTCTAACCCACAGGCGTTCCCATGGTGACAGGGACGCTTGTCGGGGAGGTGTATGCCAAAGTTGATTAAATAACGAATATATTAGCGATTACGATGACACGATTACGTCACTCATAAGATCGCGTCCTCACGCGATCATTCATAAGATTCCCGATTTTCGGGTAAAAATCGGGAATTCGAATAACAAGATGGATTCCAACCTGCTTCTTGCAATATAGCGAATATTCGAAAAAATTATGTAGAATCGATCTATTTAGCTAATATAGTGGTATAATCTTATTTGTGGGCCAATGACTCATTGGCCCACAAGCAAGAAGCAGTGAGGGATCATGTTTTTTGAGATGTTTAAGATGTACGAATATTCAATATAGCGAATATATAGCACTATATTCGAAATATTCGCGAATTCTCGAAGTTGCGATATTCGAGAAAAAAATTTGCTATTCGAATATTTGCGCTCAACACTATTAGTCACTTGCAGCTATCCAGAAAATGGGTAGATCAAGAATAAAGCACGTCTTTCAATAATTGTCACCTGAACTGATAAAACAATTAAAGAAAATCTGTGGTATCTAATTCCTTTGTACCATCCATTCTCCCACCACATTTAAACTTTTGGTGGGAGAGGTGAACCTAACCCCACAAGAGATACACTTTTGCCTCGATATTGTAAGAAAATCTAAGCTATGAGCAGTACTATGTCACAGGGCCAAAATAGGAAGTGAGGTGGGTAGGTGGCAAGCCTTCAGTATCATTTAACAGGGGCTAAATATATAGGTTAATGTAGATCTGCAGTGAGCCCATAAGGAGCCAGAGCAGAGGATAGGAATGATAGTGGCTCTGGCTGTCACAGTCAATCGTGGTTGTCCTCATACCAATGTTTCCTAGAGCACCCTTTCTCCTCTCAGGGCACACACTGATTCTGGGGTTCCTGCCTGATGGTACCAGGGGTGCCCTTAGGCAGCATATGGTGTTGGAGTCAGAAAACCAGGCCAGTGGTAGGAAAACAAATGTCTCTATATACTGTACTGCAAAATAGGGGTGGTAGTACATCCAAATATACCAGTCACCAAATAACAGTGAATGGATCTTCTAAAGTCTCTCTCAGTAGACTCTATTGCGGGCAATAGTACCTTGGTAATAATGGCTTTAGGGTCCACTGCGGGATACAGGGTCTTGAAGACACATCTGACCAGAGTGTGTCCAGGTGTGAAGGGTGTATTAACAGCGTTCTCCAGAGCAGCAAAGTTTGAATGTCTGTAGTAGCAGGTTATCTTGCAGAAATTCACACAGAGATCTGTTAATATCTGAAGCTTTCTTGGGCTTAAGAACAGAGAGCATACGGCACAGCTTTTTTACTCTCTGAAATCCAGTCTAGACTGACTAAGGCTACTTTCACACTAGCGTTCGGGGCTCCGCTTGTGAGTTCCGTTTGAAGGCTCTCACAAGCGGCCCCGAACGGATCCGTACTGCCCCAATGCATTCTGAGTGGATGCGGATCCGCTCAGAATGCATCTGTTTGGCACCGTTTGGCCTCCGCTCCGCTCAGCAGGCGGACACCCGAACGCAGCTTGCAGTGTTTTCGTGTCCGCCTGGCCGTGCGGAGCCAAACGGATCCGTCCAGACTTACAATGCAAGTCAATGGGGACTGATCCGTTTGACATTAACACAATATGGTGCAATTTCAAACGGATCCGTCCCCCATTGACTTTCAATGTAAAGTCAGGATTATACCATCAGATCGGAGTTTTCTCCAATCCGATGGTATATTTTAACTTGAAGCGTCCCCATCACCATGGGAACGCCTCTATGTTAGAATATACCATCGGATTTGAGTTACATCGTGAAACTCAAATCTGACAGTATATTCTAACACAGAGGCGTTCCCATGGTGATGGGGACGCTTCAAGTTAGAATATACTGAGAACTGTGTACATGACTGCCCCCTGCTGCCTGGCAGGTGCTGCCAGGCAGCAGGGGGCAGACCCCCCCCCCTCCTGTATTTAACTTATTGGTGGCCAGTGCGGCCCCCCCTCCCTCCCCAGTATTAATTGTAACCAGTGCGGCCCCCCTCCCTCTATATTCATCGGTGGCCAGTGCGGATATTAAATATGACCAGTGCGGTCTCCCCCTCCCTCCCTCCCCAGTATTAAATATGAGCAGTGCGGTCTCCCCCTCCCTCCCTCCCTCCCCAGTATTAAATATGAGCAGTTTTCCGAAGTGAAAAATCAGATCTGAAATAAACAGTTATGCAAACGGATCCGTTCTGAACGGATGCAAGCGTTTGCATTATAGGAGCGGATCCGTCTGATGAAACATCAGACGGACCCGCTCCGAACGCTAGTGTGAAAGTAGCCTAACCAAGCTCGGAGCACATTCTGGATTCCTCCCACAGAGGGCTAAACTAGGATTGTTAACCGTGACTGTGACATTCATACACAGCTATACTACATAATACAAAACATGACAATACATAGCACAACCTTACATAACATTAAATAACAAACCATTTACAGATACCCCCTACTCTGGGATACTGCACACCTCCCTATTGAAAAGAAAGCCATCTTGACATTGGTGCTTGCTTCGAACTGTGGTAGCATGATGTATATACCCAGAGACTTAGGTACTAGCTGGGTCCCTCCCCTCCCTATGCAAAGGCTGTAGGGAGAAAGAGGGTTAAGAGCATATACACATCAACTCCCTGCTCTGGGGTACTGCAAATCCCCTTCCTTACCAGGAATAACAGGAGATATTGGGTATGTGCAAAACAAAAAAAAAGTTGACCACAACAATAACGCAGTATGCACAAACCTCAATATAATAAGTGCATAATACACTCTTACTGAAGGTCATTCCAGATCCCATAATGACCTGCAATAATAACAAATTGTGATTTTTGAATACGTGTAATTTTTTTATTATTTAATATTATTTAATGAAATTAAATAGAAGTATTTACAAACATTACTGTGAGGAGCATTTTTTCCTCAATTAGTGCTTCTGGTAGGTTTGTATGTAATTTAAGGATACCTACAGTATTATGTAACTGAGAATTTTTTGTAGCATTGGGAGGCCAGTTTGTAAAACTGTTTGCTATTGCTCGTTTCCATTACTGACAGAAAGCAGATATCTCAAAAATATAAAAGCATGACAGAAATGCCCTCCACTTTTTATAACATGACAATAAAGCTGGATTTCTGGAAGACTATGCCTTTTTAGCAAAACTCCCCATGATTTTATGGATTCCGATTCCCAGCAAACAGGCCAACAGGCCAATGACTATTTTCACACTACTAAACAACATTTTTATGCTTCCTAAAATAAAATAAAAATAGTTCAAGAGTGACAGCAGTCTAGGATCAAGTAGTATTCCTTCAAATGTAAAGGTACCCATCTATCTCTCCCCACTCCCCATACAACTACACTCAGTTCAGTCAAATGTGTATGTGTTTTCAATAGGAACAGACGAAAAAGCCGCTGTTAGACCCTTTGGTGGTGTATCTCCTTGGAGAATAAAAGGAATGAGCATTAAGATTCAAAGATCCCAATCCTTCATTTCCCCAACATCTGTCAGTGGAGAGTCTGAAGCTTTCTATACATATTAGATTGTCAGCTAGTCCTGCCAAAAATGGCAGGTTTGGTCAACAAATGTCTAATAAGTGGGGCATTAAATATTCGCACAGTCAAAGCAGATATGGGCACAGCGCTGCAAAAAGAGAACTGGAGCAGGAGCACTGGAATGGAGTGGGATTGGGCCCCTGAGTACAAGAGCTTTTTAGTATTCCAACTTTATTTAAAAAATAAATGTAACAGATAGTGTTGAGCGAGCATGCTGGGCCAATTACCAGTTCGGCTCGAGCATCGCTATGCTCGGCACATGGTGGTACTCGGCAATGCTCGTGTCCCCCCCCCCCCCGCACGTTTCGCGGCTGCTAAGCAGCCAATAAACGTGCAAGTAAGTACTGCCCTCACTACTGGCATTACAGTGATTGGCTTGCCGAAACATGTCATCAGGTGCTATATAGCACCCGATGACGCATGTTCGGTTTATTCTAAGTCAAGGAGAGCTGTGGATAGGAAGGGACAGAGAGTGTAGGGAGTGTAATCGAATATTATAAGTGTACAAAAACGTTTCAGAGACCCAAAATTCTTTGTAAGGACTATTGTGTGTGACAGCAGCAATATATTTTTGTTGCACAACCTGTGCTAAATTGTTCAGTGTTAGGGAGAGCTGTGCATAGAAAAGGACAGACATAGTAGGGAGTGTAATAGGAAGATTTTTATACAAAAAACTTTTCAAAGACACAAAAGTCCTTTTAAGGACTATTGTGTGTGACAGCAGCAATATATATTTTTAGCGCATCCTGAGCTAAATACTGTGTAATAGGCCCCTGCAGACAGTTAAATTATCCGCGCCACATCTGTTTAAAGTGTGTGCATCCCTAAAATATCAGTGACATCCAGTACACTTTTTCCGTAGATGGTGTCCGCTGTGGACTGTTAAATTATCCGCACTACCTTTCCTGTTTCAAGTGTGCGCATCCCTAAAATATCAGTGACATCCAGTACACTTTTTCCGTAGACGGTGTCCCCTGCGGACAGTTAAATTATCCGTGCCACATCTCCTGTTTAGGGCTCATTCACACGACCGTGTGAAGCCCGTGCCGTGCTGTGGACCGCAAATTGCTGTCCCTAATGCACAGGCACCGACCGAGGCCCAGCCGCATGGGGATCATGGACCCATTCACTTAAAGTGTGCGCATCCCTAAAATATCAGTGATATCCAGTACACCTTTTCCGTAGACTGTGTCCGCTGCGGACAGTTAAATTATCCGTGCCACATCTCCTGTCTAAAGTGTGCGCATCCCTAAAATATCAGTGACATCCAGTGCAGTTTTTTCATAGACGGTGTCTGCTGCAGACAGTTAAATTATCCGCGCCACATCTGTTTCAAGTGTGCGCATCCCTCAAATATCAGTGACATCCAGTGCAGTTTTTCCGTAGATGGTGTCCGCTGCGGACTGTTAAATTATCCAAGCCACATTTCCTGTTTAAAGTGTGCGCATCCCTAAAATATCAGTGACATCAAGTACACTTTTTCCGTAGACGGTGTCCCCTGCGGACAGTTAAATTATACGCGCCACATCTTCAGTTTAAAGTGTGCGCATCCCTACAATATCAGTGATATCCAGTGCTGTTTTTCCGTAGGTGGTGTCTCCTGCGGACAGTTAAATTAACCGCGCCACATCTCCTGTTTAAAGTGTGCGCATCTCTAAAATATCAGTGACATCCAGTACACTTTTTCCATAGACGGTGCCCGCGGCGGACAGTTAAATTATCCGCCCTACATCTCCTGTTTAAAGTGTGCGCATCCCAAAAATATCAGTGACATCCAGTGCAGTTTTTCCGTAGATGGTGTCCCCTGTTGACAGTTAAATTATCTGCACCACATCTCCTGTTTAAAGTGTGCGCATCCCTAAAATATCAGTGACATCCAGTACACTTTTTCCGTAGACTGTGTCCCCCAATGATAGTTAAATTATCTGCGCCACATCTCCTGTTTAAAGTGTGTGCATCCCTAAAATATCTGTGACATCCAGTGCAGTTTTTCCGTAGATGGTGTCCCCTGTCGAGAGTTAAATTATCCGCACCTAATCTCCTGTTTAAAGTGTGCACATCCCTAAAATATCAGTGACATCCAGTACACTTTTTCCGTAGACGGTGTCCCCTGATGACAGTTAAATTATCTGAGCCACATCTCCTGTTTAAAGTGTGTGCATCCCTAAAATATCAGTGCTATCCAATGCAGTTTTTCTGTAGACGGTGTCCGTTTCTGATAGTGACCATACCAGGCCCACATCTGCTGTGCAACGTGTGCGCTTCCAAAAAATTTCTGTGACATAAATTTTTTTGTTTTCAATAGACGGTGTTCTCTTCTGACAGTGACCTGACTAGACCCACATCTGCTGTGTAATGTGTGCGCTTACATTTTTTTTCTGTGACATAAAATTACATTTTTCAATAGACGGTGTCCGCCTCTGACAGTGACCTGACCAGGCCCATATCTGCTGTGTAACTTGTTGCGCTTCAAAAAAAATTCTGTGACATAAATTACAATTTTTCAATAGATGGTGTCTGCTTCTGACAGTGACCTGACCAGGCCCACATCTGCTGTGTAACTTGTGCGCTTCAAAAAAATTTCTGTGACATAAAATGTAATTTTTCAATAGACGGTGTCCTCTTCTGACAGTCGGGAATGGGTAATTTCCCTCTCCGTAATCAAACACTGATTCCACGTTACCCATGGTCATCATGTTAGGCGCATAAAAGAACATCGAAAGTTGATAGGGCAGACATCCGAATGGATCATCGACGTCACGGGGACGTGCGATCAGGCAGAAGTTATCTAGAGTCAACAAAGCTGCAGCAGGCCCTAGACCCATAATATTTGCGATGGTCAGCTCACCTGCAGGCCCTCAACCATAATTTTTTCGATGGTCAGCTAAGCAGCAGGCACTATCCCATAAGAGTCTGGTAAACACAATCCTCACCGCCAGGAGTCACGTAACTAATTAGTATGGAGGAGTCTCGTTGGTTATCGGAATTAACCAGACAAATCGCTCCACCAACTCAGAACGGCCATGCACCACCACCCACAGAATCAAGAAAGAGCTATCAATCTGTCAATCCTTTCTGTGTCCAGGCCGGGTGAGGTTTGCCGTGTTGAGTCAAATTAAGCTGCAGGCTCCACTCCTGGGGGTGCCCTTCCGTCAATTAGTTTAAGCTTCAGCTTTGCAACCATACTCCCCCCGTAATCCAAAGACTTTGGTTTCACAGGAAGCTGCTCGACGGGTCATGGGAATAACGCCGCCGGATCACCTGTCGGATCGTCTTCGATTAAGTGTTGATTAATGAAAACATTCTTGGCAAATGCTTTCACTGTGGTTCGTCTTGCGCCTGTCCACGAATTTCACCTCTAGCGGCGCAATACGGATGCCACTGGCCGTTCCTCTTAATCATGGCCCCAGTTGCGAAAATCAACAAAATTTTGGGCTGAAGTTGCACTTTATATACAAGTAAATATACAAGCTACTGCAGAAAATGCTGAGACACCGTGACGTGGTGCATGAGGGGCTCCGATATGTTCCTGACTGGAAGATATTGGCAAAGTTCTCAGCTTTTAACATCGGCTTGAGGAATTAGCTAGTATTGTCAGTTGCGTATCATTTTGGGGCATTTTCTGCAGTGATTTGTGTGTATATATATTTTTTCATCTGCACAATGTATCATTTTGTGTAAGATGTCCTTGTGGTGCATGCGGTCCGCACCGGCATCCTCCATTGTATGCATTTTTTGCTGGGATTGCTGTTGTCTGCGGACCGCATGCGGAGGAATTGCTCACCCGGTTATAGACACGCTACAGTGTCTGGGTTTGGAGCATTTCCACCCGTTTAGGCCACTTTTTTCAGTGAGTTCAAGTAAATATACAAGAAAGAATGTTTCCTAACAATTTTTTCTATAAAATCGATTTCATCTTCGGTTTTGTGCTTATTGTTTGTCTGTAAAAGTGGCTTACTAATCGGACAACATCATTTCCAGCAGTGACCTAGGAGTCCAAGATGCATCCAGACATCCTCCCCATGCTGTTCCCGAACCATTTCGGTGGTGTTTCCATCAGTTTCTGACATTTTCCTATGAACCAGGCACCCTCCCCTCTTCAGAGCAGGGGTTTAATGCTCAGGTTCTCCCATTGACTTCCATTATACTCGAGTGCTCGGTCAAGCACCCGAACATCCCGATGTGTTCAGCCCGAGCCCCCGAGCACTACGGTGCTCGATCAACACTAGTAACAGTTTTATTGCAATTAGTACCACAATTAAAGTTGGCCCATCCCATTGATTGTGACAGGACTGCTGACAATTTTGTGTGTATAGAGGCCTGCAAGCAGATGTAAGGTAAATGAGGAATGGGACATGCTGGTTTTCAACACATGCCTACTCTTTGATCACATCTCTGAGATAAGCAGCCAGCAGCATATTCCTAAATCCTCATTGAACTAAATAGGTAAGTTCAGTATGTAACCATGTGTATCTACATATTAGGTTGGTTACTTTTTCTTGCCAAAATACGATGATCCACATAATTCCTAAACCAGCATGAATAAAGAAGCGTCTAAAATGAATTACACACAGTTTACTGTAAGTATAGTTTGTAATTTTTCTCCCAACCACTAACACATGTATTGTTGGACAGTGCTGACATCTTGGCCTCGGCACGGATATCTAAAGGCTTAGAAAACACTCCCTAATCTGAGGCCATTACATACATTTCTATTTAAAGACTTCAGCTTTGTAAGAAAAAACCTTTTAACAACTGTCTTTTTTTAAAGTGATCAGTTGCTATCTACCCCTATAAATAGCTTGTGCCCCTCTGACATTGTGAATGAATTACCTTTTTAGTGAAATTTGTTTGTTATTCATGGAAGGTATTATTTTATGGCCTCAAGCAGCTATTTTGAGCACATAAGGCAGAAAATAACCTACACGAGGGCGGATGAGTCATTTGTGAATCTGCCCTACATGTGGTACTCACTTATCTACAGTGTCATTCGAGCATGGATATACGCAAGATAGAAAAGCCTCATTAGAAAATTGCAGAGGGAGCAGTGGCTATTCAAGAACAAGCTCCCCGGAGTGATAAATCCTCTTCAGCCATATCCATTGCATAAAAACTCTATCGTACGGATGTACCATGCTGAAAACCTGTAAGATCTTTATTTTCAGATTAAAGTGTTGAAAGTACCAAAACTGCAGTCATTCATACCATGCTGAGGACTCTGTAGTTTAATCTGCACTCGAATGGGGGCTGTGACTTTTATACATGGTTTTCAGGAGAGGGTGGCTTGAATGAGGTCAGCCATAAAAATCTATCAGAACAGACTTTGCAAAGAGCTGGCTGGAGACATTGTTAACATTTTGCATGCTGAGAGATGTTTGTTGTTTTTATGCATTTAATGAACAGTATATTTTTAAGTTTAATAATGAATTCAAGATAATTTGATTGGGTCTGACTGTCATTGCTGCTGCCTTGAGGACTAGGATGACCCCTTCCCAATTGTTGCCACCCAAACATTAACCCCCCACCCGCACAAGAATTTCTTTCTTTGAGCCCCCAGGAGCATAGCTCAAGGCAGAATAGTTTATATATATATATATATATATATATATATATATATATATATATATATATCATATCTAGGTTAAATCCTTAGAGATGGTATAATGTATTTATTTTTTAATCTAAAGCATGTATGAAAGCATGCTATATCAATGGCTGGGGGAAAAAAATAAGAGTTTGGGGGCTTCCCATAAAGAAGTTACTTGTTCTAAATCCCATCATATTGTATTGACTTTAAGAAGACATTCTTTTCATATACTTAATTTATATAACAATTTAATGTGTATCCTCTAGACCCTGGCTGTACTGCCACCAGGTAGCTCAAAACTTGGGATTCTAAGGGATTACCCTGGTATTCATCTGAATACACAGTTTGGTGTGTTTCAATGGGTAAAGGGTAGAATAAGTCAGTGTCCAGATGAACAATGGATTGAGCATCCAACATAGCCTACGGGGGTGTATGCTAGTTTCATTTTAAAGGGGCTCTCCAGGATATTTATATTGATAGCCTACCTGGGACAACAGTGTTGTCCAGTAATATTTTAATACATTGAATGTCATATGATGTGTGGCTTTATATTTCATTAGATATTTTCTATTTACAGCTTCCAAAATATCAGATATCTTACTTGTAGCCTCTGCAAACCTTGATCAAACCTTACTGCCTCTAATCAACTCTTCAATTTGTTTAAATATTTTAGGAATAAATATAATATTCTGCTCGTGAGAGTTTAAAAAGTTACTTTATTGGTAAATTCCATGTCATGCTTAGGGTTATTCATGAAATAGATTTATCACCAAAATGTTGCCTCTTTTAGTGCTGCATCACAGCTCCTTGTCCATTCCCAAAAAGGTCAAGAGGGTCAGGTTTTGGGCGTGACCTGGATGCTGGACTTAGTGGCCCCTTGATTTTACGGCTCCACACCAGTAGCACTCACAAAGTGACTGTACACCTGCATACGCCTTAAAATTTGCTCTCCTGAGAGCATTCAGCCTAACATGCCGACGCTGAAGAATTGCACATTGGGTTTGAAGAAACTGCTGGAATTCTACCCCAGCTGCAGACCCAGATCAAGATGGTGCTGAGTCTTAACCTAACTTCCTCGCTTGAGACTCTCTGCTTGATACTGGTAGTACTGTACAGCACTCACCTACTCTCCGGAGAAGTGGCTCCTTTCCTCCGCTCAACCGCCACTCAGGTCTCTGACCCCGTTCCACTCCAGCATGCCCACTTGTAGACACGTCTGTGTCTGTTGAGACACAATATAGCCACAATACTAAGGAACGCATGTGCAGTGCAAAGCATGACCATGTTGCAACCCTTACGTAACTCCTTGCAACCTACTCTAGCTCACCTTGTGGCTCCTGTAACAGCTGCTGTACATAAAGTGAAAAATTGAGTCTACCATGTTGAGACTTAAATGGGGGAGTTTGTCTGATCACACAACACTCTAATTGATGCTCATTATTACCTTGAGGAGGAAATGCATGCTCTTTTTTTTTGTTGTAAATTCTTTATTTTTCTTTTTTTTTGTATAGTCATGTAACAAAGAAGCATTAGGATGTTACATAAATGTAAAAGAAACATAATAATGCTAGCATCCAAAGTCAAATAATATTAGACATTGTAAGATAATCATGTACATACATAGGTATATAACGGTTGTCTTTATCAGTGTAGCTTCTTTTTTGTAGTTAGGGAGATGTAAAAGAGCATAGGAGATTCTTTCCCTAAGACCGTTTACAACGCTCTCTAGACTGATCTTGTATATGTCTCAATATTATAAGTGAATATAATAAAAGGAGGAAGAAAGAAGTAAACAAAAATTTGAAATATAAGTAGAAAAAGAAGAATAAGTAGAGGGAGAGAGAGGGTGGGGTAGGGGGGGGGGGGTGTGCGTACATATATCTAAGTCTCAAGTTTAGGTATCATTGCTATTATTTAGCTAGGATCCATCTATGCCAGAGATCTCCAGGGGCTCCATATCTTGATGAATTTATCATGAGTCCTATCAATCCAGCTAGTCATTTCTTCAAACCTGCAAATTTGTGTCGTCTTAGCTTTCATTTCTTGTACAGTAGGGGGGTTAATATCTAGCCAATGTAAAGGGATTAATGCTTTAGCTGAAGCTATGATATGTGAAATCAAGTTCTTTTTTGAAGGGGAGTATTGAGGGGTTGGAAGCGCAAGTACCACCATCTCTAGTGTTAATTTAAAGTCGGGGGTTGTTAGTTTTTGAATCAACTCTTCAATTTCCTTCCAATAGGGCTTAATCTGAGAGCAATGCCACCAGATATGTGATAAGGAACCCATGCCAATTCCACATCTCCAGCATTCCCTTGTAGATGCTAGACCCCTCTTGTAGAGAAAGTCTGGAGTTTTATACCACCTTGTCAGCAGTTTGTAATGATTTTCCTGTAGACGAATGCAGCGGGAGAAGCCATGTGAACTTCTCAGTATTTGCTTCACTTCAGTATCAGTTATAGTCCTATCTAACTCTTTTTCCCACTCCCTGATGTACACAGGCTTCAGAGATTCACCCTCGCCTCCCACCTCTGGGTAGAGCTTCGACACTTTTTTAGCAGCGATGAGTGGCGATAGGATTAATTTCTCGAAATCAGTCAAGGGCCTCTGGAGAGGATACTTCACCTTCAACTCCCCACACACAGCTCTAATATGAGGTTTTGCAAGGAAAAACCCTGGAGATTTTGTGATTGAGCTTGGGAGTGCCTCTATAATGGAGGACTCCATATTAGGGGTGATTTCACATAGTTTTACAGATGTTAAGGAGTTCCACAAATGTGGTTTGACAAAAGTATCATGGTTTAAGAGGTCTGGTAGTAGACTCACTGGCAGCAGAGGGGATGGTTCAGGTGCTAACGTTTTCCGCATTTCCCTCCATACCTCCCCTAAGCCACGCAATAATGGGTCTATAACTATATCCCTATGTATGTACCTGTCAGGGAGCCATAAGTGTTTCTGGAAGTGTTTTCCTATACTGTGACGGCAGATGGCCTGAACATCTGGGCGTCTTTTTGGATCTACCATTTCAAGCCACCTATTAAGCTGTATTGCTCTGTAATATCTAGATACGTCCGGCAGGCAAAATGCATGCTCTTTAAGCCAGTTTCAGTTTTGCAGACCACTCGTCTCGCAGAAATACTGTGAAGTTTAGAGGAAGTCCCGAATCGATCTCCCCACCAGAGCTGATGTCATACCTGCAATCACTCATAAAAACTATTCTTCCTCACAGTAACACAGCAAATCTTATTATCAACAGGCCGCATAGAGTCCCTAAGCTGAAACACCTGGCTGATTCTATTCCAAGGTATGTTCTTGCTCGCATTCGCCTCTTCCACATGAAAGACCGTCTCCTACAAGTAGCCCAGAAAGGTAACCCTCTACCAGCTCCGTACCAAAATATCACACTTTATTTTGAACTTGTTATTTGCCAGGAGTCTATACTTATCTGTCTGATGATGCAGCTTGGGTCATTGTGGACGGTGGTTAGACTGAATATGATATGGGGGAACTGCAATTATTTTGCATCTGTTACTTTTACAATGGTATTGAAAATATCCTCCATGAACGTCAATGGGCTTAGTAGTGGGCGAATATGTGTTCTGAAGTTAAGAAACTCAATTGTGATGTGTTTTAAGCCCAGGAAACACATGTTATATCTAAAGATACTTCTCGTATTAAACATGTGTGTTTACCAGTTATCTTCTAGTCTCACCACACCTCCAAAGTCAGGAGTGCTATCGAAAATTCTGTTGCTTTTCAGCTTATACATACAAACAATAGATGGCTCACTTCATCTAGCGGTGGATATAGTAGGTTCTAGAGTCTTACTGGTTGTCTGAGACCAGAAGAGTAGCAGTAAAAAAGATTATAAATATAGACAAGCACATCCACACTTTGGCAACAATTATAAAAAAAAGATTATGCGTATAAATAATTATTTATTTATAGATAGCTGGTCCAGCACCCAATTGGACCACCTACCTTGCCACAAATATAGCATAATAAAAAGATAATAAAACAATAAACACAATGTCTAATCAATAAAACACCAAAATAAAATATGAATCCAGGTTATGGAGTATTAGTATCTGCCCATATATGTTGGTCTCAATAGCCAATGGTTGCAGGGCTCTTGCTACAATAAAAACTAAAAACTGTCTGCCAGTGAATTCTTCTTTTCAGCTTATACAAAAACACATAGACCAACATGTGCATTACATTCTTTTAGTATACTCTATTAACAATATACTTTACACACTGGTATCTGTATATGCTGTATATGATTGGTCTTTAGATCTAAACAAGGTAAACTCCATATCTGTGGGTATTTTAACTGTCTGTCTGATATATCAATAGATACTAACCTCCACAGCCCTTCACAATCATTAGGTAAGCTTTTGTGGAGAGAAGGTCTATTTGACACATAGAGGACACTTTACAGTTCCGGAAAGAGTGTTCTTTCTTTTCTCTGGTACATAATAGCTGCTACCCAATTGATCTATTTGTCCTAGATAGAGACCTTCTGTTATTGTCTAAATCAACTACAATAGAATCCATCACATGGTCTGATCATGCGCCTATTATCTTGACAATAGATAAATGTTTTAACTCAGCTCAGGCCCCTTTCTGGAGATATAATTCTTACCTTTTGACTCACCCTATTTATAAGCAAACTATTGAAAAAGATGTTGAAGAATATTTTGCAATGAACAGAAACTCTGTTTCGGAACCATTCGTTGTAGGGAACACACATAAGGCAGTAATTAGAGGCTCCATGATCAAACTAGGCTATTCTATTAAGAAAGCTAAGACCATAGCATTGCAGTCTCTTCTGGAAGACATTAAGAAAATTGAGTTTTTAAACAAATCCCAACAGCCTAGTTCACATAGAGACCAATAGATAATCCCTTAGGCAAAAGCTTCAAGATCACTAAACATAAACATACACAAAGGCTCGTTATTACTCACTTACAAAATCTAGTATTCGGTACTAATTTGATAGCTCCTCCCAAGGGAAATTATTTCACCCAAAAGATATCACTAACAGATTTTGTGAGTATTATGCTTCTTTATATAATTTACAATCTGTCCCATTTACTCCTAAGTCTTCCATCCAAGATAGTTAGTCCAGTTTCCCACACTTTCGAAAGAACAACTGACCTTGGAAGCTTCTATCTACCAGGCAGAGGTTTCAAAATGTATTATTTCCTTTCCAGTAGGGAAGTGTCCGGCCCGAATGGCCTCTCAAATGACTTTTAAAGTTTATTCCCTTCGCCTTGCCTTACACATGCCCTCTGTTTTTCAGAAACTGATGCTAGAAGGTAGTTTTCCTAAACAAAATCAAGCAGCTCTAACTATCACGCTTTGACTTCACTAGTAATATTCCCAGTGTGATCTGTATTTTAATTCAACAGCAAAGTCCTCACTAACCGGCCCCTTTCAGATGAATTCTCCCTTTCTAATGGCAAAAGACAAGGCTGCCCCCTTTCCTCTCTGATATAGAGCCTTGAAAAAGTACTCATGCTCTTTGAACTTTTCCACATTTTTTCATGTTACAAAAACAAACCTAAATGTATTTTATTGGGATTTTATGTGATAGACTTACACAAAGTAGCAAGTATGTGTGAAATGAAAAGAAAATGATACATGCTTTTAAAAATTTTTAATAGATAAAAATCTGTGGTGTGCATTTGTATTCAGCCCCCCGAGTCAATACCTTGTAGGACCACCTTTCGTTGCAATTACAGATGCAAGTCTTTTGGGGCATGTCTCTAACAGCTTTGTACAAAGAGGCTAACATTTTTGCCTATTCTTTGCAAAATAGTTCAAGCTCAGTCAGATTGCATGGACAGCAATTTTCAAGTCTTGCCACAGATTCTCAATGGGATTTAGATCTGGACTTTGACTGGGCCATTCTAACACATGAATCTGCTTTGAACTAAACCAATTCATTGTCATCACTGGATGTATGTTTAGGGTCGCTGTCCTGCTGGAAGGTGAACCTCTGCCCCAGTCTAAATTCTTTTGCAGCCTCTACCAGGTTTTCCTTCAGGATTGCCCTGTATTCAGCTACATCCATCTTCCCTTCAATTCTTTCCCTGCTGAAAAAAAGCATCCCCACAGCATGATGGTGCCACAACCATGTTTCACGGTGGGGGTGGTGTGTTCAGGGTGATGTGCAGTGTTGGTTTTCCACCATGTTTTACATTTAGACCAAAAAGTTCAACTTTAGTCTCATCTGACCAAAGCACCTTCTTCCACATTTACTGTGTTTCCCTACATGGCTTGTGACAAACTGCAAGTGGAACTTCTTATGGCTTGCTTTCAAAAATGGCTTTCTTCTTTTTCTTCTTGCCACCCTTCTATAAAGGGCAGTACACAACTAATAGTTGTCCTGTGGACAGATTCTCCCACCTGAGCTGTGGATCTCTGCAGCTCCTCCAGAGTGACCATGGGCCTCTTTGCTGCTTCTCTAATTAGTGCTCTCCTTGCCTGGGCTGTCAGTTTAGGTGGATGTAATGAAATAAATGCGTGCCTCCATGGCCATTTCCAAAGCTCCTCTATAAATCCAAAGCAGAAGAAGAGGCAGCAGAAGAGCTTTGTGAGACACACCTCCAGTTGTTATGGCAGCAGGACACTGCCTTACCTCCAAATCATACATCGTACACTCTCTGTGCCATGCAGTCAGAGCAACATGACACTACGGTACCACGTGACTGACTGAGCACAGGCTGGGTAGGCACTAAAGGCAGGATGGATCGCACCCTCCCACTACATCACAGAGCGCGTGCCGATCATGTGGAAAGGTCAAATACATGCGCAAATACATGGAGGTAACTACAGATATATATATATATATATATCCCAAGCCTATATTGTACTATGCTTAAGAGGTTTTATATAATACATCTGGCACTTACCAATCACATTGATATTAATGATGATGAGTTTTAGAAGACTGTGTACATTTTCTATATAGCTCTGATCCTTTCTTCTTCCAGGTCCCCCTCCCCCTTATGGTGTCATCAACTGTGGGTATTTAAGTCTGTGTATTCACCATTGTATGCATGCTTGAGGAAGGCTAAGGTATAGACGAAATTTCGCACTTTTGGGTTGCTTGTATTGCCTTATCTTAGATTAAAAAGCACCGTTATTCAAATTGTTGGATGCTGCCTCTTCTTCTGCTTTAGTTTAGGTGGATGGCCATGTCTTGGTAGGTTTGCAGTTGCGCCATACTCCTTTCATTTTCGGATGATGGATTTAACAGTGGTCCGTGAGCTGTTCAGAGCTTGGGATATTTGTTTTATAACCTAACAGTAGTATAGGGAGACTGTTTTTGTCAAACTCAAAGTGACAGGTGGTCATGCCTCTTTTCCATCCATAACCCTGTCCACTCCGCCCATAACCCTGCCCACAATACCGCCCAAAGCACGCATAAAATACCGCCCATTCAAATCCCCTTTTATTCTTTTAGAGCCGATAAATCGTCAGTAGTAATTCAATTAAGTTTAATATGTTTAAAAATAAAATATTAAGCTTGTATTTAGCTTATATTAAACTCTTATTAAGCTATTATAAATATTGGCAATAGTTATTTGATCTGTCTATCTATCTATCTATCTATCTATCTATAGGACTTTCGATGATGTCACCAGGTCCTGTTCTAATTAATTAAAACAGAGGTATTGCAGAGGTGGCACCGCTATAAGCCCAGTCAGTCAATATACCAACAGCACCTCAAACAGGGATAGGCGCACCTCTTCAGTCTCCCCTGCACAGCGGCGGTGCACAAGCCAAAAAGAAACAAGAGGACACTGTAGTAAAAGGTAAAGAAGGCAGCACGCACCCATGCAGTTCGGTAAAAGTAATCCTTTATTTCATCCGGGGTTCAATCAAAATATGAGCAGAGGTAACGGGGGCGGATGGCATTAAGTCTACACATGCCGCTATGTGTGGACTTAATGCCATCCGCTCCCGTTACCTCTGCTAATATTTTAAGTGTACCCCGGATGAAATAAAGGATTACTTTTACCGAACTGCATGGGTGAGTCCCGCCTTCTTTACCTTTTACTACAGTGCTCTGTTCTAATTAATTATCTATCTAACCCAAATCTATTGTTCAATAGATAAATATTTTATCTATCTATCTATCTATCTATCTATCTATCTATCTATCTATCTATCTATCTAACTATTTAGCTATCTATAGCATATCTATCTATCTAATAAAAGCTCCTGGGCAGCACCACCAATCCAAGGTAAAATCGGAGTGCCACCCTTACATACAACAAAAAATGAAGAATACCGCGACACCTCCAATAAAGTGACATGTGCTTTATTCACCAATAAGGCATGATGTTTCGGTTCACTCCATGGAACCTTTTTCGAGCAATGATAGCAAACAGTGGTGCCAGTAGAAGTATATAAAGGAGTGCAATAATCAATTAATCAATTCATCCAATTCGTGCAAAACAATACATAAAATGACAAAATATATATAAAAAACATGATTTCACCATATCATATTACATATACATGATCCAATATTATAAAAGTGCATACACAATAAAGTATAAATATCATTCCCATGTGTAAATATATTCCATATACGATAATTCCATAATTGTTCATGATTACATTATTAGTATCCAACGTGAAAGTGACAGGTGCAGAGTTAAAAACATAATTATATAAATGAATAAGATAGGATCAACCAACCAGCATGGAGGAACAATCTGAGTTCACGGTGTCTCAGTATGAAGAATGTGCATGTCCATGACACACACTGGAACTACTGCAACTCACTATCAGCTGATCACAGCATATCCGGTATGTACCTGGAATGCAGGGACATGACACACACTCCAGAGTCAAGGAAGGGAGGCGGGCCGCCAAGGATCACGAGGCCACATCATGGTCACCTTACCACACCACGCCCGTCCCCCACCCCAAAACCGCCAGCCCACCTCACATACTCCGCGCTCCAGGAAGAGCTACAAGTCACATGAGAGAGAACCACATGACTACATAGGCCAAAGGGCATGGGAAAACTGTCAAATATCTATTAACCCCAATGCTGCCAATAACTAAGTTAAGTATACATAAATAGTGTATCGCATGTGTCCCACCATCAAATCTATCAAGTAAAATTATTTTTATAACGTATACATAAAGGAGAGAAAGGCAGAGCCCAACATTATAATGAAGATCTTTGAAGTACAATATGATTGTCATCACAGAGAAACTTCATGATCGAAGGGATACACATGCAAAGCAACCTGGTAGGCGGACGCTGTGCTTATCTGTCATCCCCATTAATAAAGTGATACAATCTAAAAACGAAAAAAATATAAATAAAAATCAGTGAATTAAACCCAACCAGACTGATACACGTCCTGTGTGAAATATACCAGTCCGATCAGTATTACAAGTGCATTCGTCCCCGTTCCCACAGAGATACCCCCATTATAGTCAATGGGGACGGAGCGGCGGTCCGGCGGCACGGCGAAATAGCCGCAGGACGGATCCGACATGGTAAACAGCATGTCGGATCCGTCCTGCCGCAAGTGTGAAAGTAGCCTAACTCACCATTTGAAATAATAAATAGTGTTGATCACGAATATTCGAATTTCGAATTTTTACTGCGAATATAGGTACTTTGAAAATTCGCGAATATTTCGAATATAGTTATATATATTCGTAATTTCGAATATTCGAATTTATATTTTCGATTTTTTTTTTTTAACACATGATCCCTCACTGCTTCTAGCTTGTGCGCCAATAAGAAGGCTGCAATATACTTGACTTTAGGAGTAGTAGTGTTTGCGAATTTTGCTCTATATTTGTTTTTTTTTTAATATTCGCTATATTGCTAAATATTCTTGTTTTAGAGTATTTCGAATATTCGAAAATACGAAGTTATAGCAATATAGAGAATATTCGAAAAAAATCGAATATAGAGCAATTTAGCTAATATAGTGCTATATAGTGCTTCTTTGTCTAATAGTTGTAAGTTGAAAAATTCGCAATAAAAAAATTCGAATCTGAAAATTTGAATTCCAAAAATTCGCATATTACACAATCATTACCTTCCCGATTTTTGAGTAAAAAAAAAAATCGTGAATTTTCGAATTTGCAAATTTTTGACGAATATTCTACAAAATATTCGCGAAATGTCGCGAATTCGAATATGACCCCTGCCGCTCATCACTAATAATAAAGTAAAATAAACAATAAACAATGATGGGCTCATGGCTCAACCTCCACTGGGTAAAAAATACCATATTTTATATTTAAAGTATAATCAATGGGAGAAAACATACAACACAATATATGCAACTTGAAATAGTCAGGTCCATAAATATTCGGACATTGACACAATTCTAAAATTTTTGGCTCTATACACCACTACAATGGATTTGAAATGAAACAAACAAGATGTGCTTTAACTGCAGACTGTCAGCTTTAATTTGAGGGTATTTACATCCAAATCCGGTGAACGGTGTAGGAATTACAACAGTTTGCATATGTGTAGTGATGGACGAACATCTGCCAAGACGGTTCGTGAACGCAATCGCGCGAACGCGATCAAATGTTCGCGAACCGCAAGTTCGCGGCAGGTCCCATTCATTTTAATGGCAGGCGAATCTGAAAAAACCTTCAGCTCATATTTGCAGCCAAGAAATAATTACTAGAAGTGCACAAATAGTCCCACAACATGGACAGTGACATACCAGATGTATTATTCGAATTTGCGATCTCCATAAAAATAAAAATTTCAATGCGAAATATCGCCAATTCAATTTTCGGGTGTTCGCGCATGTGCAAATGCAGTATACAGTACCGAAATGCACTATAAAGAAAGTATATTGGTATATAACACCCCGCTTCAATCAGTTTTTTTGGGGGACGACTAGTATATCACACCAGTAGAAATTATTTGTTCCAATAACGCTTGTCCCTCTATATACCTGCAGTATCGCAGCAGAACCGCACACAACTGCCGCACAATACAAATGCACTATAATATACTTTCTAACATAGAAATATATTATAACATTGTACAAGGAAGGCAATCCATTAGAATATACATGAAGATAAAACGTAATCTTTAATAATTTTACTATGAGGGTCCATTCACACGTCCGTAAGTGTTTTGCAGATCCGCAAAACACGGACACCAGAAATGTGCATTCCGCAATTTGTGGACCGCACAACGCCGGCACTATAATGGAAAATGCCTAATCTTGTCTGCAATTGCGGATAAGAATAGGACATGTTCTATTTTTTTGCGGAAACAGAAGCACAGATGCGGAAGTACGGATCCGCAAATGCAGATGTGGATCCGCAAATGCGGACAGCACATTCCGGCCCCATTGAAAATGAATGGGTCTGAATCCGTTCCACAAAATTGCTGTACAGATGCGGACCCATTTTGCGGACGTTGATATCCCTCAATAAAATATATTAAATTATTAAAGTTAACCAAAAAGCATAGATGTGGTAGGCAATAACAAGTGCTCGGCGGCACTAAATCAGGTGCTCGGTGGCACCAAATCAGAAACCATATGTCCTACCACAATCCGGGGGTTCCAGTGCACATCGATGAATCCAGGAGGGAAAGCAAAAAAACATCCATCCCTGGGCTAGATGATGATGTGGTATTGAAGGACAGGTTGGGCAAAGAACTGTCCCTGATATTGCCCTACAGGGGGGTGCTATTCTGGCCCTGGTAGCCTAACCACAGACCACCCGCCCTGATAAGAGCGACCTCGTCCGGAACTTTACCCTATATAAAAATGGCCCTAGTAAGCCCCTAGGCCCCTGACTTCCAGGTGATCACTATATAGATCTATGTGTTTTTGACTCATTATAAAAGTATATTATAAGTATATCGCACCCCTCTGTGTATCACACATATCGATAGCACACCTATACTAGTGCTTAAAATGACTTTTGTGGCCCTATTAGCTAGTGTTTGGTGTCCCTAACAGCCTGTCCCTGCTCCACACAGCAACCTCTCCATACACTGGCAAAACACTGAATGTAAAATGGCGGCCAGATCAGGTTTTTTTATAAGGTAAGGCCTCCCACTTGTTAAGGTCCCAAAAGTAATGGGACAGAATAATAATCATAAATCAAACTTTCTCTTGTTAATACTTGGTTGCAAATCCTTTGCAGTCAATTACAGCCTGAAGTCTGGGACATTACCAGACACTGGGTTTCATCCCTGGTGATGCTCTGCCAGGCCTCTACTGCAACTGTCTTCAGTTCCTGCTTGTTCTTGGGGCATTTTCCCTTCAGTTTTGTCTTCAGCAAGTGAAATGCATGCTCAATCGGATTCAGGTGAGGTGATTGACTTTGCCATTGCATAACATTTCACTTCTTTCCCTTAAAAAAACTCTTTGGTTGCTTTTGCAGTATGCTTTGGGTCATTGTCCATCTGCACTGTGAAGCGCCGTCCAATGAGTTCTGAAGCATTTGGCTGAATATGAGCAGATAATATTGCCCGAAACACTTCAGAATTCATCCTGCTGCTTTTGTCAGCAGTCACATCATCAATAAATACAAGAGAACCAGTTCCATTGGCAGCCATACATGTCCACGCCATGACACTACCACCACCATGCTTCACTGATGAGGTGGTATGCTTGGGATCATGAGCAGTTCCTTTCCTTCTCCATACTCTTCTCTTCCCATCACTCTGGTACAAGTTGATCTTGGTCTCATCTGTCCATGGGATGTCCATGGAACTGTGAAGGCTTTTTTAGATGTCGTTTGGCAAACTGTAATCTGGCCTTCCTGTTTTTGAGGCTCACCAATGGTTTACATCTTGTGGTGAACCCTCTGTATTCACTCTGGTGAAGTCTTCTCTTGATTGTTGACTTTGACACACATACACCTACCTCCTGGAGAGTGTTCTTGATCTGGCCAACTGTTGTGAAGGGTGTTTTATTCACCAGGGAAAGAATTATTCGGTCATCCACCACAGTTGTTTTCCGTGGTCTTCCGGGTCTTTTGGTGTTGCTGAGCTCACCGGTGCGTTCCTTCTTTTTAAGAATGTTCCAAACAGTTGTTTTGGTCACGCCTAATGTTTTTGCTATCTCTCTGATGGGTTTGTTTTGTTTTTTGAGCCTAATGATGGCTTGCTTCACTGATAATGACAGCTCTTTGGATCTCATCTTTTCAGGGTCAAGACTCTATTACCTCCACTATGGGAAACTGGGATATGATCAATGATCATACACCTGAGGTCACGCTCTTTGTGCCCAAAATCAGTGAAATTTTTAGACACCGGAAGATCCATGTGTTTTTTCTGAATGGTTTACCGGTGTTGATTACATCTTGTCTTAAAATCTAAAGACGTCTCCCCCACGTACAACATATTACATGGGCACCACAGAATATAAACAACGAAAGTTGAGTTACAAGTTAAGAAGTGTCTGATAGGGAACCTCTTGTCAGTAACAGGGTGGATGAAAAACTCCCTTTTTGTATAAATTGGCAGTTAATACAATTAAGGCATGGAAAACAGCCCATTTTTTGTGTACGTAGGACCGTTTGTCCTTATTTTTTTTTATTTTTTTGGGGGGGGCACAATATCTGTATGAACAAGTCTATCTTTTAAGTTCTTCTGTCTCCTATATGAAAACAAGGGATGTGTTTTAAACTCATTAACATCTTCATGTCCACTACTAAGTATAGACCAATGTTTATCAATTATTTAGTTGATTTTCTGGCTATCCTCTGTGCATGTTGTAACCAATGGTATTTTATTTAAAGCTTTCCTAGATGTTGATCTCTTCAGTAAATTCTCTCTGCTGCGTGCATGCGTTACCGTTAATTGAGAGTTTAATATAGATTTAGGAAAACCCTGATTTACAAAGGTCTCAGTCATTCTATCCAAAGTTGCATTCAGTTGCGATCCATCACTGACAATGCGTTTTGCGCCCAACAACTGGCTTAAAGGGAGTGATTTGATCATCATGCGAGGATGTGCACTATTAAAGCTCAACAAGGTATTTTTATCTGTGGGTTTAACGTATACATCAGTGTATACTTGACCATTCCTCAATATGATTTTGGTATCAAGGAAGTTAAGCTCCTCCCTCGAATAACATATTGTGAATTTTATATCCTCATCTTTTGTATTGAGAAAATCAAAAAAAGCCAATAGTTCAGTTCCTGTCCAAATCAAGAAGACGTCATCTATGTATCGCCACCACTTCAAAACAAGTGGCGCGACACATAGATGAACATCGCCTCGAGAAAGGAGACCGCCATGTTAGCGTAGGTCAGTGCCAAATTTGACCCCATGGTGTTCCCCCTCAACTGTAAATAAAAATAATCACCAAACAAAAAATAATTGCAATTGTCCTTACAGCCAGGAGAAAAATCTGAATTTGTCAATGCCGCCTTTACGACCTGAAAACCAAACTCGTGCCTAATGGATGTGTAGAGGCTAACAATGTCAAAGGATACCAAAATAGCATCAGTGGGTATGACAGTATCCATTAGTTTGTTAAGAAAATCAGTGGTGTCTTGTACATATGATTTAGCAGATAATGCGTATGATCGTAACACCTTATCTAAAAAGATAGAGATGTTGCTAAATACCGATCCTGTGCCTGACACAATTGGTCTGCCAGGAGGATTTAGCAGATCGTTATGTATTTATTTATCTTTATGTATGTATTTAGGTAATAAATACAACATTGGTGTACTAGGATGAGTAAGGCCTCATGCACACGGCCGTTGTTTTGGTCCGCATCCGAGCCACCATTTTGGCGGCATGGATGCGGACCCATTCACTTCAACGGGGCTGCAAAAGATGCTGTCCGCATCCGTTGCTCCGTTCCGTGGCCCCGCTAAGAAAATATAACATGGCCTATTCTTGTCCGCTCTTTGCCGACAAGTATAGGCATTTATATTGAAGGCTTTTCGTGCAGTTCCGCAAATTGCGGAATGCGCACGGATGCCACCCGTGTTTTGCAGATCTGTGATTTGCGGACCGCAAGACACACCACGGTCGTGTGCATGAGGCCTATCAGTGAGGATATCTTTTAATTTATCATCAATGTACCCAGCGAAAAAATCTTCCTGTAATATATGCTGGATCTTTTTTTTCATAATCCCACCTTGGATCCCTATTAAGTTGTAAATATACTGAGTTATCCTCTAACTGTCGCTGAGCTTACATAATATATTTATGCGTGTCCATGACCACAACCACACCCCCTTTGTCAGCGGGTTTAATGGTGAGTAGGGTTGAGCGAATCCGAACTGTAGGATTTTAGGATTTTTGGACCCCGGACCCGAACCCGAACTTTGCAGTAAAAGTTTGGGTTCGGGTTCGGTGTTCGGCGAGTTAATGGTGCTTTTTAAAAGGCTGCAGAGTAGCCAATCAACAAGCGTTTAACTTGTGTGCCCTTAGAAGCCATGCCTACTAATGGCATGGCTGTGATTGGCCAGTGCAGCATGTGACCCAGGCTCTATATAAGCTGGAGTCACATAGCGCTGCACGTCACTCTGCTCTGATTAGTGTAGGGATAGGATGCTGCTGCTGTGAGGGAGAGAATAGGACAGAATCTTTAATCTGAAGTGCTTGTTAACTCAGCGATCTACCTAGATTTTGTTTTGTGGGTGTAGTGCACAATCTTTTTACCCTGCCCTGAGCCCAGTGACCCAGAAAAAAAACTTTTATTCATCTGTTAGTTAGGTGGGCGGCGGCGGCCATTTTATGTAAGTTCTTTGCACCAGCACAGCATATGTGCATTTGTGACAGTCAAATAGAAGCTTGAAATACTGCAATTATATTAATACTGCAATTAAAAAAATCACCCATTTTTGGCAAGACCCTATGCAGGTTTTATCATGTTTTAAAAAACACCCATTTTTGGCAATACCCTCCATCTGGGGCCTATGCTGCATTTGTCAGTGTGCAATTTAAGCTTGAAATACAGCAATAATTTTCTGGGTTTTAAAAAACACCAGTTTTGGGCAAAAAACTAAATGTTACAGCCCTAGCTGCATCTGTCAGTGTGAAATACAAGCGTTATATACTGTTGTCATATTCTGTTATTAAAAAAACACCCATTTAGGGCAAAATCCAAATTTTGCAGCGTTTGCTGAATCTGTCATTATTACATACAAGCTTGAAATACTGCAATAATTTTCTGGGTTTAAAAAAGCACCCCTTTTTGGCAATACCCTCCATCTGGGGCCTATGCAGAATTATTCAGTGTGAAATTTAAGCTTGAAATACTGCAATAATTGGGCAAAATACAAAATTTGCGGCCTTGGCTGCATCTGTCAGTGTGAAATACACACGTTAGATACTAGTGTTCTATTCTGTTATTAAAAAAACACCCATTTTGGGCAAGATCCCAAATTTTCGGAGAATGAGGAGAACATCGAATAAGGGACGTGGCCCCGGTCGTGGTGCTGCTGGTGGAGCTCCTGTTGCAGGGAGAGGACATGGTCGATCTGTGCCAGCTACATGCACAAGTGAAACACCTTCCACAGGTGCAAGTAGGCGACAGAACCTTCAGCGTTATTTGGTCGGGCCTAATGCTGCTCTACGAATGGTGAGGCCAGAACAAGTACAGGCGATAGTAGATTGGGTTGCTGATAGTGCCTCCAGTTCCTTCACATTGTCTCCCACCCAGTCTCCTGCTGAAAGATCAGAGTTAGCACCTGCATCCGATGTCCATCAGTCTTTCACCTCACCCCCTTGTAAATCAGCCAAGCAGTCTGAGCCCCAAGTCATGCAGCAGTCTCTTCTGCTTTTTGATGACTCTGCTAGTAGGGTTTCTCAGGGCCATCCACATAGCCCTGCCCCAGAAGTGGAAGAGATTGAGTGCACCGATGCCCAACCACTTATGTTTCAAGATGAGTACATTGTAGGACCACCGCAGCACGTCTCGGAAGATGACGAAACACAGGTGCCAACTGCTGTCGCTTTCTGCAGTGTGCAGACCGACAAGGAGGGCCGGGGTGAAGACTGGGTGGAAGATGATGTGGAGGACGATGAGGTCCTCGACCCCACATGGAATCAAGGTCATGCGATTGACCTGTGTAGTTCGGAGGAAGAGGCGGTGGTTGCACAGAGCCACCAACACAGCAGAAGAGGGAGCAGAGTGCAAAAGCGGAGTGGCCGTCCCCTAGACAGTACGCCTGCTACTGCCCACCACAGCAAGCGACCGAGCACACCAAAGCCAGCTCCAAGGAGTTCCCTGGTGTGGCAGTTCTTCAGACAATGTTCTGACGACAAGACATGAGTGGTTTGCACGCTGTGCAATCAGAGCCTGAAGCGAGGCATAAACGTTCTCAACCTGAGCACAACCTGCATGACCAGGCATCTAAGTGCAAAGCACGAGCTGCAGTGGAGTAGACTCCTCCTGCTTCCTCTTATGCTGCAGTCTCAGGCTCTTCATCCACATCTGGAGTGACAGTGGCACCTGCCACCCCGCAAACAGAGGATCTGCCAGTAACACCACCAGCTGGGTCACCAAGCATCTCCACAATGTCCCACTGAAGCGTTCAGCTCTCCATCTACCAAACACTGGAGCGGAAGAGGAAGTACCCCTCTACCCACCCGCGATCCCTGGCCCTGAATTCCAGCATTTCAAAATTACTGGCCTTTGAAATGCTGTCATTCCATCTGGTGGAGACGGATAGCCTTAAAAGCCTTATGGCGGTGGCTGTCCCACAGTACGTCATGCCCAGCCGCCACTACTTTTCCAGACGAGCCATCCCTTCCATGCACATCCAAGTGGGGGACAAAATCAGGTATGCACTGCGCAATGCCATCTGTGGCAAGTTCCACCTAACTAGGGATATGTGGACAAGTAAGCACGGTCAGGGACGTTATATCTTCCTAACAGCACACTGGGTAAATGCAGCTGGCGGCTGGGCCTGAGGCGGATAGCAGTTTGGCGCATGTCCTTCCACCACCGAGGATTGCAGGGCGCTTCAGTTTACCTCCTGTTGCTTCCTCCTCCTACTCCGCTTCCTCATCCTCTACCGGCTCCTCATCTGGTCAGCGTAACACCTTGACCACCAACTTCAGCACAGCCAGGGGTAAACGACAGCAGGCAGTTTTAAAACATCTGTTTGGAGGACAAACCCCACACCGCACAGGAGCTGTGGACCGGCATGGAAGAACAGACTGATGAGTGGTTGGTGCCAGTGAGCCTCAAACCTGGCCTGGTGGTGTGCGATAATGGGCGAAATCTCGTAGCAGCTCTGGGACTAGCCGATTTGACGCACATCCCTTGCCTGGCACAGGTGCTGAATTTGGTGGTGCAGAGGTTCCTTAAAAATTATCCCGATATCTCAGAACTGCAGCAGAAAGTGTGGGCCGTCTGTGCGCGCAGAGTAACTTCGGCCTTCTCGCTCACCGCCTCATATGCGACATGCCCACAAGGTGGACCTCCACCTTGCACATGCTGGCCAGACTGTGCGAGCAGCAGCAGGCGATAGTGGAGTTTCAGCTGCAGCACGCACGGGTGAGTCGCCCGGCGGAACAGCACCACTTCACCACCAATGACTGGGCCTCCATGCGACACCTGTATGCTGTTTCGAGTACTCCACCAACATGGCCAGTGCCGATGACGCCATTCTCAGCGTTACTATCCCACTTCTATGCCTCCTTGAAAAAACACTTTGGGCGATTATGGAAGAGGATGTGGCACATGAGGAGGAGGAGGAAGAGGGATCATTTCATAGGGTTTCAGGCCAGTCATTCACAAGTGGCTCCAAGGGTGGGTTCCTGCACCCACAAACGCTAGGTACACAATTGTCCAGCCAGGGCACAGTTCTGGAGGATGACGAGGTGGAGGATGAGGAGATGGAGGAGGAGGAACCATGTTAACAGCAGGGTGACACCCAAACCAGCTCATGGCCATCACTGGTGCGTGGCTGGGGGGATACAGAGGACACAGACAATACACCTCCCGCAGAGGACAGCTTGTCGTTTCCTCTTGGCAGCCTGGCACACATGAGCGATTACATGCTGCAGTGTCTCCGCAACGACCGCCGAGTTGCCCAGATTCTAACTTGTGCTGATTACTGGTTGGCCAAGCTGTTGGATCCCCATTACAAGGACAACGTACCGTCCTTAATTCCGTCACTGGTGCGTGATCGTAAGATGCGCGAGTACAAGCGTACGCTAGTACACGCGCTGCTTGTGGCATTCCCACCTGACAGCGGGGGCACTGTGGAAGCACAAGGCGAAGGCAGAGGAGGAGGAAGAGGTCGCCAACGCAGCTGGGGCACCACCAGCACCTCAGAAGGCATGGTTAGCATGGCCGAAATGTGGAAAAGCTTTGTCAGCACTCCACAACAACCAGCACCACCAGCTGATATGGAACATCTTAGCAGGAGGCAGCATTTCAGTAACATGGTGGAGCAGTATGTGTGCACACACCTACACGTACTGAATGACGGGTCTGCCCCCTTCAACTTCTGGGTCTCCAAATTGGGCACATAGCCTGAGCTTGCCCTTTATGTCTTGGAGGTGATGGCCTGCCCTGCAGCCAGTGTATTGTCTGAACGTGTGTTTAGCACGGCAGGGGGCATTATCAGACAAGCGCAGCCACCTGTCCACAGCCAATGTGGACAAGCTCACGTTCATTAAAATGAACCAGGCATGGATCCCACAGGCCTTGTCCGTACCTTGTGCAGAATAGACATGTATACCGGCCTTAACCAGCCATTGTTATACTACAGCGCAATTGCTCATTGTTGTATTTTGGATATTTCACACTCTTTCGGAGTGTACCCTAATTAAAAATAAATTAATTAATTAATTAAAACCAAAAACCAGTGTTAGCTACCTCGTCCTCCTCCACCGCTGCTTCCACCTACACCGCTACGTCCACCGCCTCCTCAAACTCCTACTCCATATGGACCTCCATCTCATAAATCAAGATAATTTTTTTTAATTTGTACGTATTTTATTTTATTTTATGTTATGTCATTTCACTAATTTGTCTGTTACATTTTCTGGTGAAATTCATAATTTTTTGGGTGTGCTATACCACTGCTATACCTAGTAGACAGGTAAAAAAAAATCATTAATTTGTCTGTTACATATTCGGGTGAAATTCACCAATTTTTGGCTGTTATATACCCTTGCTCTACCTAGTACACTTTAAATGTGTTGTTTATAATGTACTGAATACACTGTATTCCCATGCACCCCTTCCACAACAAACAAGGGTATATGGTTGAATCTTCCTTTTCTCATCCTCCTTCTCCTCTTCCATCATATCAACATGCTTATTCGTAGTATATAATACCATCGCATATATACCCTTCGCATATAATGTTTTACAGGCTGCTGGCCCTCGTATATATTTTTTAGAGGGTCAGCTCACCAGCAGGCCCTCACCTACAATGTTTTACAGGGTCAGCTCACCAGCAGACCCTCGCATATAATTTTTTAGAGGGTCAGCTCACCAGCAGGCCCTTTAATGTTTGACAGGGTCAGCTCACCAGCTATCCTTCACCTACAATGATTTACAGGGTCAGCTCACCAGCAGGCCCTCGCATATAATTTTTTAGAGGGTCAGCTCACCAGCAGGCCCTCACCTACAATGTTTTACAGGGTCAGCTCACCTGAAGGCCCTCGCATATAATTTTTTAGAGGGTCAGCTCACCAGCAGGCCCTCACCTACAATGTTTTACAGTGTTAGCTCACCTAAAGGTCCTCGCATATAATGTTTTACAGGGTCAGATCACCAGCAGGCCCTCACATATAATATTTTAAAGGGTCAGCTCACCAGCAGGTCCTCGCATATAATGTTTTACAGGGTCAGATCACCAGCAGGCCCTCACATATAATATTTTAAAGGGTCAGCTCACCAGCAGGCCTTCACCTACAATTTTTTATAGGGTCAGCTCACCTGAAGGCCCTTGCATATAATTTTTTATAGGGTCAGCTCACCAGCATGCTCTCACCTACAATCTTTTACAGGGTCAGCTCACCTGCAAGCCCACGCATATAATGTTTTAGAGGGTCAGCTCACCTACAGGCCCTCACCTAATTATACCTAATAGGTAATTTGCACGCATGCTGCCTTGCTTGGAAGTGGTAGCCTTAGCTGTTTCTCAGGCTCCCTCGCTGGAATCAAACCCTGATTCCCCGTTACCCATGGTCACCATGGTTTGCGCTGAAAATAACATTGAAAGTTGATAGGGCAGACATCCGAATATATTGTCGCCATCACAGGGACGTGCGATCGGGCCCAGGTTATCTAGAGTCACCATAGCGGCAGCAAGCCCTCGCCCATAATGTTTGGAGCCCTTGCTCCAAATGTTTTTGAGGGTCACCAGCAGGCCATGAATCATAATTTTTCAAAGCTGTGTATGATGCCCTTCTTTATGTGTAACAAAGAGTGTATTGTATTGCCGGTTCCTTCAAATTTTTGGCAGCCCTTTCACTTAACACATAGGCTTTATGAGTGTAGGAGTCCCACTACCTGAACAATTGTACCACAATATGAATGAGGCCCTCCTTTGTATGTGATATACAGGTTGTATCGGAATGCCTCTTCCTTGTAATTTTTGGAAGCACTTGCACTTTATATACAAGTAAATATACAGGAAAGAATGTTTCCTAACAATTTTTCCTCTAAAATCGATTTTATCTCCGGTTTTGGGCGTATTATTGTCAGTTGGTAAAAGTGGCGTACTATTTGGACAACATCGTTCCCAGCAGCGACCTGGGAGTCCAAGATGCATCCAGACATCCTCCCCATGCTGTTGCCGAAACATTTCGGTGGTGTTTCCATAAATTTCTGACCTTTTCCTATGAACCAGGCACCCTTCCCTCTTCAGAGCAGGGAGTGCCTGGTTTAATGCTCGGGTCCTCCCATTGACTTCCATTGTGCTCGGGTGCTCGGTAGAGCAGCCGAGCATCCTGATGTGTTTGGCCCGAGCCCCCAAGCACCCGAGCACTATGCTCGATCAACACTAGTGAAGAAGACAATTTTAAGTGCATATATTGTCTTTGCCATCCACCTTGCTTGATTCAGAGCCCCTGGGATCCTGAAACTGAAGTCATTTTTAGACCAACCTCCTAGGTACAGGAATGAGAGAAGTAATAAAACTGATCAATGTGTGCGATCCCTAAATATTATCCAATCTTCTTGAAATTTGGCAAATATATCTTTTACATCACTGAAACTCGGGGCGTCATATGAAAATCACATCTTTGGAAAAATGAAATACCCTAATGTACAATATAGTTGATTCCAAAGGTAGGAAGCACAATATAATCCTAATATTTCAATTTTATCCACACAATGTAAAAGTCAAATAATCCGATCACACCAAACAACAGCGCGCTGCATCGGAGATTAAGTAAAAAGTCTGATTACGTGGGACGCCGAATGCAGGGAAGGTACCGGCTATGACACGGGGAGTTAGGAGGTTCGGTCTTTAAGTGGAATACTGCTCAGGAGACCTACTCCAGAGAAGCCAGCAATGTGGTAACATTTAATCTTTTGCTACAAAGAAAGGCACACAATCTGTATAATTACCCAATGCATAGTGATAACAAATTTTCAAGATATAAATTATACTACTATCGACATCCACTAAGTGCCTCCACTTCAGAATGTCATCCCATTTGTGTCCCTCCATTTTATAATTGCGTCCCCTTTGTCCCTCCACTCCATAGCGTCTTCCCCCTATGTTGCTCCATTCCATAATGGGGTTCCCATTATGTGTCCCAAACTTAGCACAATTACTCACTGGGTGACTGCGGTCAAAATTTAGGAAAAGTGGGTGGAGCCTAAAACAATCAATCAGATTTCACCTATTGACTTCAATGTAAAACTTTCAAATACTGCCATTCTCACAGTTTTAAAGCCAGAGGCCCTAATCTTGGCACAGACCATGACTGGGTGACTGGGCTTAAAATTTGGAAAACTGGGCGGAGCTTAATATAGCCAATCAAATATTACCTAGTGCTATTCAATTGGAATATTTAAATTGCTGCCATTCTTACAATGTTAATGGCAGGGTCTTCAAAATTGGTACATTCGGTTACTGGGTGATGTGAATTCAAATTTAAAAAGTGGGCAGAGCCACAAACAACCAATCAGATTTTGCCTATTGACTTCAATGAGAACATGTAAAAAGCTGTTATTCTTACAATATGAAAGCCAGAGTCCCCAAACTGACACCATGGGTCACTGGGTGAGTGTGGTTAGAAGTTAGGAAAAGTGGGTGGAGCCTTTAACAGCCAATCACATTTCAGCCATTAGTTTTATATGGGAAAATTTAAAATATTGCCGCTCTTTGATTGTTAATGGCAGGGTCCTCAAATTTGGCACAGTCAGTCATTGGGTTACTTGGGTTCAAATTTTAAAAAGTGGGTGGAGCCACAAACAGCCAATCAGATTTCAAGCCAACATCCTGTGGTTTCTTCAGAAACGACACTATCTAGTTTTATCTAATATTCTATACTGAGAGTTAAATGGAAGAATTAGTCTTATAATTTCTTCTACCTCTTTGGTGGATTTCTTTGGGTAAAGAAAGTGGTCCTATCCATTTGTTGTACTTTTTCATATGACTTCTTTATTAGATTATGTGGGTATTCCTCCTCCTCCTCAAAGTTCAGAGTACAGTTGCGCTTTATGTGGGGAAACTGATTGGTAGGGACTGTTCATTAGCCATTTAGGCAGATGGCAACTGGAATACAAAATATAACTATTTTTGGCAACTGATTTCTGATAAGTGCTACTTAATAGTCTATTCTCACATACTGTAATTAGAAGATCTAAGAACTCAATTTGTTCTTTACTGATCTTAGGGGTAAATCTCAGATTTTTATTGTTATCATTTAACTGGGTAAGGAACTGTTGTAATTCATCTTCTCCTTTATCCCAAATGAAAAAAATATCATCTATGTAGCGCCACCAGAGTACCAGACCCTCCCCCAGGCAAGGTGTGATGGTGTCAGATTCCCACTGGGCCATGAATGAATTGGCATAAATGGGGGCGAATCTGGTACCCATGGCGGTGCCTTGTTCTTGCAGAATTTTTTTTTATCCATACCAAAAATAATTCTGGGTGAGAATATGGTATATCCCTTCATATTAGAAGGGATATATCATATTCTCACCCATAATTATTTTTGGTATGGATTGAATTTTTAGCCCATGCTCTGAAACACCTCTGGCATTATATATTGACCTCCAAATAACTTCAGGCATGCCTTGGAATATATTATATAGATCTACTATAGTTTAATTCAACAATCAAGTTCCAACAAACTTCTACTATCGCAACTTTGCTCCAATGTGAGCAAAGTGATCGGATCCAACACTGCGGTGAAGAGCTTTTATAACATTATCCCCACCTGGCGAACAACAGGAGGAGGACGGGAGAAGGCTGAACACTGACAACACGTGCTCCAACAAGAGAGATTTGAGCGATTAAAGGCTGCATTGCAGCAGTTCGTCTCATACGAGAAAGTGAGTACCCTAAAGGATTCAGGATTCAAATACACTACCAGTTACGGAGACAACAGTAACTTTCTCCCATATATAAATCAATTCACCTTATTAAGCATCTATACAATATTGATCCAACTCACTGAGCGTCAGCATAATATCAACTCTGCATAGTGAGTAAGGATATATTATGGCCTTTTGCTACACCTCATTGTGTTTGATACAATCAGAGATCCTATGAGATATTGAACTTTGTGTTATAGAATAGCATTATATTGCACCTTATCAGATACAGTATGGGACTTTGATTTATCAACACTCAGTGACATCATTTGGAGACCACCATATTAAATACTCGTTTACCAGATATTATTCTGTTCAACAAAAGACATTAATTGTTGCCAAGTGTTATTCAGTCAAAAAGTTTACTCATTGTAGAAAATTCTGGACAAATATTGCTACATTGGATCTCTCATCAAATATAAAATAATAATCATGCAAATTATATGAAATATGGAATATTTATTATGCAAGCTGCCTGAATCAGCAACTTTGATTACAGAAATTTTAGGATTAATATTATCATTATCTGGATATCTATATTATTTATTTTTATTATATATATATATATATACACTCACCTAAAGAATTATTAGGAACACCTGTTCTATTTCTCATTAATGCAATTATCTAGTCAACCAATCACATGGCAGTTGCTTCAATGCATTTAGGGGTGTGGTCCTGGTCAAGACAATCTCCTGAACTCCAAACTGAATGTCAGAATGGGTAAGAAAGGTGATTTAAGCAATTTTGAGCGTGGCATGGTTGTTGGTGCCAGACGGGCCGGTCTGAGTATTTCACAATCTGCTCAGTTACTGGGATTTTCACGCACAACCATTTCTAGGGTTTACAAAGAATGGTGTGAAAAGGGAAAAACATCCAGTATGCGGCAGTCCTGTGGGCAAAAATGCCTTGTGGATGCTAGAGGTCAGAGGAGAATGGGCCGACTGATTCAAGCTGATAGAAGAGCAACGTTGACTGAAATAACCACTCGTTACAACCGAGGTATGCAGCAAAGCATTTGTGAAGCCACAACACGCACAACCTTGAGGCGGATGGGCTACAACAGCAGAAGACCCCACCGGGTACCACTCATCTCCACTACAAATAGGAAAAAGAGGCTACAATTTGCACGAGCTCACCAAAATTGGACAGTTGAAGACTGGAAAAATGTTGCCTGGTCTGATGAGTCTCGATTTCTGTTGAGACATTTAAATAGTAGAGTCTGAATTTGGCGTAAACAGAATGAGAACATGTATCCATCCTCTGATGGCTACTTCCAGCAGGATAATGCACCATGTCACAAAGCTCGAATCATTTCAAATTGGTTTCTTGAACATTACAATGAGTTCACTGTACTAAAATGGCCCCCACAGTCACCAGATCTCAACCCAATAGAGCATCTTTGGGATGTGGTGGAAGGGAGCTTCGTGCCCTGGATGTGCATCCCTCAAATCTACATCAACTGCAAGATGCTATCCTATCAATATGGGCCAACATTTCTAAAGAATGCTATCAGCACCTTGTTGAATCAATGCCACGTAGAATTAAGGCAGTTCTGAAGGCAAAAGGGGGTCCAACACCGTATTAGTATGGTGTTCCTAATAATTCTTTAGGTGAGTGTGTGTGTATATATATATATATATATATATATATATTGTGTCACAGCGAGGGGTTTTGTATGGGAAGGCAGGTATTTTCCTCCCAACATGTGCAGCTGGGCTGGTTTCCAGCCAGGTGAGCTCGAATACCGGACCGGAGTTTAAGTGCCGATCCGGGTTTTGGCAGACCCTGGGTTTTTCTGTAATAGGAAGCTGGGCTCAGAGTCAGGGCTGTGTCTGTGTATGAAAGCAAGAGAAAATATGAGATCTGCACACCCTAGATGGTGGGTGCTCGTAGAGGACAGACGTCGATAGATTCACAGGAGAAATCCATGGCACACCATATGCATTTCATCAATTAATCGTTTTTAATTCATAGTAGTTTATACATCATTTTTTGTTCCATCCAGAGCAATTATTCGAGCAATATAATAGTTAAGCAGTACAACCCCAACGTTTCGGTCAGTGTCGACCTTTATCAAGGGATCTGTAAAGAATACATAGTAAAATGATAAGTATTATGGACGGAACAATGATGCAAAGCTAAAGACTATAATTGAACTAGACAATATGTATCGCTGTAGGATGGTGTCATCCTATAGTTTAGGAATCTAAATCTGAACCAACAACCAGCATCCGCTCAATGGTCCAGGGCGGAAAGGAAGAAATAAGGGGAGTAGAAATTGCAAAACCAAAGTAAGAGAACTGAAAAGTAGCAAATATATACAACATGTACAGTTGCAAGAAAAAGTATGTGAACCCTTTGGAATGATATGGATTTCTGCACAAATTGGTCATAAAATGTGATCTGATCTTCATCTAAGTCACAACAATAGACAATCACAGTCTGCTTAAACTAATAACACACAAGGAATTAAATGTTACCATGTTTTTATTGAACACACCATGTAAACATTCACAGTGCAGGTGGAAAAAGTATGTGAACCCTTGGATTTAATAGCTGGTTGAACCTCCTTTGGCAGCAATAACTTCAACCAAATGTTTCCTGTAGTTGCAGATCAGACGTGCACAACGGTCAGGAGTAATTCTTGACCATTGCTCTTTACAGAACTGTTTCAGTTCAGCAATATTCTTGGGATGTCTGGTGTGAATCGCTTTCTTGAGGTCATGCCACAGCATCTCAATCGGGTTGAGGTCAGGACTCTGACTGGGCCACTCCAGAAGGCGTATTTTCTTCTGTTTAAGCCATTCTGTTGTTGATTTACTTCTATGCTTTGGGTCGTTGTCCTGTTGCAACACCCATCTTCTGTTGAACTTCAGCTGGTGGACAGATGGCCTTAAGTTCTCCTGCAAAATGTATTGATGAACTTGGGAATTAATTTTTCCTTCGATGATAGCAATCCGTCCAGGCCCTGACGCAGCAAAGCAGCCCCAAACCATGTTGCCCCCACCACCATACTTCACAGTTGGGATGAGGTTTTGATGTTGGTGTGCTGTGCCTCTTTTTCTCCACACATAGTGTTGTGTGATTCTTCTTCACCTCATTAAACAGTCTGCGCTGTGCTCTTGCAGTCATCTTTACAGGACGGACACTCCTAGGGAGAGTAGCAGCAGTGCTGAACTTTCTCTATTTATAGATAATTTGTCTTACCGTGGACTGATGAACAGCAAGGCTTTTGGAGATACTTTTATAACCCTTTCCAGCTTTATGCAAGTCAACAATTCTTAATCGTAGGTGTTTTGAGAGCTCTTTTGTGCGAGGCATCATTCACATCAGGCAATGCTTCTTGTGAAAAGCAAACCCAGAATTAGTGTGTGTTTTTTTTATAGGGCAGGGCAGCTGTAACCAACACCTCCAATCTCATCTCATTGATTGGACTCCAGTTGGCTGACACCTCACTCCAATTAGCTCTTGGAGATGTCATTAGTTTAGGGGTTCACATACTGTTTCCAACTGCACTGTGAATGTTTACATGGTGTGTTCAATAAAAACATGATAACATTTAATTCTTTATGTGTTATTAGTTTAAGCAGACTGTGATTGTCTATTGTTGTGACTTAGATGAAGATCAGATCACATTTTATGACCAATTTGTGCAGAAATCCATATCATTCCAAAGGGTTCACATACTTTTTCTTGCAACTGTACAATAATAGGATGTAAAACATATTGTTGGTACCTTGGTGCATAGATAAATACTCGTGATCATTGCATTTAAATAATAGATATTAGTAATAGCTATAGGAAGAATATATACGGAGTCAGGGATCATTTTGGAAGGTGAGGAGCGCAAAATGCTTAGGGGAGTGAGAGACACGGTAAATGAGTCATTATATGGAAAAGGTAGGCTAAGTTATCTAGGGATACAATTACATGGCACCCAGAGGAGTAGTTTAAAGAGACAGTGTAAGGAAAGTGTCTGTGTATGAGGCTTGTGGCTGGATGCATGCCTTCTCCGTGAGGGAGAAGTTACCCCGAGACTAATGGGCTCAGGTGGTCGCTCCGTTCCTGGCGTCTGGACCCCAGCAGGTGTTTTATGACCTACCAGATGATCAAGCGGCCGACAACCCAACCGTTAAGGTTGAGATTCTGGCCTGGGGGTGAATGTATTTGTCCGGTCCCAGCGGGTGCATCAGTGGGAATTTAACTCGGCTGAACCCGCCTGACCGCAGTATTATGACCGTCTGTTAGCTGATGTGTTCTGGACGACTTTGCCATACCCTCTCCAGTACTGGATATGCCACGTGTCCCCTGATAATGCCCTAGAGATGGTCAACCTGGTAGAGCGCTATGAGGCCACCAGAAATCTACAGGGGGGTTCTTTTGAGAGGGGATCAGTTAAACCCTGGAATTCTCCACCCTCGACCAGGCGGCCAGTGCCAGCAAAACCCGCTTGGGATATGCTCCCTACAGACCCAGCTCCGATGGCCTGTTGGCGGTGTCAAGAGCCTGGTCACATAAGGGCTGACTGTCCCCATCGGGAGGAAACCATGGACACTAACTATGGCTACTGCCCCTCAATGTATGCCAGGAGGTTGTGTGCAACCGGTACCCCCGAGATAATAGACAATAGTCACCTGTGCCAGATACCCTAGTGGAGATACCCTGATGGTGGCACTGCTGGACTAAGGGAGCCTGGTGTCCCTAGTAAGAGCTGCCCTGGTGCGGCCCGCCGAGTATACTGGCCAAAAAGTCGGCTTCGTGTGCATCCATTGAGACTTAAAGGACTATCCCACTGCCCTGGTGTCTCTATCCACGGTGGCCAGCCGGTGGATTCATGAGGTGGCCGTCGCCACAAAGTTATATTATGAACTAATAATTGGGAGAGACTTCCCCTGAGGCGAGAGTCACCAATACCCATGAGACAGGGATAACCCTAGCAGAGTGGCCTGGCTCAGGGGGGAAACCAGAACCCTTTGAACCTCAGAATGAAGGGCCAGCGATAGGGGTGACTGCCACTTCGGTGGAAGAGGGTGAGACAACCCCATTAAGTGTGATGGTAGGAGACGTGGAGGATTTGCCCCCGGGTCCGGAGTTGGCAGACCTCAACGTCTCCGGCGACAATTTTGGTACAGCACAGCACCAGGACTCGACTCTATCTCGAGCCTGGGAAAATGTAGTAGTAGTTGAGGGTGAGCCGCAACAACCGGGGGTCGAGTCTATGTTTCCCCGTTTTGTGGTTCAACAAGAGATGCTGTACCGGGTAAATCAACTACGGGGTGAGCATATTGAACAGTTGGTGGTGCCCAAGGCGTATCGCAAGCTCGTGTTGGAGTTAGCCCACCAACATGTTCTTGGGGGACACCTGGGCCAGTAGAAAACGCAGGACAGGATGGACAGTGTATTCAGTGAGGTGGAAGAGTATTGCAAGTCTTGCCCAACCTGCCAGATAACCAGCCCCCAGCCACATTTCCGTAGTCCCCTGGTCCCTCTCCCAATTTTGAGGTTCCATTCGAGCGGATCGCTATGGATCTCATAGGCCCAGTACCGAAGTCCGCTAGAGGGCACAAACACATCTTGGTAGTCCTGGACTATGCCACTCGGTACCCGGAGGCGGTGCCGATGCGACATACCTCGGCCAAACTCATAGCCAAAGAGTTAGTGGAGATGTTTTCCCGAGTAGGCCTACCGAGAGAGATTCTGACCGACCAGGGGGCCCCTTTTATGTCAAAAGTCATGAAGGAACTCAGTAAACTACTACAGATCAAACAGTTGCGGACGTCCGTCTATCACCCCCAAACAGACGGCCTGGTAGAAAGATTTAATCAAACCTTGAAAAACATGTTAAAGTGGGTGGTGTCTAAAGATGGGAGGGTTTGGGATCTTCTACTGCCCTATATCATGTTCGCAGTGCGAGAGGTGCCCCAGGCCTCTACTGGGTTCTCGCCCTTCGAACTGCTGTATTTGCGACATCCGCATGGTTTGTTGGACATAGCCAAAGAGGCGTGGGAACAACAACCCACACCGCATAAAAGTGTGATTGAGTATGTCACTCAAATGCAAGAACGGATGGAGACGGTGTTGCCGCTGGTTAAGGAACATATGAAGGCAGCCCAGCAAGCCCAGAGTAGGGTCTATAATCGCTAGGCTCGGGTTTGGAATTTTAACCCGGGAGATCGGGTTTTGGTTCTGGTGCTGATGGTGGACAGTAAGTTCCTGACTAGGTGGCAGGGTCCCTATGAAGTGCTCAAAAAAGTTGGGGAGGTAACCTACAGGGTACACCAGCCAGGGCGGAGAAAGCCGGAGCAGGTATACCATGTAAACTTACTGAAACCGTGGATAGATAGGGAAACCTGTACTGAAGACAGCACGCGGCCGGGAAGCAGTTGCCACAATAAAAATTGCTGACAACCTTTCCTCTAAACAGACTCAGCAGAAACACGGATGTGTTTTTGGACCTCCCAGGACGCACTTCTATCATCCAACATGACATTGTCACTGAGCCTCAGGCCAGAATCCGGTTGAAAACATACCAGGTACCTGAGTCGCGCCATCTTGGAAGAAGTGCAGCTGATGTTACATCTAGGTGTCATCGAGGAGTCAAAAAGTGAATAGGCCAGTCCGATAGTCTTAATACCCAAGCCGGACGTGACGTTACGATTCTGTAACGACTTCCGCAAACTTAATGAGGTTTCCAAGTTTGACGCATATCCCATGCCCCGAGTGGATGAGCTTATTGAGAAGTTAGGCCAAGCCGGGTATTTTTCGATTTTGGACCTCACCAAAGGATACTTGTACCCTTGACGGAGGTAACGTTTTTATTAACTGTAAGGCTGCTAGAAAACTATGGGAAGGGTTAAAAAGGTGAAACTTTGATGACAGACTCCCTTTAATCACAAGACTTACTCAGAAAAATCCAAGAAGTCTATATAATTAGCTAGCAGGGCACCAGAGGAGGAGAGGATGAATAGTAAATAGAAAGTGGACAAGGTACAATATTAGAGAGGCTGCCTGATGTGGTTAGTAGTGTGAACTGGTTCAGCACATACATAAAGTTAAACCAAGAGAATTTTTTTTTGTGAGGCGCCAATCTAGGTAGTGAAAAGAAATGCTGGTAAAAGTGTCCAGAGAACACGTATGGTGAGCCCCTATTGAACAAATTGTGCTAGCAGCAGATCTATCTGGTGAAGAAACCAATAGTCAACCAATAAATTATGGTAGGTATATCTAAAAGGATATAGATATAAATGAATATAAATAGATGATATTAGTAACAAAGTGTTTATAAGACTCAATGTAAGGTATAATAAAATCAATAACGATAAAACCATTAACGGTAAAATCTAAAGTGGGTAATAATAGTCTCCACTCACTTCACTGGGAGGAAATTTTGAGGGATAAAGCTCAAGACTAGTGTTGAGCGAACAGTTCGAGCATAGTTCGGGTCCGTACCGAATTTTGGGGTGTTCGTGACACGGACCCGAACCCGAACTTTTTCGTAAAGGTTCGGGTTCGTCGTTCGGCATGTATTTTGGCGCATTTTGAAAGGCTGCAAAGCAGCCAATCAACATGCATCATACTACTTGCCCTAAGATGCCATCGCAGCCATGCCTACTATTGGCAAGGCTGTGATTGGCCAAGTGCAGCATGTGACTCAGCCTCTTTATAAGCTTGTGCGCACGTCGGGACGTGCTCACTCCCGATGTGAATAGAACAGGGATAGACGCAGCTGATGCTAGGGCGAGAATAGGCAGGGATAATTGAATAACTGGAAGCAAATTTCTCTCCTCCACCTGTGATTCATCTGAACAACTGCAGCTGAGCTGCTTTTTTGATAGGGATTGGCTATTTTTAGAGTGGCCAGAGTGATTTTTCCATCCACATGTACCTGGGCTGACCGCCGGCCGCCATTTTGCGACTTGTAGTGCTGCAGCAGAAGCTGCCACAGTGTGCATTCCAAAGCTCCAAACAAGTCAGACATCTACACCTGGGATTCAGACCAATAGCGATTTAGCAGCACAGTCCAAGGCTATTTTTTTTAAAGGTTGTGCAGACCATTTTGTGGCACATGTTACTGGGCTGATAGGCGGCGGCTATCTTGGGACTAGTGCTGCAGCACAATCTCTCCCAACGTCCATTAATCACTTGTAATAGTGGTCTGTGCCATAGAAATCCTACATCAGGGACTTGGGTGTGCTTGTGTCACCCCTACTAATACCAGTCCACCTGTAATCCATACAGTGAAAAGCCATAAAGTATTCCAGTGAGGGAATTTTTTTTTTATTTAAAAAAGGCCAAGTTAGTTTATCTGGCGTTCAATATACTAGATACAGTTAGGCCTGCGTTTCATACATCTGGAATTAGCAAACTAATGTGCTGGGGTTGGGAAAACATATATGTACCCATACTAGAATCTGTCAAAGAAAGCGGTACTCACATATAACAGTCATTCCATCTGTAATCCATACAGTCAAAAGACTGAAAGTATTCCAGTGAGGGAATTTTTTCTATTTAAAAAAGGCCAAGTTAGTTTATCTGGCGTTCAATATACTAGATACAGTTAGGCCTGCGTTTCATACATCTGGAATTAGCAAACTAATGTGCTGGGGTTGGGAAAACATATATGTACTGTAAGGGATCGCCTCTTATTCGGGGGTCATTCTCACAAGGATCTTCATAACCACTGGGTTTCAGGTCCAAACAGTGCAATTTATTTTACACTCTTCATACACAACATGGCATAAAACAAAAGCCTGCCCGTCTGGGCTCTACCTAAACATAATAAACATCGTATCCCTAACTCGGCTATACGATAGCGTTCACACATGGAACCAGGTGCGGCTTACCCCAGACATACAGTCCACCAGCCCTCAGGCTGTAACAAATGCAGTACCTTTGGAGGGGGTTGTGGTCTAGCAGTCCTCCTGACTCTGACCTTTCAATGCTTGTTCTTGGGTGTCGCTGAGTCCCCCAAAGTCCAGGCTATTGCATAGCCTCGTGGCCCCTCAGCCTTGCCTAGCTGAGACCACACTGACAGAGCCTCACCAGGCCTCTGTCTGCACACTCTCCAGAGTGAGACCCACCCAGGATCCATTAGCAGGATTAAATAGCATCCCTGGACATGAGCATGCCCTAAGTCCCGGACTGGAACCTGGGGAAACAACACCTCAATGTTCACATTGCCACATATCCCCCCCCTCTGTTCAAACCTGTGGGGGTGAACACATGTACCAACTGGATGCTCGTGACAGGGCATCCGCATTTTCTTGCCATCGCCTGGCTCAACCTTCCCCCTGGAAGATGTGGTCAGGGTCAGAGGCTTCCCTTTATTTTGCCAGACCCATGCCATCAGTGCTTGGTTTGTTACCCACACTGACATCTTGCCCAAGAGACATTGTCTACAATGTTCCCATGTCCATGTGACAGGCAGACCCTCTCTTTTTATTTTTTTATCTTTCTCGCTCTTTGACTTACACAGCTGCTTCAGCCGAGCACGCTTCTTATGACTCGCCTCTTTTTGTCTCTTTATTTTAACAGTAGATCGTACATTTCTTTTTCCTTTACTCTTAGAATTTCGATCTCGGCTTCTGGAACTCCCTTCAGAATATATTTTTATGCAAACGACCGACTCTCTGTTTGACTTCGCTGGCTCTTGCAGACGCTTAGGCCTTTTCTTCTTGTCTTTGCGAAGCTCCGTCAGCAGAGCTGGCTTGCCCCCGCTCGCTTCTTTTCCAGCAGTGGTTTCCTCAGATGGTGCCTCAGTTTCAGGGTCTTCTGCCTCTTCACTGCCTCTCCCCACTTCGGCTTTACCCTTGATCTCTGGAACATCCAAGGATTTCTCCCACTTCAAGAGCTCGGCCTTAGCTTCCTTGGCCTTGGTCTCTTTGGTGTCCTCCTTTACTTTATTAGCCTTCTCACCATTCAGGGACATGGCATCATATCCTTGCTTTCTTAATTCCTCCTTCCCTTTCGCATCAAGGTTGGAGGCACTGGGGTCTTCAGCATACTCCTTGTCTTCTGGCGTTTTCTCCAGAGGCTCAACCAAGATACTGGACTCCTTTTGGGGAGGAGTCAGGAGAGACAGCCCATCGTAATAGCCCGGATCTGCAAACTGGTCGTCCATCTCCTCATATCTCTTCCCCAGCAGGCTGCTGGCTACTTGGAAGACCTTGTAGGCAGAGGGGACGTCTTTTGCAACCTGGTCCTGGTTACACACTGTCATGAGACTCTTGGCCTCTGCATGCACATCAGCCCCATCAACTGGTTCAGCCGATACCTTTTCCACCTTCTCTGCCTTGGCCAGCACCCCGGCACCACCATCTCCAGACCCACTTTTACCAGGCTCTGACTTCTTGGCACCTTCCAGAGGATATTCCAGTTTCTCATTTTCTTCCACCTGCTGTGCAGCAGCACGCTTAGGCTTCTCCAACTCATAGATGGCATCTTTTGAGCTCATGAGAGCTTCCATCTCTGCTCTGAGTTGCTTGTTCAGCCTCTCTAATTCATTTCGCTCCTCAAGCACTTCTTCAAGGGCTCTAGCCAAGGAGAGGGCCTTGGTCGCCTTCTCTTGAGCATCAGTCTCCGCTTGGTCACGTTCTTCGGCATATCTGGCCGAGGTGGTTTTCTCTTCAGCCAGGAGCTTGTCCAACATCTTATGTTTCTTCTCCAATTTAGACACAATTTGTTTCTGGTGGTCCAGGTCTACCATCCGAACACGCAACTCTTGATCAAGTTGAGCCATCCTGGCTTCCAAATGACTTTTCTCCTCCAAGAGAGCAGATTTTTCTGAGGCGCTGTCTAGAACCTCATCAGCCAGCTCATCTCTTTCCTGCTCTGCATGAAGTCTTGATCGCTCAGAAGCTGCAAGTTCCTCTTGAAGTTGGAGAATTTCCGCTTCTATTAGTGACTCTAGTTCCTTCAGTTCATTCATCTCTTTCTGTGACTCCTCTGGAGACTCCTGCAGTTGCTCTGCTAGAACCGCTAGCCCCATTTCTAGTGTATCTAGGGACTGTGCAGAGCGAGAGAAAACATCTTCAAGTTTGTAGCTGTACTGTCCTGTCAGGTCATCTACAACTGTCAGGATATGAGCTTCAGACACTAGGCTGTCACCCGACTGAACTCTCGTCTCGTCAGATATAACTGTCATCTGGTCGCTACTAGTAACCGCTTTAGTTTTGCTGGGTCTTGACATGGTAGCCTCACTCTCGGAGTTGCTAACTGTCACGGCACATACGCCACTTATACTGTTTGTGTCATTATTAACCCTGACCTCTAGGGGCACCCATGAGTCAATCCCCACCTGGGACATTTTATTAATCATAGAAACCTGTGGAGACTGCACATCCACCTCTGGTACGTGTGGTACACCCTCTAGCCCCGCCACATTGTCTACAATGGGGTCTCCTAGGGGTGTTTCTTCAACATTTATCAACACTTTTATATCAGACACATGTTTACCAACAGGGTTAGCTTTTTCCCCAATCACAGCCTGCAAAGGAAAAGGCCTGTCATTATTATCACATATTTCACATGACATCACATTTCCATTATGCATTTCGTCAAACATGGTACCATCACTTTTCACCTTATCTGCACCCTTGTTCTCAATGTGCAGCTCCTTCACATTATCATTTAAAGGGACAGGTACAGGTTCTGCAGGAGTTTTGTCACGCTCTGCAGAAATGTCTCCATTACTTAAAACCTCCAAGCATAAGGGGAAATTACGGCCCACCATTTCCTCATGTATGAGCGTATTTGTAACATCAGGTTCACTCTCAGTGAGAACCACCTGAGAGTCCGTATTATTCACATAATTGTCCCGAACATGTAACACTCTACCAGTCTCTGGGGCGGCCATCATGCTACCGCTTACCTGGGCTAGCATGGGATCTCTGACTTTCACCACCCCAAATCTAGCTTTGATCACCAGCTTTTTGGGCGACCCAGAAACCTTCTCCCCTGCAGGTTTCTGCGAGGGAGCAATCACAGCAGGCTTATCCGCCTGTTCAGACACAGTTTTTTCTCTGTGTGACTTATTACCTACCGGACCAGCAGGTATCAACTGCCGCCGGCTCACTGTCACTGGGTCTGCCACATAGTTAATAACAGGAACAGTCTTACCCTTTGTAATCAACCATTCTGGTAAAGCAGTGACATTCTCTCCCGCGGACTCATCAAGGTTGTGGTTGCTCCTAGCAACAGCTTTACTGCACCTCCGCACTTCCTCTCCAGGACTCCGGACACAGTCGCAGGGAAGATATGCACTCCTGAGAACCGCATCACTTTCCACCTCTTTGTCTTCCCGACGGTTGCCCTTGGCAACGGCACATATCTGCTGTTCATCGGATTCTCCAGGTACACAATTTGTAGCATTTTCTCCTCTCCACAGCTGCCAAAATAACGGGAAATCTTTGCCAAGCACAAACTCCACTTCCAGGGTCTCACATTTTAAGAGCTCCCACTGCACAGGGCCATAGTCTGTTATAAAGGTCAGAGACACGGTGACATCTGTCTCTGGCCCTCTCTCCAGAAAGTCCAGAATTACGGGCAGGACCTGAGACACTTGTTGGCGGGAGTCTAGTACAACCAGCAGCGGGATCCCCCCGATCACCATCTCACAGGACTTTTCCCACGCGCTCCACCATTTGGCAGCCATTTTCACAGGTCAGTTTCTTTTACTGTGCCCTTTAAATCCCTGCACACCTTACACCTCAGAAAAATAAAGTCCAGATTAACCAGCAGTTTTCCAGCAGCACCTGCTCCAGCTCCAGCGAACAAGCAGGCTTCCGGCCCTTTAAGTCACTGCACAGAAACACAGCAATTCCTTGGCAACATTCAGCAGCACCTGCTCTTTTCCGTCAGGTCGTTGCCCCTAGCAACCTGCTGTTATTGCCCGCATCCTCCACCATATGTAAGGGATCGCCTCTTATTCGGGGGTCATTCTCACAAGGATCTTCATAACCACTGGGTTTCAGGTCCAAACAGTGCAATTTATTTTACACTCTTCATACACAACATGGCATAAAACAAAAGCCTGCCCGTCTGGGCTCTACCTAAACATAATAAACATCGTATCCCTAACTCGGCTATACGATAGCGTTCACACATGGAACCAGGTGCGGCTTACCCCAGACATACAGTCCACCAGCCCTCAGGCTGTAACAAATGCAGTACCTTTGGAGGGGGTTGTGGTCTAGCAGTCCTCCTGACTCTGACCTTTCAATGCTTGTTCTTGGGTGTCGCTGAGTCCCCCAAAGTCCAGGCTATTGCATAGCCTCGTGGCCCCTCAGCCTTGCCTAGCTGAGACCACACTGACAGAGCCTCACCAGGCCTCTGTCTGCACACTCTCCAGAGTGAGACCCACCCAGGATCCATTAGCAGGATTAAATAGCATCCCTGGACATGAGCATGCCCTAAGTCCCGGACTGGAACCTGGGGAAACAACACCTCAATGTTCACATTGCCACAGTACCCATACTAGAATCTGTCAAAGAAAGCGGTACTCACATATAACAGTCATTCCATCTGTAATCCATACAGTCAAAAGACTGAAAGTATTCCAGTGAGGGAATTTTTTTTATTTAAAAAAGGCCAAGTTAGTTTATCTGGCGTTCAATATACTAGATACAGTTAGGCCTGCGTTTCATACATCTGGAATTAGCAAACTAATGTGCTGGGGTTGGGAAAACATATATGTACCCATACTAGAATCTGTCAAAGAAAGCGGTACTCACATATAACAGTCATTCCATCTGTAATCCATACAGTCAAAAGACTGAAAGTATTCCAGTGAGGGAATTTTTTCTATTTAAAAAAGGCCAAGTTAGTTTATCTGGCGTTCAATATACTAGATACAGTTAGGCCTGCGTTTCATACATCTGGAATTAGCAAACTAATGTGCTGGGGTTGGGAAAACATATATGTACCCATACTAGAATCTGTCAAAGAAAGCGGTACTCACATATAACAGTCATTCCATCTGTAATCCATACAGTCAAAAGACTGAAAGTATTCCAGTGAGGGAATTTTTTTTATTTAACCACCTCCGGACCGCCTAACGCAGGATCGCGTTCCGGAGGTGGCAGCCCTGCGCAGAGTCACGCATATATGCGTCATCTCGCGATGGCCGAGATTTCCTGTGAACGCGCGCACACAGGCGCGCGCGCTCACAGGAACGGAAGGTAAGAGAGTTGATCTCCAGCCTGCCAGCGGCGATCGTTCGCTGGCAGGCTGGAGATGTGTTTTTTTTAACCCCTAACAGGTACGGTATATTAGACGCTGTTTTGATAACAGCGTCTAATATACCTGCTACCTGGTCCTCTGGTGGTCCCATTTGTTTGGATCGACCACCAGAGGACACAGGTAGCTCAGTAAAGTCCCACCAAGCACCACTACACTACACTACACCCCCCCCCGTCACTTATTAACCCCTTATTAGCCCCTGATCACCCCTGATCACCCCATATAGACTCCCTGATCACCCCCCTGTCATTGATCACCCCCCTGTCATTGATTACCCCCTTGTAAAGCTCCATTCAGATGTCCGCATGATTTTTACGGATCCACTGATAGATGGATCAGATCCGCAAAACGCATCCGGACGTCTGAATGAAGCCTTACAGGGGCGTGATCAATGACTGTGGTTATCACCCCATATAGACTCCCTGATCACCCCCCCTGTCATTGATTACACCCCTGTCATTGATCAACCCCCTGTAAAGCTCCATTCAGACGTCCGCATGATTTTTACGGATGCACTGATAGATGGATCCGATCCTCAAAACGCATCCGGACGTCTGAATGAAGCCTTACAGGGGCATGATCAATGACTGTGGTGATCACCCCATATAGACTCCCTGATCACCCCCCTGTAAAGCTCCATTCAGATGTCCGCATGATTTTTACGGATGCACTGATAGATGGATCCGATCCGCAAAACGCATCCGGACGTCTGAATGAAGCCTTACAGGGGCATGATCAATGACTGTGGTGATCACCCCATATAGACTCCCTGATCACCCCCCTGTAAAGCTCCATTCAGATGTCCGCATGATTTTTACGGATGCACTGATAGATGGATCCGATCCTCAAAACGCATCCGGACGTCTGAATGAAGCCTTACAGGGGCATGATCAATGACTGTGGTGATCACCCCATATAGACTCCCTGATCACCCCCCTGTAAAGCTCCATTCAGATGTCCGCATGATTTTTACGGATGCACTGATAGATGGATCCGATCCGCAAAACGCATCCGGACGTCTGAATGAAGCCTTACAGGGGCATGATCAATGACTGTGGTGATCACCCCATATAGACTCCCTGATCACCCCCCTGTCATTGATCACCCCCCTGTAAAGCTCCATTCAGATGTCCGCATGATTTTTACGGATGCACTGATAGATGGATCCGATCCGCAAAACGCATCCGGACGTCTGAATGAAGCCTTACAGGGGCATGATCAATGACTGTGGTGATCACCCCATATAGACTCCCTGATCACCCCCCTGTCATTGATCACCCCCCTGTAAAGCTCCATTCAGATGTCCGCATGATTTTTACGGATGCACTGATAGATGGATCCGATCCGCAAAACGCATCCGGACGTCTGAATGAAGCCTTACAGGGGCATGATCAATGACTGTGGTGATCACCCCATATAGACTCCCTGATCACCCCCCTGTCATTGATTACCCCCCTGTAAAGCTCCATTCAGATGTCCGCATGATTTTTACGGATGCACTGATAGATGGATCGGATCCGCAAAACGCATCCGGACGTCTGAATGAAGCCTTACAGGGGCATGATCAATGACTGTGGTGATCACCCCATATAGACTCCCTGATCACCCCCCTGTCATTGATCAACCCCCCTGTCATTGATCAACCCCCCTGTCATTGATCACCCCCCCTGTCATTGATCACCCCCCTGTCATTGATCCCCCCCTCTGTAAGGCTCCATTCAGATATTTTTTTGGCCCAAGTTAGCAGAATTTTTTTTTTTTTTTCTTACAAAGTCTCATATTCCACTAACTTGTGTCAAAAAATAAAATCTCACATGAACTCACCATACCCCTCACGGAAACCAAATGCGTAAAATTTTTTAGACATTTATATTCCAGACTTCTTCTCACGCTTTAGGGCCCCTAGAATGCCAGGGCAGTATAAATACCCCACATGTGACCCCATTTCGGAAAGAAGACACCCCCAGGTATTCCGTGAGGGGCATATTGAGTCCATGAAAGATTGAATTTTTTGTCCCAAGTTAGCGGAACGGGAGACTTTGTGAGAAAAAAATTAAAAATATCAATTTCCGCTAACTTGTGCCAAAAAAAAAAAATTTCTATGAACTCGCCATGCCCCTCATTGAATACCTTGGGGTGTCTTCTTTCCAAAATGGGGTCACATGTGGGGTATTTATACTGCTCTGGCATTCTAGGGGCCCCAAAGCGTGAGAAGAAGTCTGGTATCCAAATGTCTAAAAATGCCCTCCTAAAAGGAATTTGGGCACCTTTGCGCATCTAGGCTGCAAAAAAGTGTCACACATCTGGTATCTCCGTACTCAGGAGAAGTTGGGGAATGTGTTTTGGGGTGTCATTTTACATATACCCATGCTGGGTGAGAGAAATATCTTGGTCAAATGCCAACTTTGTATAAAAAAATGGGAAAAGTTGTCTTTTGCCAAGATATTTCTCTCACCCAGCATGGGTATATGTAAAATGACACCCCAAAACACATTCCCCAACTTCTCCTGAATACGGCGATACCACATGTGTGACACTTTTTTGCAGCCTAGGTGGGCAAAGGGGCCCATATTCCAAAGAGCACCTTTAGGATTTCACAGGTCATTTACCTACTTACCACACATTAGGGCCCCTGGAAAATGCCAGGGCAGTATAACTACCCCACAAGTGACCCCATTTTGGAAAGAAGACACCCCAAGGTATTCCGTGAGGGGCATGGCGAGTTCCTAGAATTTTTTATTTTTTGTCACAAGTTAGTGGAAAATGCTTATTTTTTTTTAAATTTTTTTTTTCATACAAAGTCTCATATTCCACTAACTTGTGACAAAAAATAAAAAGTTCCATGAACTCACTATGCCCATCAGCGAATACCTTGGGGTCTCTTCTTTCCAAAATGGGGTCACTTGTGGGGTAGTTATACTGCCCTGGCATTCTAGGGGCCCAAATGTGTGGTAAGGAGTTTGAAATCAAATTCTGTAAAAAATGACCTGTGAAATCCGAAAGGTGCTCTTTTGAATATGGGCCCCTTTGCCCACCTAGGCTGCAAAAAAGTGTCACACATCTGGTATCTCCGTAATCGGGAGAAGTTGGGGAATGTGTTTTGGGGTGTCATTTTACATATACCCATGCTGGGTGAGAGAAATATCTTGGCAAAAGACAACTTTTCCCATTTTTTTATACAAAGTTGGCATTTGACCAAGATATTTATCTCACCCAGCATGGGTATATGTAAAAAGACACCCCAAAACACATTCCTCAACTTCTCCTGAATACAGAGATACCAGATGTGTGACACTTTTTTGCAGCCTAGGTGGGCAAAGGGGCCCACATTCCAAAGAGCACCTTTCGGATTTCACAGGTCATTTACCTACTTACCACACATTTGGGCCCCTAGAATGCCAGGGCAGTATAACTACCCCACAAGTGACCCCATTTTGGAAAGAAGAGACCCCAAGGTATTTGCTGATGGGCATAGTGAGTTCATGGAAGTTTTTATTTTTTGTCACAAGTTTGTGGAATATGAGACTTTGTATGAAAAAAAAAATTTAAAAAAAAATCATCATTTTCCACTAACTTGTGACAAAAAATAAAAAATTCTAGGAACTCGCCATGCCCCTCACGGAATACCTTGGGGTGTCTTCTTTCCAAAATGGGGTCACTTGTGGGGTAGTTATACTGCCCTGGTATTCTAGGGGCCCAAATGTGTGGTAAGGAGTTTGAAATCAAATTCAGGAAAAAATGAGGAGTGAAATCCGAAAGGTGCTCTTTGGAATATGGGCCCCTTTGCCCACCTAGGCTGCAAAAAAGTGTCACACATCTGGTATCCCCGTACTCAGGAGAAGTTGAGGAATGTGTTTTGGGGTGTCTTTTTACATATACCCATGCTGGGTGAGATAAATATCTTGGTCAAATGACAACTTTGTATAAAAAAATGGGAAAAGTTGTCTTTTGCCAAGATATTTCTCTCACCCAGCATGGGTATATATAAAATGACACCCCAAAACACATTCCCCACCTTCTCCTGAGTACGGAGATACCAGATGTGTGACACTTTTTTGCAGCCTAGGTGGGCAAAGGGGCCCATATTCCAAAGAGCACCTTTCGGATTTCACAGGTCATTTTTTACAGAATTTGATTTCAAACTCCTTACCACACATTTGGGCCCCTAGAATGCCAGGGCAGTATAACTACCCCACAAGTGACCCCATTTTGGAAAGAAGAGACCCCAAGGTATTCGCTGATGGGCATAGTGAGTTCATAGAACTTTTTATTTTTTGTCACAAGTTAGTGGAATATGAGACTTTGTAAGAAAAAAAAAAAAAAAAAAAAATCATAATTTTCCGCTAACTTGTGACAAAAAATAAAAAGTTCTATGAACTCACTATGCCCATCAGCGAATACCTTAGGGTGTGTACTTTCAGAAATGGGGTCATTTGTGGGGTGTTTGTACTGTCTGGGCATTGTAGAACCTCAGGAAACATGACAGGTGCTCAGAAAGTCAGAGCTGCTTCAAAAAGCGGAAATTCACATTTTTGTACCATAGTTTGTAAACGCTATAACTTTTACCCAAACCATTTTTTTTTTACCCAAACATTTTTTTTTTATCAAAGACATGTAGAACTATAAATTTAGAGCAAAATTTCTATATGGATGTCGTTTTTTTTGCAAAATTTTACTACTGAAAGTGAAAAATGTCATTTTTTTGCCAAAAAATCGTTAAATTTCGATTAATAACAAAAAAAGTAAAAATGTCAGCAGCAATGAAATACCACCAAATGAAAGCTCTATTAGTGAGAAGAAAAGGAGGTAAAATTCATTTGGGTGGTAAGTTGCATGACCGAGCAATAAACGGTGAAAGTAGTGTAGGTCAGAAGTGTAAAAAGTGGCCTGGTCTTTCAGGGTGTTTAAGCACTGGGGGCTGAGGTGGTTAAAAAAGGCCAAGTTAGTTTATCTGGCGTTCAATATACTAGATACAGTTAGGCCTGCGTTTCATACATCTGGAATTAGCAAACTAATGTGCTGGGGTTGGGAAAACATATATGTACCCATACTAGAATCTGTCAAAGAAAGCGGTACTCACATATAACAGTCATTCCATCTGTAATCCATACAGTCAAAAGACTGAAAGTATTCCAGTGAGGGAATTTTTTTTATTTAAAAAAGGCCAAGTTAGTTTATCTGGCGTTCAATATACTAGATACAGTTAGGCCTGCGTTTCATACATCTGGAATTAGCAAACTAATGTGCTGGGGTTGGGAAAACATATATGTACCCATACTAGAATCTGTCAAAGAAAGCGGTACTCACATATAACAGTCATTCCATCTGTAATCCATACAGTCAAAAGACTGAAAGTATTCCAGTGAGGGAATTTTTTTTATTTAAAAAAGGCCAAGTTAGTTTATCTGGCGTTCAATATACTAGATACAGTTAGGCCTGCGTTTCATACATCTGGAATTAGCAAACTAATGTGCTGGGGTTGGGAAAACATATATGTACCCATACTAGAATCTGTCAAAGAAAGCGGTACTCACATATAACAGTCATTCCATCTGTAATCCATACAGTCAAAAGACTGAAAGTATTCCAGTGAGGGAATTTTTTTTATTTAAAAAAGGCCAAGTTAGTTTATCTGGCGTTCAATATACTAGATACAGTTAGGCCTGCGTTTCATACATCTGGAATTAGCAAACTAATGTGCTGGGGTTGGGAAACATATATGTACCCATACTAGAATCTGTCAAAGAAAGCGGTACTCACATATAACAGTCATTCCATCTGTAATCCATACAGTCAAAAGACTGAAAGTATTCCAGTGAGGGAATTTTTTTTTTATTTAAAAAAGGCCAAGTTAGTTTATCTGGCGTTCAATATACTAGATACAGTTAGGCCTGCGTTTCATACATCTGGAGTTAGCAAACTAATGTGCTGGGGTTGGGAAAACATATATGTACCCATACTAGAATCTGTCAAAGAAAGCGGTACTCACATATAACAGTCATTCCATCTGTAATCCATACAGTCAAAAGACTGAAAGTATTCCAGTGAGGGATTTTTTTTTATTTAAAAAAGGCCAAGTTAGTTTATCTGGCGTTCAATATACTAGATACAGTTAGGCCTGCGTTTCATACATCTGGAATTAGCAAACTAATGTGCTGGGGTTGGGAAAACATATATGTACCCATACTAGAATCTGTCAAAGAAAGCGGTACTCACATATAACAGTCATTCCATCTGTAATCCATACAGTCAAAAGACTGAAAGTATTCCAGTGAGGGAATTTTTTTTATTTAAAAAAGGCCAAGTTAGTTTATCTGGCGTTCAATATACTAGATACAGTTAGGCCTGCGTTTCATACATCTGGAATTAGCAAACTAATGTGCTGGGGTTGGGAAAACATATATGTACCCATACTAGAATCTGTCAAAGAAAGCGGTACTCACATATAACAGTCATTCCATCTGTAATCCATACAGTCAAAAGACTGAAAGTATTCCAGTGAGGGAATTTTTTTTATTTAAAAAAGGCCAAGTTAGTTTATCTGGCGTTCAATATACTAGATACAGTTAGGCCTGCGTTTCATACATCTGGAATTAGCAAACTAATGTGCTGGGGTTGGGAAAACATATATGTACCCATACTAGAATCTGTCAAAGAAAGCGGTACTCACATATAACAGTCATTCCATCTGTAATCCATACAGTCAAAAGACTGAAAGTATTCCAGTGAGGGAATTTTTTTTTTATTTAAAAAAGGCCAAGTTAGTTTATCTGGCGTTCAATATACTAGATACAGTTAGGCCTGCGTTTCATACATCTGGAATTAGCAAACTAATGTGCTGGGGTTGGGAAAACATATATGTACCCATACTAGAATCTGTCAAAGAAAGCGGTACTCACATATAACAGTCATTCCATCTGTAATCCATACAGTCAAAAGACTGAAAGTATTCCAGTGAGGGAATTTTTTTTTTATTTAAAAAAGGCCAAGTTAGTTTATCTGGCGTTCAATATACTAGATACAGTTAGGCCTGCGTTTCATACATCTGGAATTAGCAAACTAATGTGCTGGGGTTGGGAAAACATATATGTACCCATACTAGAATCTGTCAAAGAAAGCGGTACTCACATATAACAGTCATTCCATCTGTAATCCATACAGTCAAAAGACTGAAAGTATTCCAGTGAGGGAATTTTTTTTATTTAAAAAAGGCCAAGTTAGTTTATCTGGCGTTCAATATACTAGATACAGTTAGGCCTGCGTTTCATACATCTGGAATTAGCAAACTAATGTGCTGGGGTTGGGAAAACATATATGTACCCATACTAGAATCTGTCAAAGAAAGCGGTACTCACATATAACAGTCATTCCATCTGTAATCCATACAGTCAAAAGACTGAAAGTATTCCAGTGAGGGAATTTTTTTTTTATTTAAAAAAGGCCAAGTTAGTTTATCTGGCGTTCAATATACTAGATACAGTTAGGCCTGCGTTTCATACATCTGGAATTAGCAAACTAATGTGCTGGGGTTGGGAAAACATATATGTACCCATACTAGAATCTGTCAAAGAAAGCGGTACTCACATATAACAGTCATTCCATCTGTAATCCATACAGTCAAAAGACTGAAAGTATTCCAGTGAGGGAATTTTTTTTTTATTTAAAAAAGGCCAAGTTAGTTTATCTGGCGTTCAATATACTAGATACAGTTAGGCCTGCGTTTCATACATCTGGAATTAGCAAACTAATGTGCTGGGGTTGGGAAAACATATATGTACCCATACTAGAATCTGTCAAAGAAAGCGGTACTCACATATAACAGTCATTCCATCTGTAATCCATACAGTCAAAAGACTGAAAGTATTCCAGTGAGGGAATTTTTTTTATTTAAAAAAGGCCAAGTTAGTTTATCTGGCGTTCAATATACTAGATACAGTTAGGCCTGCGTTTCATACATCTGGAATTAGCAAACTAATGTGCTGGGGTTGGGAAAACATATATGTACCCATACTAGAATCTGTCAAAGAAAGCGGTACTCACATATAACAGTCATTCCATCTGTAATCCATACAGTCAAAAGACTGAAAGTATTCCAGTGAGGGAATTTTTTTTTTATTTAAAAAAGGCCAAGTTAGTTTATCTGGCGTTCAATATACTAGATACAGTTAGGCCTGCGTTTCATACATCTGGAATTAGCAAACTAATGTGCTGGGGTTGGGAAAACATATATGTACCCATACTAGAATCTGTCAAAGAAAGCGGTACTCACATATAACAGTCATTCCATCTGTAATCCATACAGTCAAAAGACTGAAAGTATTCCAGTGAGGGGATTTTGCTTATAAAAAATAATATATTTCATTGTGGTGCGAGTTGAATCGCAACAATGAAGAAAAATACTATTAAGGGACGAGGACGCGGTCGTGGTGGTGTCCGTGGAGCCTCTGTTGCTGGTAGAGGACGTGGCCGTTCGGCCCCAGGCGCACACAGTAGGGAACGAACTCCCTCAACTAGCCGGCAGAATGTACCGCAATATCTCGTGGGGCCCAATGACGCTCTTAGGATGGTAAGGCCTGAGCAGGTACAGGCATTAATCGATTGGGTGGCCGACAGTGCTTCCAGCACGTTCACCACATGGTCTTCCACCCAGTCTTCTGCGGAAAGCGCACAGGTGGCACCTGAAAACCAAGCCCATCAGTCTGTCACATCACCCCCAAGCATATCAGGGAAACGGTCTGAGCCACAAGTTATGCAGCAGTCTCTTCTTCTGTTTGAAGACTCTGCTTCCAGGGTTTCCCAGGGGCGTCCACCTAGCCCTTCCCCATTGGAGGAAGACATACCATGCACTGACGCACAACCACTTATGTCTCCAGATGAAGAGGACATGGGAATACCACCACAGCAGAGTCACCGACTCTCTGATGATGACGAAACACAGGTGCCCACTGCCGCGTCTTTTTGCAGTGTGCAGACTGAACAGGAGGAGGTCAGGGAGGGAGACTGGGTGGAAGACGATGCAGAGGACGATGAGGTCTTAGACCCCACATGGACTGAAGGTCGTGGCGATGACTTTCACAGTTCAGAGGAAGAGGTAGTGGTGAGACCGAGACAACAGCGAAGCCAAAGAGGGAGCAGGGGGCCAAAGCAGACGAGCCGCCGCCCCCAGAGTTCGCCTGCTACTGGACATCGCCAACAGGGACCCAGCCCCACAAAGGCAGCTTCAAAGAGTTCCCTGGCATGGCACTTCTTTAAACAATGTCCTACCGACAAGACCCGAGTGACTTGCACGCTCTGCCATCAGAGCCTGAGGCGAGGCATTAACGTTCTGAACCTCAGCACAACCTGCATGACCAGGCATCTACATGCAAAGCATGAACTGCAGTGGGGTACACACCTTAAAAACCAGGCACTCGCTGAGGCTCCCCCTGCTCCCTCTACCGCTGCTGCCTCGGCTTCCGCCTCGAGAGGAATGTTGCCACCTGCCGAGCAGCAAACAGAGGATGTGCCACCGCCACCGTCAACTAGCGTCTCCACTATATCACACAGCAGCGTTCAGCTCTCAATATCTCAAACCTTAGAGAGGAAGCGCAAATTCCCCCCGAGTCACCCTCGAGCCCTTGGCCTGAACGCCAGCATTTCTAAACTGCTGGCCTTTGAAATGCTGTCATTCCGGCTGGTGGACACAGACAGCTTCAAACAGCTGATGGCCATGGCTGTCCCGCAGTATGTGGTTCCCAGCCGCCACTACTTCTCCAAGACAGCCGTGCCTTCCCTGCACATGCAAGTGTCCGATAAAATCAAGTGTGCACTGCGCAACGCCATTTGTGGCAAGGTCCACCTAACCACAGATACGTGGACCAGTAAGCACGGCCAGGGACGCTATATCTCACTAACTGCACACTGGATGAATGTAGTGGCGGCTGGGCCCCCGGCGGACAGTTCCTTGGCGCACGTCCTTCCGCCCCCTAGGATCGCAGGGCATCATTCTCTGCCTCCTGTAGCCTCCTCCTCCTACTCGGCTTCCTCCTCCACTGCTTCCACCAGCTCATCCGGTCAGCCACACACCTTCACCACCAACTTCAGCACAGCCCGGGGTAAACGTCAGCAGGCCATTCTGAAACTCATATGTTTGGGGGACAGGCCCCACACCGCACAGGAGTTGTGGCGGGGTATTGAACAACAGACCGACGAGTGGTTTCTGCCGGTGGGCCTCAAGCCAGGCCTGGTGGTATGCGATAATGGGCGAAATCTCGTGGCAGCTCTGGGACTAGCCGGTTTGACGCACATCCCTTGCCTGGCGCATGTGCTGAACTTGGTGGTGCAGAGGTTCATTCACCACTACCCCAACATGTCAGAGCTGCTGCATAAAGTGCGGGCCGTCTGTGCGCGCTTCCGCCGTTAACATCCTGCCGCTGCTCGCCTGTCTGCGCTACAGCGGAACTTCGGCCTTCCCGCTCACCGCCTCATATGCGACGTGCCCACCCGGTGGAACTCCACCTTGCACATGCTGGAGAGACTGTGCGAGCAGCAGCAGGCCATAGTGGAGTTTCAGCTGCAGCACGCTCGCGTCAGTCGTACTGCCGAACAGCACCACTTCACCACCAATGAATGGGCCTCCATGCGAGACCTGTGTGCCCTGCTGCGCTGTTTCGAGTACTCCACCAACATGGCCAGTGGCGATGACACTGTTATCAGCGTTACAATACCACTTCTATGTCTCCTTGAGAAAACACTTAGGGCAATGATGTTAGAGGAGGTGGCCCAGGTGGAGGAGGAGGATGAGGGCTCGTTTCTAACACTTTCGGGCCAGTCTGTTCGAAGTGGCTCAGAGGGAGGTTTGTTTAAGCAGCAGAGGACAGGTTCACAAGTCGCCAGCCAAGGCACTGTACTGGAGGACGAGGAGGAGGAGGAGGTGGAGGGGGACGAGGATGACGCAAGTTCACAGCGGGGTGGCAGCCCAGGCCCATCACTGGTGCGTGGCTGGGGGGATACGGTGGACGATGACGATACGCCTCCCACAGAGGACAGCTTGTCCTTACCCATGGGTAGCCTGGCCCACATGAGCGAATATATGCTCCAATGCCTGCGCAACGACAGCAGAGTTGCCCACGTTTTAACGTGTGCAGACTACTGGGTGGCCACCCTGCTGGATCCCCGGTATAAAGACAATGTGCCCACTTTAATTCCTGAACTGGAGCGCGACCGTAAGATGCGCGAGTACAAGCGCACGCTGATAGAGGCGCTCTTGAGAGCATTCCCACATGTCACAGGGGAACAGGTGGAAGGTGAAGGCAGAGGAGTAGCAAGAGGTCGCCAACGCAGCTGTGTCACGGCCAGCTCATCTGAGGGCAGGGTTAGCATGGCAGAAATTTGGAAAAGTTTTGTCTCCACGCCACAGCTATCTGCACCGACACCTGATACGGAACGTGTTAGCAGGAGGCAGCATTTCACTAACATGGTTGAACAGTATGTCTGCACACCCCTCCACATCCTGACGGATGGTTCGGCCCCATTCAACTACTGGGTTTCGAAATTGTCCACGTGGCCAGAGTTAGCATGTTATGCCTTGGAGGTGCTTTCCTGCCCGGCGGCCAGCGTTTTATCTGAACGCGTATTCAGCACGGCAGGGGGCGTCATTACTGACAAGCGCAGCCGCCTGTCCACAGCCAACGTGGACAAGCTGACCTTCATAAAGATGAACCAGGCATGGATCCCACAGGACCTGTCCCTCCCTTGTGCAGAGTAGTCCTTATTAACTGCCTAAAACATGTCTTGTTGTGCTACGGGCCACTTCTTTATTTGATACAAATTTTATGAAACCCACAGTTGAATGAAACTCTTCTCTGTCTGGGCGCCGGGGCCTAACCAGATGAAAGTGGCCGGTTAAACTAACGGGTGACATGAAGCCATAACCTCTGCCATGCTACCTCTGTCTTCTGTCTGGGTGCTGAGGCCTAAGTCAAATAAAGCGGTCTTCTGCTGTGCTGGGGGATATGAAGCTAATCTCTGACCTCTCTCCTCTGTCTGGGTCCAAAGGCCTAAATCACTGAAAGAGGCCTTCTCCTGTGGTGTGTGATATGATGCCAGAATATGTGCTGTGGGGCCTCTCTCCTCTTCCTGGGTGCAGGGGTCAAATAAACTAAATTGTGGCCTACTCCTGTGGTGGTTGATATGATGCCTGATTCTCTGATGTGGAACCTCTCTCCTCTGTTTGGGTGAAGGGGTCAAAGTAACTAAATGGTGGCTTCTCCTGTGGTGGCTGATATGATGCCAGAATATGTGCTGTGGTGCCTCTCTCCTCTTCCTGGGTGCGGGGGTCAAAGTAACTCAATGGTGGCTTCTCCTGTGGTGGCTGATATGATGCCAGAATATGTGCTGTGGTGCCTCTCTCCTCTTCCTGGGTGCGGGGGTCAAAGTAACTCAATGGTGGCTTCTCCTGTGGTGGCTGATATGATGCCAGAATATGTGCTGTGGTGCCTCTCTCCTCTTCCTGGGTGCAGGGGTCAAAGTAACTAAATGGTGGCTTCTCCTGTGGTGGTTGATATGATGCCTGATTCTCTGCTGTGAAACCTCTCTCCTCCATCTGGGTGTAGGGGTCAAAGTCTTTCAAAGTCGCCTTCTCCTGTGCTGATTGATATAAAGCTGATGGTTATGCCATCTGACATGGTTGCCAGGGTCTGATTCAATGGGGGCCTACTCCTGTGGTGGGTGATCTAAATGCCTGATTCTCTGCTGTGAAACCTCTCTCCTCCGTCTGGGTGTAGGGGTCAAAGTCTTTCAAAGTCGCCTTCTCCTGTGCTGATTGATATGAAGCTGATGGTTGTGCCATCTGACATGGTTGCCGGGGTCCCATTAAATTGGGGCCTACTCCTGTGGTGGGTGATCTAAATGCCTGATTCTCTGCTTTGAAACCTCTCTCCTCCGTCCGGGTGTAGGGGTCAAAGTCTGTCAAAGTCGCCTTCTCCTGTGCTGATTGATATAAAGCTTATGCTTGTGCCATCTGACATGGTTGCCGGGGTCTGATTCAATGGTGGCCTACTCCTGTGGTGGGTGATCTAAATGCCTGATTCTCTGCTGTGTAACCTCTCTCCTCCGTCTGGGTGTAGGGGTCAAAGTAACTAAATGGTGGCCTACTCCTGTGGTGGGTGATATGATGCCTGGTTCTCTGCTGTGGGACCTCTCTCCTTTGTCTGGGTGCTGTGGTCAAAATAATAGTAAGTGACCTTCTCCATTGGTGGGTGACTTGAAGCCTGATTCTGTGCTATGGGACCTCACTCCAATTAATATTGTTTAATTTTTATTTATTTTATGTTAACTCATCATTTCCCTATCTACATTTGTTTGCAGGGGATTTAACTACATTTTGCTGCCTTTTGCAGCCCTCTAGCCCTTTCCGGGTGTGTTTTACAGCCTTTTTAGTGCCCAAAAGTTCGGGTCCCCATTGACTTCTATGGGGTTCGGGTTCGGGATGAAGTTCGGGTCGAGTTCGGATCCCGAACCCGAACATTTTTCGAAAGTTCGGCCGAACTCGTCGAACCCGAACATCCAGGTGTTCGCTCAACTCTACTCAAGACACCCAGCAAAAAGTCCTCCCAATCCTGGATCGCTTCAAGAATCTTAGGACGAAGCAGCAGTACCACAGTCGGTTCTTCTTTCAAAAATCCTTTATTTCCAAACAGCAGGAAATGGAGCTCAACGCGTTTCGGGGCACAAAATAAGTCCCCTTCATCAGAAGCAGAGGACAAGGGAACGACATCCAGGACTGGGACTCTTTAAGCGGTACCCGCAGCATGGTGTGAAGTGAACACCAGGACTTGAACTTCTTATGCGGTACCTGCAGCAAGGTGTGAATGGAACACCAGGATTTAAACTAAGGTGACTTTGTTTATATTTTGTTAACCTGCCAAGTGTGAATAAACACTGAAGAGTTTAAGTTAAAGACTTTGTTGTTGCCTCTATAATGCGTCCGCTAACCTGTCTACCAGAGCGAATCCCCACAATATATATATATATATATACACTCACCTAAAGAATTATTAGGAACACCTGTTCTATTTCTCATTAATGCAATTATCTAGTCAACCAATCACATGGCAGTTGCTTCAATGCATTTAGGGGGGTGGTCCTGGTCAAGACAATCTCCTGAACTCCAAACTGAATGTCAGAATGGGAAAGAAAGGTGATTTAAGCAATTTTGAGCGTGGCATGGTTGTTGGTGCCAGACGGGCCGGTCTGAGTATTTCACAATCTGCTCAGTTACTGGGATTTTCACGCACAACCATTTCTAGGGTTTACAAAGAATGGTGTGAAAAGGGAAAAACATCCAGTATGTGGCAGTCCTGTGGGCAAAAATGCCTTGTGGATGCTAGAGGTCAGAGGAGAATGGGCCGACTGATTCAAGCTGATAGAAGAGCAACGTTTACTGAAATAACCACTCGTTACAACCGAGGTATGCAGCAAAGCATTTGTGAAGCCACAACACGCACAACCTTGAGGCGGATGGGCTACAACAGTAGAAGACCCCACCGGGTACCACTCATCTCCATTACAAATAGGAAAAAGAGGCTACAATTTGCACAAGCTCACCAAAATTGGACTGTTGAAGACTGGAAAAATGTTGCCTGGTCTGATGAATCTCGATTTCTGTTGAGACATTCAAATGGTAGAGTCCGAATTTGTCGTAAACAGAATGAGAACATGTATCCATCCTCTGATGGCTACTTCCAGCAGGATAATGCACCATGTCACAAAGCTCGAATCATTTCAAATTGGTTTCTTGAACATGACAATGAGTTCACTGTACTAAAATGGCCCCCACAGTCACCAGATCTCAACCCAATAGAGCATCTTTGGGATGTGGTGGAACGGGAGCTTCGTGCCCTGGATGTGCATCCCTCAAATCTCCATCAACTGCAAGATGCTATCCTATCAATATGGGCCAACATTTCTAAAGAATGCTATCAGCACCTTGTTGAATCAATGCCACGTAGAATTAAGGCAGTTCTGAAGGCAAAAGGGGGTCCAACACCGTATTAGTATGGTGTTCCTAATAATTCTTTAGGTGAGTGTATAAATATATATATCGCTTGACAAAGGCCTTATTGAGTAGGCCGAAACGTTGCTTGGGAAATAAATTGGGTCATCACCTTTTCACTTGAAGTTGGAGTGCTGCCTCGTTCTTTGGATTTTTTAATATATATATATATATATATATATATATATATATTAAGGCATTTGCCTGGATTTGTGGGAGGGGCTGAGGTCCGCCTCCAGCCTATTTAGGGCACCCCCCCTTACCTGGCTCCTGCACCGTCTGAGGTCTGAGCTTTGTGAGAGGAAGTCGCTTGTTGGAGTTCTGAGGAATTTACCTGCGAGCCGCTGATTTTCTGAGAGCTTTTCGTCGCCGTCTGGTTCTGGTTTTGGAGCATTGCTGTTCTTTTCCCAGCTTCACTCGGTTCACTGTGGGTCGCGTTTGCCCGTCAAACTGTGAGTTATTTCGTACGGGTCAGCAGGGCCTCACGGTTGCCCCAGTACCGGTTCATCTCATTTCATCAAGGCGCACCAATGTCACGGTTTTCATACAAGTCACCAGCATTCATTTCTGTCACACCTGTTTCATGCGTATTTATTCACAAACCGCACCACCATTCCGGTCATACAACTCTGGCAGCATGCGGCCAATGGTTCCTGGATTAAATCCCCCTTTTCTGTTGTTCTTTTCACACACGCTGCACCCATGTCACGGCTTCTCGCAGCAATCACCGGCAGCTCATTGCTCATGCCTATTCTGGCGTCTCCCCACAGGACCGTCACTCCGGTCAGCTCCCTGATGGTTCCAGCCCCATTCCCCATTTCTGGTTTTCACCCCTCAAACATCCAACATTCATGCCCTCCTCCCCCCCCCCTCCCTCCCCTCCTCGTATTTCATGTACACAGCACAGAGGCCAGCTGCGGTACACCCGGCACACCCCCCATTCATTTCAAACTCCACTGGGCTTGCCGCGGCGCAGACATCCCCTCCCCACCGCCTCCTGCCTGTTTTCCGCTCCTCCTGCCGCGCGGCCGATGGCGCCCGGCCCCGTCCTGGGGCCTGGTCTGCGCATGCGCGGCCGGGGTTCTGCGCATGCGCGGCGATTCCGTCGGCGCATGCGCGGTGTCCCGGCGGCCGTGCGCGCCGCATCTGTGCGGGGGGCCGCCGTCGGACGGCAGGGGAGCCTTCCAGCACGCCCCTCTAGTCATATAACACCCCAGCAGCCCCAACAAAAAAAAATAAAAAAATAATCAATGATAATGGAAGCACTGGGGGGAGGAGTTATCGTCTGGTCATCCAAAAAAAAAAATATATATATATATATTATAATTTGTTGCATCATAATAAATAAATAGGAGGGAATTGCAGGGACACGGTCCAAAATGTTCCATTAAATTGCAGGCACGCGCTTTCCGCCTGGGCATGGCCACGCGGCACGCACTGGTCTCTTTTCACACCAGGCGCAAGCTGTCATTTCATGAACAACCGCCATGATCCTCCCGGTCAAGTATATGTACCATATGCATTTGCACATTTCATCACACTATGTTATGTCTACCCTCCCCCTTATTTTTTTAGGCGGTCAACCTATACTGTATTTTACACTACCGTGTGTCCGGAGAATTTTTCTTGGTACCAGGTACGTTCACCTGCTCATTTACCAAAATCTTCCTTATATTTCGGATGGTCCCGTTAGGGTCAGCGTGCTGGCCTTAGGGGCACTATCATCCCACTAGGTACCCCCCTCTTCTTTGGCTTCGCCGGCAGTTAGTGGTCCCGCGAGGCCGACACCCCGCCTCAAACGTACAGAGGCACCTGCCCAACGCGCCACCTCGTTAGTAAGCCGCCTCGCATGTTGCATAGAGAGGGCCTCACCTGTCACTCCCTTCCCCTAGTCCTGTCTTACAGTCACCGAGAGGCCAACGCTCCTGCCGCTACCACGAGTGGCCTCATTATCCCCTCGCGCCAAATCATAGGTAGAGCCTTTCAAAGCCACTTGGCAATTAGCAGGGCCTCATCTGTCACCATGCAAGTGTAATTTTTTCGCCGTTCGGCCTAGCTAGCCAGCACGATCCTGCGTGGCCTCAAACTAATCAACTTTTTTTTTGTAGTATGTCGCTGGATGGGTTAGAAAACTTCTCCCTACCTGGCATCCCTGCTAGATCTGTCACTGCTACTCCGGGAGACGATCTAGCCAGTCCAGCGTCCATCCGGTCCTGGACAATTCCACGCATCACGGCGGAGTTGAGGAAACGGCATGCTCCCTTCCCCGCCACGGCAAGGAAAGCGGAGCTGTTCCGGCTGCTACGCGCATCAACCAATAATAGGGATGCGGGGGAAGGACCCAGCCAGTCCGGCACCGGGGACATCCATGCCATGCTGGCCTCTCTGATGACATCTGTGTCAACAGTCAACGCCAGGTTGGAGAGGCTAGAATCGGTCACCACGACCCTCTCCTTGGCGGGTCCGCCACCGGCGGCATCACCGGCGATCACGCCGTCCATTAGCGTGGAGGACCAGGAAGTCAACCCGGCGCATATGATTCCTGAGCACTTGAAACGGGATATCCTGGGAGGTAAGGATGTAAACCTGGCCTCCCTTCTGATTGCCTCCCAGGACGTGGTTGAAAACACGATTTACGCCTATGACGAGGAGTCAGTTGTGGTCAAGTCCAGGGATGCCCGGCTCAATAGGAAATTGACCATTCCCGAATTCGTGTTGGCCTTCGGAATCTATAGAGAGGTCATCTGTGCGGTCCACCCCAACAGAAGGGAGGAATTCGACCTCTACTTACACAAACTGGTGGACTTGGGCAACAAATACGGAGTGTCAGCAATTTATGACTATCACAGGTCTTTTTCGGCGAAGGTGGCGGGGGCTTTCTCCCAGTACGGAGTCCGCTCCAACTGGGCGAGGATCGACACGGTCATATTCTGTCGCCACTTCGCAGGCCTTAGGACCCCAGCCTGTGCGCACTGCTCCTCCACAGCCCACACCACCAATTTCTGCCCGAACACGTCGGTCAGACAGGGCCTCTCCCAGGCAGCTGGTCCCTCCGGGGTCCCGGAAAGACTGGCCCGGGACAAACTGGGTCGGCCGATCAAGTTTCTAGGCAAATCCATGATTTGCAATAATTTCAATGAGGGGTCCTGTAATTATAACGGGTGTAAGTTGTTACATATATGCACCAAATGTTTCCGGGCACATGCCAAGTCCATGTGTCCAAATAAAATGTTTACTAAACCGTATCTAACAACCATCAACATGCCAGTTTTTACCGCGCTCATGTCGCAACACCCCTCCAGGCATCTCTCAGATTTCCTCATTTCAGGGTTGACAGAAGGATTCCACACGGACATCCTGTATATGCCAACTGGCACCCTGGAATGTCCCAATCTTCTATCCGCTCTACACAACCCCACCGCCATTAACGCCCTCATAGCCCAAGAAGTAACGAAGGGTTTTGTACTAGGTCCTTTCAAGACTCCCCCATTCGCCACATGGCGCACCAACCCCATTGGCATCGTCACTGGGAAATCTTCCCAGAAACAGAGGCTCATCATCGACCTATCGGCGCCTCACGGGACAGGCAACCCCAGTCTCAACTCCCTCATTCCCTCGGAGGGATTCTCTCTGCAGTACACCACCATAGATCACGCCATCACGGCCATCAGTCAAGTAGGGGTGGGGGCGTGGCTCAGCAAAACCGACATCGCCAACGCCTTCAAATTACTACCGATTCACCCTACACTGTGGCACCTGCACGGCATCAAGTGGTCTGGGGATTATTATTTTTTCTCCCGATTGACCTTCGGGTCCAAAAGCAGCCCGGCCATCTTCGACGTGTTTGCAGAAGCATTATGCTGGTTGCTATTGAATGTAGCAAGGTGCCCGCTGGTTTTACATTACCTTGATGACTTCCTATTGGTGGAAGAGAACACTTCCCCTCCTTCCAGCCTCAGAGCCACCATCAAGCTGTTCAAGGAACTGGGGGTCCCCCTCTCCACCAAGAAGACAGAGGGGCCGGACACGATCATCACCTTCCTGGGTATCCAGTTGGATTCAGCTTCAATGCAAGCCAGTTTGCCGTCCGGGAAGATCCAGGACATTCTCACCCACATAGACGGCTATCTTCAACTCGGCACCTGCAACCGCAGAGAACTACAGTCCCTGCTGGGCTCCCTGAACTTTGCCATGCGCATCATACCCCAGGGTCGCTCATTTATTTCACGGCTTCTGCACCTCTTCCCCTTGTTCCTACACGACTCGCACAGATTGTCCCTGGATGCCCACGCTGCGGCTGATCTGGGAATGTGGAGGAGATTTCTGTCCACCTGGAATGGCAGGAGCTTGTTTCTCCCTCAGCTGTCGGACTCTTCCCCCTCTATCTGGTCAGATGCGGCATCTACCACAGGCTTTGCGGCCATATTTGGGGACGATTGGCTGTGGGGCAGCTGGCCTCCTGAGGTCCAGGGTCTGGAAGGATTCTCCACTACCTCAGCGCTTTTTGAGATCTATCCCATCGTAGCGGCTGCCGTGGCGTGGGGTCATTTATGGGCAAATCTGGCTGTCCGCTGCTACTCAGACAACCAAGCAACCTGCCAGATCATCAACAAAGGTCGTTCTAAATCCCTCACAATCATGATGTTCATGCGAAGACTTACTTGGCTGGCCGCCTGCAATAATTTTTTCTTGCATTGTTTCCATGTCCCGGGGGTATGCAATTCGGCTGCTGACAATTTGTCTCGCTTCAAATTTCAGGCATTTCATCAGGATCTCCCATCAGCATCACCCACTGCCTCCAGCACCCCGTCATTTCAGCAACTCATTCTGGACTAGAGGCCATCATGCCTCTTAACCCTGAAGCAGCCAATTTTGACTTTAAAGAAGACCTGTCAGCTCATCTATGTGGTATAGTGTATATGACATATCAGCTCTCCGGTTTGGTGCAGTATACTGTAGATAACCTGTCAGCTCTCCTGTGTGGTGTAGTATAGAGGATCTGTCAGCAATCCTGTGTGGTATAATATAGATGATCTGTCAGATCTCCTGTGTGGTGTAGTATAGAGGATCTGTCAGATCTCCTGTGTGGTGTAGTATAGAGGATCTGTCAGCTCTCCTGTGTGGTGTAGTATAGAGGATCTGTCAGATCTCCTGTGTGGTGTAGTATAGAATATCTGTCAGCAATCCTGTGTGATGTAATATAGAGGATCTGTCAGATCTCCTATGTGGTGTAGTATAGAGGATCTGTCAGCAATTCTGTGTGATGTAATAAAGAGGATCTGTCAGATCTCCTGTGTGGTGTAGTATAGAGGATCTGTCAGCAATCCTTTGTGATGTAATATAGAGGATCTGTCAGATCTCCTGTATGGCTCAGTATAGAGGATCTGTTAGCTCTCCTGTGGGGTGCAGTATAGAGGATCTGTCAGATCTCCTGTGTGGTGTAGTATAGAATATCTGTCAGCAATCCTGTGTGATGTAATATAGAGGATCTGTCAGATCTCCTGTGTAGTGTAGTATAGAATATCTGTCAGCAATTCTGTGTGATGTAATAAAGAGGATCTGTCAGCTCTCCTGTGTGGTGTAGTATAGAGGATCTGTCAGCTCTCCTGTGTGGTGTAGTATACATTATCTGTCAGCAATCCTGTGTGATGTAATATAGAGGATCTGTCAGATCTCCTGTGTGGTGTAGTATAGAGGATCTGTCAGATCTCCTGTGTGGTGTATTATAGAGGATCTGTCAGCTCTCCTGTGTGATGCAATAAAGAGGATCTGTCAGCTCTCCTGTGTGGTGTAGTATAGAGGATCTGTCAGCTCTCCTGTGTGGTGTAGTATACATTATCTGTCAGCAATCCTGTGTGATGTAATATAGAGGATCTGTCAGATCTCCTGTGTGGTGTAGTATAGAGGATCTGTCAGCTCTCCTGTGTGATGTAATATAGAGGATCTGTCAGATCTCCTGTGTGGTGTAGTATAGAGGATCTGTCAGATCTCCTGTGTGGTGTAGTATAGAGGATCTGTCAGATCTCCTGTGTGGTGTAGTATAGAGGATCTGTTAGCTCTCCTCTGGGGTGCAGTATAGAGGATCTGTCAGATCTCCTGTGTGGTGTAGTATAGAGGATCTGTTAGCTCTCCTCTGGGGTGCAGTATAGAGGATCTGTCAGCTCTCCTGTGTGGTGTAGTATAGAGGATCTGTCAGATCTCCTGTGTGCAGTGGCGTCGCCAGGGGGGGGCCAGAGGGGGCCACGGCCCCCCCTACATCATGCTGTGCCCCCCCATGTGCCCCCCCAACTAAAATGCCCCCCCAAGTGAGCCGCCGCCGCCGGGCACAGGGAGATGAGCACTTCCATTGCGCTCATCTCCTTAGTAATCTGCCTGTGCCAGCGGAGGTGCAGGGGAGGGAGAGGCGTGTCCCTTCCCCTTCCTCTGATAGGCTGCAGGCACTAGGCCGGCAGCCTATCGGAGGCCGGCGAAGGCGGGGCGATGACGTCATCGCACCGCCCGAGCCTTACAGCGCGGGACACAGGAAGAGTCTGCATCGCATCGCATCGCTGACACTGAGGTAAGTATAAGTGTTTTTTTTTTTTGTTTGTTTTTTTTTACAATAGTGTTACTGGCAATGGGGGGGCTTATTACAATTGGGGGGCTTATTACAATGAGGGGGGCTTATTACAGTGGGGGGGCTTATTACAATGGGGGGCTTATTACAATGGGGGGGCTTATTACAATAGGGGGCTTATTACAATGGGGGGGCTTATTACAATGAGGGGGGCTTATTACAATGGGGGGGCTTATTACAATGGGGGGGGGGTTATTACAATGAGGGGGGCTTATTACAATGGGGGGGCTTATTACAATGAGGGGGCTTATTACAATGAGGGGGCTTATTACAATGAGGGGGCTTATCACAATGGGGGGGGCTTATTACAATGGGGGGATTATTACAATGAGGGGGCTTATTACAATGGGGGGGGGTTATTACAATGGGGGGGCTTATTACAATGAGGGGGGCTTATTACAATGAGGGGGGCTTATTACAATGGGGGGCTTATTACAATGAGGGGGGCTTATTACAATGGGGGGGCTTATTACAATGAGGAGGGCTTATTACAATGGGGGGCTTATTACAATGGGGGGCTTATTACAATGGGGGGGCTTATTACAATGGGGGGGCTTAATACTGGCACATGATGATGGGGGGGCTTAATACTGGCACATGATGATGGGGGGGCTTAATACTGGCACATGATGATGGGGGGGCTTATTACTGGCACGTGATGGGGGGCTTATTACTGGCACGTGATGGGGGGCTTATTACTGGCACGTGATGGGGGGCTTATTACTGGCACGTGATGGGGGGCTTATTACTGGCACGTGATGGGGGGCTTATTACTGGCACGTGATGGGGGGCTTGTTACTGGCACATTGGGGGGCTCTTGTTACTGGCAGTGGCACGTTATTGAGGGCACTTATTACTGGCACATTATTGGTGGGCACTATAGGGGCATCTACTGAGGCCACAAAGAAGGGGTGTTTTATATGGGGGGCTCTGTACAGTAGCATTTTATACTGGGACACATTATGGTGGGTACTATGGAGAAGGGGAGACAGGAGTACTATGGAGTCATCTACGGGGGGCACTAAGAAGGGGTATTTTATACTTGCAAATTATGGGGGACACTGAGGGCATCTACTGGGGCACGATATATGGGGCATTTTATACTGGTACATTATGGGGGGCACTAGCAGGAAGGGGGGAGAGGAGCACTATGGAGCCATTTACTGGGGCACTATATAGGGGTATTTTATACTGGCACATTATGGGGGACATTAGCTCAACTGGGGGCATTACAAGGGGGTATGTTTTGCACATTATAAAGAGAATTCTTTCTACTGGGGGGCATTATGGTGGGTTTTATTACTCCCCCATGGTATGACCCCCTAGTAGCAGCACCAGCCTCTCCCTGCTCTGCTATCCCTCTGCCCCTTCTCCAAATCCTTATTATGAAATCTTTCTCATTAGGATAAAACACAACATCAGCTCCGCCGAGCCCCCGGCCAAAGTGTTGAAGTGGCGTCCGAGATCCCCAAGGGCCAAGCCAAGTAACTGTAAGTCTTCATGTGAAATATGCTTTTTTTATATATGTACACTCCTGTGAGAGGCGGGGAGGGAGATCTGTGGATGACACTGTTATAGGGAGGGAGATCTGTGGATGACACTGTTATAGGGAGGGAGATCTGTGGATGACACTGTTATAGGGAGGGAGATCTGTGGATGACACTGTTATAGGGAGGGAGATCTGTGGATGACACTGTTATAGGGAGGGAGATCTGTGGATGACACTGTTATAGGGAGGGAGATCTGTGGATGACACTGTTATAGGGAGGGAGATCTGTGGATGACACTGTTATGGAGGGGGGAATGGGGATGACACTGTCATGGGGTGGATCTGGGGATGACACATATAGCATAAGATGCTATATACGGTATGTGGCATCCACAGATCCCCCCCATAGCAGTGTCATCCACAGATCCCCCTCTCTATAAAAGTGTCATCCACAGACAGCTGGACTTTTCTTCCCTGTTGCGGTTTTAGGTATTGGGTAAAGTATTGTAGCATTTCTAAGCGTACTTGTGTAAATGTATCATTGTTATAGCTGCCCCCCCTACTTTTGTCCTGGCCCCCAGTGTGCCCCCCCAAAATTTGAAAGCTAGAGACGCCACTGCCTGTGTGGTGTAGTATAGAGGATCTGTTAGCTCTCCTGTGGGGTGCAGTATAGAGGATCTGTCAGATCTCCTGTGTGGTGTAGTATATAGGATCTGTCAGATTTCCTGTGTGGGGTAATATAGAGGATTTGTCAGCTCATTTCTGTGGTGTAGTATAGAGGATCTCTCAGCTCTCTTCTGTGGTGTAGTATAGAGGATCTCTCAGCTCTCCTCATGTGGTGTAGTATAGAGGATATGTAAGATCTCCTCTGTGGTGCAGTCATTTCCAACGTCCGGCTGGCGTGACGGATGGAGGAACCAAGTTGAGAGGTACTTATCATTGTGGTAATTGCAATGTATGCCAATTTATGTTGGGATCAGGCACTTTTATTAATATCACTCTTCAAAAATATGTGAATTGTCGCTCCAGAAATGTAGTATATGCCTTACTCTGCCCTTGTGGGAAGATTTATATTGGACAAACAATGCAGGAATTATGCAAGAGGGCACAACAACATCTTTCCAATATCGGTCTGGCGACGCGCGATAGACTTAGGAAGGAGAAGTCTTTGACGTTGGTTGCTGCCCATTTTTTGGAACACCATGCAGGTAGGTGGTCTGAGGAATGCAGGCTTGGATCATATTCGTGGCAATATTAGGGGAGCACCTGTGTTTCAACAATTGCTTACATCCGAATCCAGGTGGATTTTTAACCTGGGTTGCCTTACACCATATGGATTGAATGAAGAGCTCACTTTCACTGGATATTATACACAGTATGGTTTTTGTTGTTCTCTTCTATATAATTAGTAATTTGTTTGTTTTCTTAATTTTAGGATTTTTGAATGGTTTATGATTACCTTGCACCTTGAACTTTGGAGTTGGATACACAGTGTGGGATTGGAGATACAGGCACTTTAGAAGTCACTCTCTGAAGACCACTGGCTCCCATACAGCGTTAAGACTATTTTCACACTTGCGTTCGGGGTTCCACTTGTGAGCTCCGTTTGAAGGCTCTCACAAGCGGCCCCGAACTGATCCGTACTGCCCCAATGCATTCTGAGTGTATGCGGATCTGCTTAGAATGCCTCAGTCTGGCTCCGCTTGGCCTCCGTTCCGCTCAGCAGGCAGACACCCGAACGCAGCTTGCAGCGTTCGGGTGTCCGCCTGGCCGTGCGGAGCCAAACGGATCCGTCCAGACTTACAATGTAAGTCAATGGGGACGGATCCGTTTGAAGTTGACACAATATGGTGCAATTTCAAACGGATCCGTCCCCCATTGACTTTCAATGCAAAGTCTGGACGAATCCGTCTGACTAACTTTCACACTTAGATTTTTTTGTGAAATATAATGCAGACTTGGGATCCGTTCTGAATGAATACCATTGTTTGCATTATAGCAGCGGATCCGTCTGTGCAGACACCAGACGGATCTGCTCTGAACGCAAGTGTGAAAGTAGCCTTATATGGATACGACTGCTAATATATGAATGATGGACTCTAATTCAACATATACCGTATATGTATCTTTTGTATTTCTTGAATATAGATTTATATTATTAGATTGCTCATTTTAATATTCCTTTTAAATAATCCCTTTTAAATTATCCCTGTCTGCATTGATTGTCTATTTGACATATATCTATCACTATTGGTCAATTACCTCTTTTCTGACGTCCCTGGTGCAGGCCCAATCACTTGTTAGTGTTTTTATTATATATTTTTTCATCTATATGATAAATTGGTTATATAGTAATAAGTTTTACAATCATGTTATAATGTTTGGTGTATAATAATAGGTTTTATAATCATGATGTAAAGTTAGGAATTGAATATTGGGTGCACTTCAAAAAGGGTTTTCATTGTACGGATTGTATTTATTTATTTATTAATGATGTCTTAATTATTGAGCACATAGATAGATATTTTGGATAACTAGTATTATGTTGATATATATATATATATATATATATATATATAAAATCAAAAATACCGCAGCATCACAGTCAGACCACGTGCACTGGGTGCAATTCCTCACAGAGGTCGGCTTCTCCTCCACGATACGTACTTTTCAAATAACGAGGCAGCACTTCCAGGTTTTGGTGACAGGGTGAAGACCATAAAACTTTATTCCCAGCAACGTTTTGGCCTGCTCAATGAGGCCTTTGTCAAGCTATACAACAGTGCTTACTACTGGGTATATATACCCACAAATCAATCCACATTCAGTGCAATTAGTGAATCCACATGTTAGCAATAAAGACACATGATCTTCAGCAAAAACATCACATGACACTCTGTGTCTAATACATACTCGTGTTACATCTATACATGTCAAATATGAAAACTGTAAAACCCATATTATCAGTGGTCATCCTGTCAGTGTTATACAGTACAAGATCTAGTTCATATACAAATACTTGGAACCCTTGACTCCAAACAGTGCGATGTCAAGGGTCTGACAGGATGACCACTGATAATATGGGTTTTACAGTTTTCATATTTGACATGTATAGATGTAACACGAGTATGTATTAGACACAGAGTGTCATGTGATGTTTTTGCTGAAGATCATGTGACTTTATTGCTAACATGTGGATTCACTAATTGCACTGAATGTGGATTGATTTGTGGGTATATATACCCAGTAGTAAGCACTGTTGTATAGCTTGACAAAGGCCTCATTGAGCAGGCCGAAACGTTGCTGGGAATAAAGTTTTGGGGTCTTCACCCTGTCACCAAAACCTGGAAGTGCTGCCTCGTTATTTGAAAAGTACGTATCGTGGAGGAGAAGCCGACCTCTGTGAGGAATTGCACCCAGTGCACGTGGTCTGACTGTGCTGCTGCGGTATTTGTGATTTTATATAAGGACTTTGCAGCTTAGCACTGAATATATTGAAGATGCCTGATCCATCTGAAAGAGACCCCCCTGATGTATTCTCCTACACCAGGAAGGATGAGGAGAGGATTCTCCATGATTTGGTGAGCGACTGCACTTTTCTGTCCACTCCATCTGTTACAGAGCTAAAGAAAGGCTATGAGGCTGATGGGAAACGGCTGGCCTCAATGGAGCTGCATTTAGCGACTCTAGCTGAGTACTATAAGTCGCATAGAATCACAAGGGGGATACGCTCCCAACTGAAGCCTAACTTGTTCCCAGCTGACAGTAAATTTGCGCATAAATTCACGCAGATCTCTAACAAGTAGGTTCTGGATGTTATACTGCTTAATCTGGAGTTCCTCCAATATGAATTGGGAGTGACACGTGAGCAGCTTGATAAGGCTGACAACAAGCTGAAGGATGCCCTCCCTGTGCAGGACTATGATGCATATTTAACCAGTTGCTCTGTATATCTGGACAAGTTCAGAAAGGAGCAGGAGGTGATTAAACGACGTAAATGGCTACGAGATTAGGAAGATTACAGACGAGGTAACGTCTATACGTGGCAGGAGCAGAGAGGCCAGAGACGTCAACCCAACTATGGTAATAATAATAGCACCAAGAAAAACATCAGCAACCTCAGGAATAAAATGGCACCAGCTGCTGAAGTGGGATCCACACAAGTTGAACAACGGCGAGAGGATTGTTTTTTAGACATGACTCTGGATCCAAAAGGACCAGACGTGGTGGACAAAGACAATATAGATGGAGAAAAAGAACAGCGCGCAGCAAGGAGCCGGCCTATGAGGAAAATAAATCAGTAGTGGTAAATATATCTTCCCATGTACTGACAGACGCACAGACTGATCTTTTATCTAAAGGTCTATCCTATTGCCCCTCAGTGGATATAGACTGGTTCCAACTTGAAGTTGACCTACAGAGGTTTTTCAGAAACATCAAATTGAAAGTATGGTTCTCAGATGCACGTAAACAACTGACCAGTGGTGATAATGTTAATGGTTGTGAACTCTCTCTTCGCAGTGTTGACTTACACACCAAGAGCGACTTCACTCCACAGTTAAAATGTCCAGCTATAGACACGTATATTAATGCAGTGAGGGCTGACATTGAAGGTTTAAAGGGTCCTATGCAATCTAGTGGTCTTAGACATCCAAACATGACGTCTGCAGAGATACAGGCCTTGGGTGAGCTATGCAATAACAGCTCTCTTACGGTCAAGCGCGCCGATAAAGGGGGAGCCGTTGTTGTAATGGACACCAAATTGTACATCTCTGAGATACAGAGACAACTGGGGGATGTTTTAGTGTACAGACGACTCAATCATGACCCCAAATTTGAGGTGATTAAAACCATAACCAGGGTACTTGATAGAGCCAAGGTGGGAGGTCTGATTGATGATCCTCTGCACAATTTTCTATTGGTGACACATCCAAAGACACCATTGATATACGTGTTACCCAAAATACATAAGTGTTTAAAAAAAAACCCGGGGAGACCTATTGTCTCCGGGAGGGAGTCTGTGTTCTCTAATTTAGCTATTTTTCTAGATAAAGTTCTCCGGCAGTTTCCTGTTGCAGCTAAATCGTACATACGAGACACAAGCGACTTCTTGGATAAGATTACACAGGTGGAAGTGACCTCAAGTACTATACTAGCATCTTTTGATGTGGTCAGCCTCTACACCTCTATCAATCATGATAGGGGTGTGGAGGCAGTCAGAAGGTGTTTGGTGAATACGCATTATACTGACGAATGTAAAGAGTTCATTATTGACCTGCTCGGTGTGGTGCTGAGATACAATTATTTTGCTTTCCAAGATGGCTACTACCTACAATTGCGAGGAACCGCAATGGGCTCGAATATGGCGCCGACTTACGCCAACATTTTCATGTCGGGCCTGGAGGCAGGGCACGTCTATGTGTCCCACCACTTCAGCCATGTGCTGGGGTGGTGGAGATACATAGATGATGCGTTTGTCATCTGGGACGGCACTGAGAGTGAACTGGCGGAGTTCCATGAGTTTTTGAACAAAATGGATCCTGAGATCCAATTTACTCTCACGCACTCCACCGAGCAGGTTCAATTTCTGGACACCATGGTCAAGAAGCAGGATACCGGACTGGTAACAGATCTGTTTACTAAGCCGACAGACTGCAACAAACTACTGAGATTTGAGAGTTGTCACCTGCGGTCCATGGTGAAATCACTGCCACGGAGTCAGTTTCTCCGTGTTCAGCGGATTGTGAAAGACCCACAACTACGGGTGAAGAGATTGTCAGAAATGGCTGACAAATTTACCAACAGAGGGTATCCAAAGAAATTGGTCCAGAGACACTTGGACAATTTGGAGCCCAAGGGTCCCAAGGTAGTTAGCAAGCAAGTTAGAGTGCCATTCATTTCTACATACACTGAGGGCAGCTACTAGATAGCAGGTGTTATCAAGAAACACTGGTCGATACTGAATAGCAATTTTGGTAATGTTAAAGAATTTGCTGTACCCCCCCCCCCCCCCCCCCCTCATGTCATATAGGAGAACTGACAGTCTTCGGGACAAATTGGTCAGAGCAGAGGTAGCTGGAGACAGGGCCTCTGTTCAGACCTATATCGGTCGCAAAAAGTATGAATGTTATCCGTGCTTGAATTGCGTGAATTGCAGCTATATGCTTAAAGGGGAGAAATTTATGCACCCGATATTGAATATTCAGTTTGAAATACGACACTTCCTTACATGTGATAGTTCATTTGTCGTCTACCTTTTGTCCTGCCCCTGCAATCTTTTATATGTGGGGGAAACCATCTGTGATGTCAAGACGAGAATGAACGATCATAGGTATTCCATTCGTCAAAAACGGAGGGATCTCCCTGTGCCCAAGCACTTTGTGGAAGCTGGACACAGAGAGAAGGACCTTAAGTTTAGGGTGATTGATCACATTCGTCCACTTAAAAGGGGAGGCAACAGGATGGATAGGTGTATGTAGATGGGAAGGGTTTATCCCATTGGAGCTGCACCAGCTTGGTTTCACGGTGTGGGGGAGGGCCGAGGGTGATGCTTTAGGCTCCCTGTGGCAGTTATTGCTAACGCGGTGCCGAGCGTGGTCATCCCTTGCCCCCCCCTTACACACTGAGACAAAGTCATGTGTGGATTATATGCACTATTTGACAGTCCGGATGCCCCCGCTGTTGTCCGTACCGGGATATGTATCCCAGGTTACCATGGTCATTGACACGATGCGGTGTGACTGCGACCGTGTCACATGACCTTGCCCTCCTCCCTCCGCTGCTGCGTGCACGATGCGCTCCACTGAGTGACGTTGCGGTCCAGGGAGCGTGCGTGGTTGCGTAGCGGCGCCGGGAGGTGGGGGAGGAACGTCTGGCACGGCGCATCTGCAGTGCAAAGAGGGGGACGCCAGCACTGGCGGACATGGCGGATCCGTGGATGGTAGGCTCTACTATTTTAACTTTGATATGATGCAGCTGTATCTTTAGTAAGTAAGTTTTAACCCTTGATACACTGAGCACTTTTGTACCTCACATAAGACCCTTGACGTCGCACTGTTTGGAGTCAAGGGTTCCAAGTATTTGTATATGAACTAGATCTTGTACTGTATAACACTGACAGGATGACCACTGAGAATATGGGTTTTACAGTTTTCATATTTGACATGTATAGATGTAACACGAGTATGTATTAGACACAGAGTGTCATGTGATGTTTTTGCTGAAGATCATGTGACTTTATTGCTAACATGTGGATTCACTAATTGCACGTAATGTGGATTGATTTGTGGGTATATATACCCAGTAGTAAGCACTGTTGTATAGCTTGATAAAGGCCTCATTGAGCAGGCCGAAACGTTGCTGGGAATAAAGTTTTGGGGTCTTCACCCTGTCACCAAAACCTGGAAGTGCTGCCTCGTTATTTGAAAAGTATATATATATATATATATATATATATATATATATATATGCGCATATATTTTATTTCTGTATTTATATTCATAATTTTTGGATATGAAGGTATTTATTTTCTATATTTTTTGTAATGGACAAAAGCAACTTTGCTTGCATTGTCTGCATATAGGGCGCATTGTGGAATGTATTATTGTCACTTTTTGTATGTGTATGCTTATATATGTCTATATATTCGCTATTATGGTCAAAAGCAATCTTGAGTGCACTTCCTGTATTTGGAGCGCAAGGTGGAACGCATCATTGTTTAGCACATGCGCATATCAAAATGTAGGACAATTTAGTTATATTTCCGGTGTATGGAATGCATTGTGTACATACTTCCGGTTGGACGCCATATTGCGCATGCATGATTTTGTTCTAAATACGCGGGCCTTTCTAGGGTAGCGCCATCTTGATTTATGGTGCGGCGATGTGGGCTCTGCACTGGGGACGCCAATTTACCACCATCACACCTCTTTGCCTCCCTCAGTTTACTCTCAAACAGGTGACCATTATTTTCTTTGAATTATTTATGTATATATACCTAGGACACAATTGCTTTGTCTGGTTGATCCGGCGATACGCGTGGGGCGTTATACCTCTACACCATGTCCACCTATTTCTACATTAGATGAATATTTGTACTATTTTGATGTTATATTTATCATATATCATGGATTTTGTACTCCTTTGGCGGCCTATATGTTTCTCTATTTAGGACTTGGTGATTATAGGTATGTGCGCTGGACATATTGTCGGTCCGAATGTTATCGCAATTCATGCAATTCTCATCTTCTTTGTATGGTGCCAAATCAATTAGAAGTATAAGTATGTATGTACCATACTGCTTTAATAATGAGACCAGACACACAAGTTGGTTTCATGAAAGCATCTTCTCATCCCCCTGAGCAAGAGCAAGAACAGAACTTTATTCAAGTTACATTCACTTAAATAGCAGACATTACATCACAAAAGGGGTGTTCCTTAAGAAAAGACTATTGGCTCCTTAACTGTATAGGAGTGGTTTCAACAACTTCAACTCTGAGTTTCATTGGCACATTCAAAAATGACAACCTAACTCCGCCTCCCTCAGTGACCTTAAGACAAAGAAATGCACATGAGGCTCACATATGTGGTTTGCTGCCATCTTGTGTACAGAAAAGAGTAATACAGTACATATAGAGAGAGAAATAAAACCTATCTCTCACAAATCCCTCCTTTTGCGGGAAATAGACCAAATGTGAACAGGCAAAGAGAGGTACTCTCCCAACGCTCCTTGCTTCACCAGGTCCCCTCAACTCCCTTTTCGGTTTTGCCTTCACCTTGTCCTATTTACCCTGCAACCATCAACAAGGTTTTATTTACTTCAGGATGGAATAATCTTTGTCTTTGACAAGGGCACAGTACATATACATAGTGGGGGCATGGATGTATTAAACATAAAAAATAAATAAAAAAAATCCTAAAATGAAGAACTATATAAAAGCCTGTTAAAACCAAATGCTTAAAACATTGTAGTCACTGAACCAGTTCCCAAAAAATTGTTCTGGCCATGATGTGATTAATTTCAGAATTTTTCCCGTCAGTTCATTTGATAAAGTCCATCAGTTTCTTCAGATCCTCGGTGATCCTTCCATCAGGGGCAATGTTGTCCGGAATGTAGATGCAGCCGGAACTTTCAACGATCTTGTAGACCCCTCCATTTTCTGCTGTGAAGGACCAGTCGTTCTGCCATTCCCTTCGCAGCATCATAGGTGTAATTCACAAATCTCTGTTGATGACACTAGAGATGTTAATGCAATCTACTTTTTTTTTTCCATTACTACTCATGGGAATTATTGATTCAAATCCTGCAGCCATCTGACTTTTAGCTTTAAATTCGTCAGAACTCTTCTACAGACTCCTATGGCATCCATGTATACATGTGAGTCAAAGGATGTAGGGAGTGACCTCCTTAGTCGTGACCGGACATTGTTTTGCTTACTGATTTGATCCCACTCAGGAGGTGAGAATAGAACAAATGGCATCAGTACTTGATCAGGGTACATTGGCCATCTCATTCTACCATTTTTCATAATTCCACGAATACGGAATTTTTTCCGATCAAAACATACATAAACTGCAATACCATTGGTGTAGTATATGTAATAGAATGTACGGAATGTAAACTCTTATACGTGGGGTGCACATCTCGTAAATTTAAAACGAGACTATTAGTACACCTGAATTATATCACTAATAGCGCATATGTTAATATGGTTTCTTTGACCATGACAAAAATCAATTTCTTGCACTGAAGCCCCTATATGCTACCCCAATCAACCAGTATTTTTATTAATATGTAACATGAATTGAACAGACGCCTGCCTTGCCTTTCAGTGTGATTACGGCCTTGCATACACCTGGATTTTTTTTTCCCTCCCAGAAATTGGGGGATGGGCTCTCAAGACAGGGATATATATAGCCGCTCTCACACAGGCAAGACATGCCAGTCATGAATAAGAACCCACCTGTTCGAAATGCGTAGATTGCCAACAGGACCTATTACTGTCTCTTTGTCACTGAAAATAAAGAAAATTTTCGCTCAAGAAAGCAGTGGTGTTGGAAAATTCTTCCCTATTCCTACTACCAAGGCCTTACCTTCACTTCCATGCACCCGAGGTGGAACATCTACATCATCACAAAATAAGGGTGAGATGGATATTTTCATTAGCTATCATTTGAAAGCTTCTTTTTCCATGTCTCCCCTTACTATCATCCGCCTGAGCGTTTTCTATACCAGTGACCAACAATTTACAGCTATATCAAACCTGATTCCAGGTCCCATTATACATTATGGTTTACATGTCTACACAGGACCGCAACACTAAAGCGGAACAAGTATTTTCCATGTGCGACACACAAATACAAAATAGTTTTACTATGGAAACCCATATGTCTAAACTAGAAAAACTGATGTCACAAGAAATTAGACTCTGGTGGGACCACACAACGCTTCTTAAATATCTGGAAAAAGATATGATTCCAAGAGGCTTGAGAATAAAGAAAATTGCCACCACTGTTTATTCGGATCAATTTGTTAAATCCTGGAATGACACATTAAGCGATTGCTCAGCCAAGCTCATGACTCTCATTGTGGAATATGAAGGGGCCAAACTTTCATCGCTGCAAACAGACATACACTCCCTCAAAAGTCAACTTGTGCAATTCAATACTTTGCCGAAATACGAAGAACGTCAACAACTCATTACCATTTCGATCCAAAATCTGGAGCAAAATATCATGGAGACCAAACATAAAAAATTTCAGCGGGACTTATTTGATTATGAAAAAATTCAAGTCTACGAATGGGGCAGAAGAGACAATCCATATCAAACCCCAAGACCCATCCTGAAAAAAAACACAAAAGAAAAACAAAACCAACAAAAAAAAGTAGACAGACATCCACTGTCAGCTTTGATACCTCAGATGGAGATTTCTCCGATACCAGCTATGAGAACCTAACACAAAAATCAAGAAAGGCAGATTCAGGAGAATCTCTTGTGGATCCACAAGTCTCCCAATCTTCATATTATCAAAAAACAAAAAACATGTCGACCCCCATGACTAAATCAAAAAACGGCTTAGGAGAGGGGGGAGAAAACACAACAAAAAAGAAGGCCCACAACATGGCGACCAGTCTGCAGAAAAATTGATAAATAATCTGGATGTTGTCAATTTGTCCAATACGGTATTGACTGATAACCAACATAAAGTTCTGGGATTGGGTCTAAATTTTGTGCCGTCAAATGACTTTGATCTGTTCTCTACTCTGATAGATAAACTGTAAGCAAATTTGTCAGAAATCTGACAGTCAAAAAGCAGAGAACATATCGAGTTCATCTGATGTGTCTACACCAATAATAGACAATGCCTTCTCAGGTCTCTCATTTGGGGAACAGTTTGCTCTCACTAATCTTCATGATTTACAGTCTGAATCAGGGACTAGGGACGTGGTTTCTGCAACATGCGGTTTCCGCACTCACAATCCACGTTTCTATCCCCTGAAGTGACACACGGCTGGGATGGATGTATTCCAAGACATTATGGAAAAATAATTATCTCTTATTAATAAACACAGGGACACACCATCCAGCGAAAGCAACCTCACCACCAAACAAAAAATAACCATCAGAGAACTACGGGATAACAATGACATTATCATCAAAATGGCAGACAAGGGCGGCGCAGTGGTGGTGATGGACACTGAAATGTATAGAAATCAAATGATGGGCATTGTATCTGACTCATCTACATACAGAAAATTAAGCTCAAATCCTACTGCTGTATACCAGAAAGAATATCTGGATATCATAATAAAAAGTTAGAGATTTGGGCTTCTTTTCACATAAATAATTTTCTTATCTCAATATTGAGTCACCTGTCATGCCCATCATTCATGCCCTCCCTAAAATCCATAAAGGGGTCTGTCCACCACCGCTCCGCCCTATAATCTCGGGTATTTGCTTTCTCACTGAAAGATTAAGTCAGTGGGTAGATTCCGTATTACAGCCCTTAGTCAAGCGCACACCTGGTTATATCAAGGATACAGGAGATGTTCTAAAAAATGTCTTTGATAAAGAATGGTGTTCCAATTTTACCTGGATCACATCAGATGTCATCAGTCTGTATCCATCCATACCCCATTCAGTGGCCCTTCTGTCCCTGGAATACCATCTGCACAGGTACAGCTCACATGGCAATGATTTTATTGATTACATCTTGTCAGTGACATCTTTTTTATTGTCACACAATTTTTTTGGTTTTGATGACCTGTATTATGTGTAGAACAAAGGCGTTTCTATGGGAGCTAAATTCTCCCCCTCCCTTGCCAACATCACCATATCATATTGGGAGGAGCATTATATATATGATACAGACAACCCATTTTTGATGGACATTGAGTGGTATGGCAGATACATCGATGACTTGCTCCTGATCTGGAGCGGCGATGTATCTGCCATACCCTCATTTGAGTCCTACTTAAACGGCAACCCGTATGGTCTGCGGTTTGTATGTTGATGTGGCTTCAGTTAATTTTCTAGATCTCACCCTTAAAGGTATTGCAGGAACTACTATTGAGACTGCGACTTACTGTAAAACCACTGCAGGGAATACTATTCTCCGGGCCAACAGTCACCATCCCATTCATACAGTGAAGGCAGTACCAGTCGGTGAATTTATCAGAGCCAGACGTAACTGTAGTAATGAGGACTCTTTCCAAATTGAAAGTATGATCAATTTTGAACAACTCACCGCCAGAGATTACCCTGGCTGGATGCTCAGACGAGCACAAATAATAGCACAAAAAAAGACCCGCAGGGAACTTCTCTTTGGTAAAGAGTCCTCATTGAAAAATGAATCCCAGAATAAAAACGTACCGACGCTGGTTCTCACCTATAGCAACCAATTCTACAAAATAAAAAACATCTTTTCAAGGTGTATTCCGGTGCTATTTGAGGACCAGACCTTGTACTCTTTACTCAGGGATGGCCACAGGGTGGTCTCGAGACAACCGCCGTCTCTTGCGACCTCCTTGTCGCCATCCCTGTATCTGTCTGCCACCAAACAAAGACCAACCTGGCTCAAATACGCCGGTTTTTCGAAATGTGGCAGTCATTACACGCAAGATTTTTCATAATTCCATGGATACGGAATTTTTTTCCGATCAAAACATACATAAACTGCAATACCATTGGTGTAGTATATGTAATAGAATGTACGGAATGTAAACTCTTATACGTGGGGTGCACATCTCGTAATTTAAAACGAGACTATTAGAACACCTGAATTATATCACTAATAGCGCATATGTTAATATACCCAATGCAGCTAAACATTTTATTTCTTTCCACAATAGAAGTCTAACAACTTTTTCAGCCTATGCTATCGAACGTGTTGTCCTCCCACACAAAGGTGGCGATTTAAAGAGACTAATCACGCAAAGAGAAGCATACTGGATTCTGAAATTAAATACCAGATTTCCTGCTGGACTAAACCTTAAAGGGTTTCTGTCACCCCACAAAACTCATTTTTTTTTTTTGGGATAGTTATATTCCTTATAGCGCGATATAGGAGAATATAATAGTCTTACTTACTTTCATGCGGCCGATTCTTTAGAAAACGAAGTTTTATAATATGTAAATCAGGGCTCTACCAGCAAGTAGGGCGTCTACTTGCTGGTAGCCGCAGCAGAAAACCGCCCCCTCGCCGTGTTGATTGACAGGGCCAGCCGTGATCTCCTCCTCCGGCCGGCCCTGTCAGTATTTCAAAAATCGCGCGCCTCTGGTCATTCGGCGCAGGCGCTCTGAGATGAGGAGGCTCGTCTCCTCAGCACTCCCTCAGTGCGCCTGCGCCGATGACATCACCGAAAGAGAAGACGTCATCGGCGCAGGCGCAATGAGGGAGTGCTGAGGAGACGTGCCTCCTCATCTCCGAGCGCCTGTGCCGAATGACCAGAGGCGCGCGATTTTTGAAATACTGACAGGGCCGGCCGGAGGAGGAGATCACGGCTGGCCCTGTCAATCAACACGGCGAGGGGGCGGTTTTCTGCTGCGGCTACCAGCAAGTAGACGCCCTACTTGCTGGTAGAGCCCTGATTTACATATTATAAAACTTCGTTTTCTAAAGAATCGGCCGCATGAAAGTAAGTAAGACTATTATATTCTCCTATATCGCGCTATAAGGAATATAACTATCCAAAAAAAAAATAATGAGTTTTGTGGGGTGACAGAAACCCTTTAAGAAAGAACTTATTTATTTTTACTGGGGCTTATATTGCTTGAAACTATGTACCATATGTATTTTTTTGTCTGTTCTCATTACTATCTAAAAAAAATAATAAAATTCTATACTGAGTTTATTGGAACCATGTTCACACCTTGCAGTTTTTGTTTTCATGGCCAAGATCACTATATTTTTATGTACTCTTTAAATCTATATGGAGCTGCTTGTTGCAGGTTTCTTTGACCATGACAAAAATCAATTTCTTGCACTGAAGCCCCTATATGCTACCCCAATCAACCAGTATTTTTATTAATGTGTAACATGAATTGAACAGACGCCTGCCTTGCCTTTCAGCGTGATTACGGCCTTGCATACACCTGGATTTTTTCCCCCCTCCCTGAAATTGGGGGATGGGCTCTCAAGACAGGGATATATATATAGCCGCTCTCACACAGGCAAGACATGCCAGTCATGAATAAGAACCCACCTGTTCGAAACGCGTAGATTGCCAACAGGAACTGTGAATAAGTTTTATTGCTGTCTCTTTGTCACTGAAAATAAAGAAAATTTTTGCTCAAGAAAGCAGTGGTGCTGGAAAATTCTTCCCTATTGCTACTACCAAGGATGTAGGAGCCACAGATGCAACTGAACTTTGAGGTTTTTTTTTTCTTACCAACATTCTAATTTCGCCTAGGGGATCTTTGTCACTTACATATGCTCCTAAAACATATACCCCTGAATCCTGTTGGATAGGATTTCTAATGGACAGGAACAGAGGATTACACTCATTATGTTTACAACTGTTTGGTGGTGTTCCCTTCAGGACAGTCATCCTTTGTGACAAACCTTCACCTTTACTGACTCTAGAGGTAGTTTCCACTGGTTTATATTCCCAACACTTCAGACTAATGCTCTATTTTATTAATCTCCAATATTCCACAGTATGTATGGTCATATCTAAACACAATTACTATAGACTGGGTCAGTTCCAGTCACACAGATGTACTTATCAGAGCAAAACCAAGTGTCCCATCTATCTTACAGTCCACTATACTGCAAATGTCAACTTAGTTGTTTCTGACTCATCTTGTGTCACGAGGGTATCAAGAGCCACGTCTGACTCCGTTATACCCGGGGTCAGGAGGTCGCAGCGGGTGGCTGCGCGCTCTATATCTAAAGATCACGTTGTTTCTTAGTGATTGTTTTCTGTGTTTGCCTTGCTATCCTTTTTGTCTCAATCAGGGATCCGTAGCTTCTCCTCCTCAGCTGTTTCTTGTCTGCCACTCCCAACCTCCTTATATTCTCCCCTCACTCTTCTCTAGTTGCCAGTTATAGAGCTTCCTGCCTGGACATCTATACTGACCCACTGGAGTTGTGAATCCTGGTTGTCGTTCCAGAGTGCTACCCTCCGGATCCCTGTTGGGCTTCTTGTTGTCTCCTGTTGTCGCCCACCTGGGATTATATGTTGAGTTTGTTTTGTCTGTCCTTCCCTTGGTGTTTTCCTTTAGAGCTAGTGGTGCGGACTAGTGTTCCCACCACCCTGTTCACTATCTAGGGCTCTGCTTAGGGAAAGCCAGGGCTTTAGGCACGTGATCGGCGTACGGGTGAGGAACCCGTCTAGGGACGTCAGGGCAGCCAGGTGCCAGCCGCTAGGTGAGTCAGGGGTCACCACCTTCCCTCTCACTTGGGCAGGGCCTTCCTTGTTCCCTCCCTCTGCGTCACGTATGTGATAGTCACGCCGACCGTGATATCTTGATAATATACCTGTCACGGTAGGGAGTGGAGGAAACCCCCCACCGTGCGGTGTCAAAAGAGTAAAAGGGTATCAGCCTGGCCAAAAGGAGTAATAAGGGAGCAGGTCACCTCCTACAGTGTCCCTAATCCTCTCCCTGACTCCTCACCGTATGGGCGGACCCCGATGGTAGGACGACTCATGCTCAGGATTCCTAGAGACCCTGAGTCGCCCTGGTAATCCCTCACTAAGGAGCCGGGAAGAGACGACCTGTTCATCCCAATCATGGAGGAACAGGAGTCTCTATCTGAAGCCAGGCTGCAAGGAGAGGGGAACACATACAGCATATGGAGTTGGCAGGTAAGCGAAACCCATAACACACTTACCTGCCACAGACACACTGACTGGAACCCGTGCACAAGTGTTGCTGTCCACACCAACATTAAAGGACACAGCACAAACTACAACCACACAGGAACCCAGGACACCCATAGCTGCAATAAACGTAAGACAGAGGAATGTCTAGCAAACATGCTGGACACCAATCACAAGACATGTAACACAACACAAGACATACAACACCCTGAACATAACCCACGCAAACTAGAAGATAAGAAGGGAAAGAGACACCATAATAACATTAATGACCACAAGGGTGGCCCTCACTTGAAAGATGGTAAAAGGAACAGTGAACCACCAGCATACACCAAGGCTGGAGGAACCCTGAGCTTCAGGCATCCAGCAGAGGCTAAATAGCCAAAGCAGACACACCCACACACACATAAACCCAGTGTTCACAAAACACTAGGAAGGGAGTTAACCCTTCCAACACCAGACAAAGGAAGGAAGACTCTTAAAGGGGAAGTGCACACACAAGCATACCAAACCACACGTTACCACCGGCAACAGCATGCGTGGCAACCATATCACGTAAATCACCCAGAAGGCCGAGACACTGCCACCGCATGCTCTCACAGCAACACGTTGGTTGCCGCGGGCAACCGCAAGTGTGGCAACAGTGTCACAGCGCAAACCAAATGCTGTGACAATACCATCGTTGGAATTTGATTTGACTGATTTCCCCCTTGCACAATATGAAACAAACAATACGACATGCAAAAACATTATGGCTCTTAAAGTCCTGGCACTTAATTGCAATATCACACGAAGATCCAATCAGGCTCTTCTTCCAATTCGACAGCAGTGGTGGTGGTTATCAGGACTTGATGTAGATCTTCAAACCGTAGTTGTAGGATTTTCCGCACGTCTCTTGTTTCACCACTACCCAATCTACTGATTGTAAAGAACGAATCACTTATATACAGTCTGTATTCTAGAAAACAACTAAAACTTGGAAATACACATTAGACAATCAATTTGTGCAACAGACAACATGATTTGAAAAACTACTATGCTGCATCTGGAGCTTTTGGGGAAATAGAGACCTACTCTAGGGGCATTCCCAAAGAGTACTTCATAAGGACTTAGGCCTATCTTCCAGTTAGATGTGTAACGGATGGAGAAAAGCCCCATGGATAGGTACTCTCACCTCAGTCAGTATCTTTTAGCTGTAGCCTTTGCTACAGGCCAAATCTCTGAATATCCTGGAAAGAGATCAATACAGACACAGACATATTCACACTGTTTAATCTTTGTTCTGAATGCAGTCAATCCACAGTCTCTGAAATGGGTAAGATGACCTTGGCATATGCCTTCCTGGAACTCCCATAGTTCTTCCATCATTATTACAGCATTCACCTTCAACTAACCTAGTGGCAGCATTGTTGAACCTAGGAGCCATCCACCACAGAACCCAATCACACCTTCTCTCTCTTGATTTGCTCATGTTCTAAATCCATCCTCTTTAGGTAGAGTGCCCTCTAAAGGAAGAGTTTCTTACCAACCCTCCAGAGTCCATTCTCAATCATCACTTCTACCTTTATCCTTTGATCTTTCCTTTCAGCCTCTGTAGCCTGTATCTGAAAAACTTTTGGAAGTCTACTGGCCCTGAACCATCCTGTATCACACAGACTTCCACTTAACGTAGACTTCAGGTAATAGTTTAGCCTCTACCTTCTCATGCAGCATAAGGGCATCAAACATACACTCAGCATTCATTATTGATGGGCTTACCCATGGATCAAACAAAATCTCTGCTTCACCAGATTAGACCATAATAATGAGTGATACCGAAAGCATACGTGATTTATATTGATGTTAGCAGTCTTACCCTCAGCCATCTTACAAACTTCAGCGAGCGTCTTCAGCTCTGTCTCCTGCACTAACATTGCTGGAGGGAGTGTTTTTTTCTTGACAAAATCAGATTAAGTAGGAACAGCATCTCCTGTCCAAGATGACCCATCTTCCAAGAACCTGAAATTATCTACCAGAAACTCAAAAGTTTGGTTATTAATTGGAGACAGTCATGTGAATTTGAATTTTTATTTTATTTTTAGAGGTGGGAAGGCACTACTACTCCTTCCCCCCTCCAGAGGCAGCAGAGTAGTTGGATCTAAATTTGTGCACCTTTAAGACGGTGAACAGTTGGTGAGAGGAGTAGGAACTGAATTACTGTCTACTCCTACACATGTGATACTACCCTTCGCCATGAGAGATCATGGAACATGTTTGCTATGAGGCAATGGAATTAGATCCTAAGGATTGTATAGATAATAGGGATCCAGCATTTAATTCTGGATTGTTAATTCCCTATGGGTTTTGCACTTGAAGGGTTGAATATTTGTAGCTCCTCCCATGGGCGAGGAAGTGGGCAAGTACACACAAAGTTTTCCTTCCCCCTTCTAGTGGGGAGGACTGATAGGCAGCCACGCCCACCTTAAGCATTTGTTCAATTCAACTTCAACAAAATGGAGGGACAAAATGGAGGGCTATAGTGAACTTCACTCAGGCCTAGCTAATACTAGACCTTTCCAGATGATCCTTAAGACCATCCACAAAGGCAGCACTTAAGATTTCCTCATGCATATCTAAGTTAAGCTCAAAAACCCAAATCCACCCAACTTTCCTGGAGTCTAGTGAAAACTTTCTCCATACTGTCTGTCCTGTCCTGATGCATATTCAGACAATGTGACTGACTGATGACCTAAACGCTTCCTCCTAGACTCAATAATCTTCACTATGCATTGCTCATCCGATAACAATGTAATATCATCCCCTTCACAATATCCCACAGCTGAAGCTATAACTTGAGAGAAAGAATCACCAGCTTTACATTGGACTAAATTTTCCAAATCTCATCAATAACATAAGAAAGCTTTCCATGTTTTAACAAATTCTCTACAAAACAGTATAGGTAAGTCCTCTGACTTGGGAATTCTACTCATCGTGACATCTAACTAAGGGACCAAGGACGATATATTGGTTCATCAGGGACATTATTTGGACCTCTGGGAGGAGCAACTTCAGGGGTTAAGTACCTATGTGTACAATGGGGTAGAATTGGTTGAGGTAGGGCAGATGTGGATGTTCCTACTTGTGGATGTTAGAACTGGGGGGTGGTAGATATCATACATCATACAATGATGCAGATATCCCTACACTTTTCTCTGACTGCAACCCAAATAAGTCTGAATAAGGACTAAGAGTCCCTAGATTGATAGGATAGGACACTTCCAATTGGCATCATGGGGCAATCACTTTCTTAACTAGTGAAACATACAATTGGGAATGGTAATTTGCAGATGCATTACCAGCATCCCCAACCTCCATATGGAGATGGGGGTTGAATTCCTGAGGGGGGGGGACTTTGCTAAAGCATAGGGGGATGGAAAGGAAGGGATAGAAGGATCAGAAAGCAAGGTGGGAGGTGTTCCTGTTGGAAAGGAGCACATTCCAAAGGGGGACGAAAACAGGAAAAGTTATTGTGGAACTACAACATACATATTAACCAGTGTAGGTTTCAGCAGATTTTGAGAAAGGGGGATGGGATGCCACATGTTTTTTTTTTCTTTTTTCTCTATATGATTCAGAATCCTCCATCTTGCAATAGAAATGCTGCTCATTTCATTTCTCCAACTTACTTCAACTTCTAGCAATCACTTTCATAGACAATTTTCACCATAACTCAGTTTGCACCAGCCTATTACCCTTTAATCAACTTTCCTTTTACTTAAATACACTTATCCACAAACTTTCATTTAATCTATCTCCTACTGCACTTGCAGCCTCTAGGGGGAACTCTTACACAATACGGTGTATTTCTGGATAATACCGGAAATCTCTGCTACACAGTATCACAAAAAAATGCTTTCAACTTTCTAACTGAAACTTTTCCTCTCTTTCTTGCATTTGCTGAGCCGCTGTTAACATCTCCTCATTATATCCTGTAACATTAGAATTGCCCTGTTTTGTGGTTACACACAAATCAAACGGTATCTGATTGCTATCGAACCTGCTAGAGCAGTTACACAAAGATTTAACGATTATCTAATCACTACCGAACCCACAATTCCTTTGGTGAAGACTCTTGGTCCTATTTACCTCTGTAGGGATACAAAATCTTAATAACTGCCCGTAATCAGCGTTAATCCTATTCAATTCCCATCATGAGGACCCTTAGTCACTATTCATGAATCTCAAACTTTCGTCAGAGCTTGACTTAGGTCCAATTCTATGTCACGGATATCCGACTCAGCTATCTATCAATTCCCGCTTAGTTTCAGCACGTCATACCACACAAAGAAGGAATATGAAATATTCAAATGGGTTCTTTCGTTCTAAAGGACAGATCAGCTACAATTTGAACCCTTCTATCGCGATAACACCAATTCAACTCTTGAGAACCCACAAAATCAGAAGTTTCCGAGAAGACTCGTAAGAAGTAAAGCTTTCTTACCTCACTATTGTGTGATCTCGTCTGATGGTTCCGTTTAAGTCGCTCTCATGGCGTTTGAATCGGAAGTTAAGCAAGCTGTCTGCCCACCCAGGGACGCCAAATTGTTATCGCAATTAATGCGATTCTCATCTTCTTTGTGTGGTGCCAAATCAATTAGAAGTATAAGTATGTACGTACCATACTGCTTTCATAATGAGACCAGACACACAAGTTGGTTTCATGAAAGCATCTTCTCATCCCCCTGAGCAAGAGCAAGAAGAACTTTATTCAAGTTACATTCACTCAAAAATAGCAGACATGACATCACAAAAGGGATGTTCCTTAAGAAAAGACTATTGGCTCCTTAACTTGATAGGAGTGGTTTCAACAACTTCAACTCTGAGTTTCATTGGCACATTCAAAAATGGCAACCTAACTCCCCCTCCCCCAGTGACCTTAAGACAAAGAAATGCACATGAGGCTCACATATGTGGTTTTCTGCCATCTTGTGGACAGAAAAAAGTTATACAGTACATATATAGAGAGAAGTAAAACCTCTCTCTCACACTAACACAGTGTTGTAATTGTATACAATGTTTTTAATTCTTGGCTTTGTGTTTCTAAATAAATTATAGATTTTAATATCAAGATGTGCAGACTTTGTGTGCGGTTTTGCTTTCTCTCATTTTATATGGTTTTATATTAATACCGCGGCTTGCACTCTGAGGTTTCTATTTGGTGTGCCCCCTGACTCCATTCTCTGCATATACTGTATGTGACCTGCCTGTAATTCACTACCAGAAAGGACTATGTATGCATGTTGCTGCACTGCACAGTGATTTACACCAGGATACATTCTCCCTAAAATTTAACTGCAGGCCAGGGTAGATCTGATTTAATGCACTTGATGTTGCACGTGTCAAATTAATTTGGATTGAAGCAAATGCTTGGTGCTACACATAACCCTGAAGAAGCTCCTGTCCTTATCATAGAAAGCGATCAATAGCTTTTAGCATCTATACCTGACTTTTATATGTAAGGACTTCCTTTATCTTAGTTATCTGTTTATTTTTCTGAAATCCAAAATTTTCTCTTATTTTAGATGACATTTTGGGGCTTTGGAACCAATTGCTAGTTTTCCGTAGAGGTATAGACTCAAGTTACAAGGATCTCAACTTATAATGGTCATCCTGGAGCCAATTAATAATGTAAATTGAGGGACTACTGTATTATGCAAAAGCCATAAATGTGATTTAGATGGAATCTCACTAATTACCCATGATGTGTCTCTTTGCTTTCGGCACAACCTGCGCATGCAGCTTCTTATATCTCCACGCTTATTGTCGATTATTTCCTTACGGGCCAAGAATCTTGCAGAAAATTGCTAACGAGCATTCATAAAAACGCTCAATAGCGATTGTCTGGTGGTGTAAATGTACTGCCGATTACCCAATGAAAGAGCGAAATGCTCATTCATAGGGTAATAAATCATTGATACGGTCACAAAAATTATCGTTTGCGCACAGCAGATCGTGCTGTGCAAACAGTATCTGCTGCCGGCAAACAACTAGTCAGTATGGGGACAAGCAATGGCATTAGTGCTCATTCCTCCCCATACTGTGGAGGAGATTGTTGCATGTAAATGCAGTGGCCTACTCCACCAGTAAGCAGACGGTTGTCGGGAAGGATTTTTTCATTCTTGACAATTTACTGTTGTTTAGCACTGTGTAAAGGGTCCTTACATGTCATTATAAAAGCTACCAGAAAGCCTCATGCATCATACACTTCTCGTTTCCATGGTTAAGATCACCCTGCAATCAAGCAGCAGTGGTCGTGCTTGCAAACTAAAGGAGAAAGTGTCATCCTATGTGCACCACCACAGTCCCAGCCACCAGAGAGGCTGGTGCTTTCTCCTATAGGTTGAACACACGACTACCGTATATGAATTGCAGGGTGGACGTAACCATGGAAACAAGAAGGGTATACTGCCATGGTAAAACGAATTCAGCCAGCAAAGGAAGCAATATGGACAATCACAATACATTTGTAAGTGCCTTATATTAACTTTCTGTACATGATAAATGCCATTTGTTAAAAAATGAGACAACCCCTTTAGGAATTATGACGGTAAACACTGTTAAGCCAATTTACAATCAAGGAAGAATTCAGTTGAACCCAATTTACTCTCAATTATTAGGAAACTCTTCAATATTTCATTTACTCTTCATGAAACTCTTCATGTATTTTACATGATTCGGTAATATATTTCTTTGAGTTATATAATCAATGAGACACATGATTTACTATAAATCTATAAAGAAAGACATTTGTCACAGTTCTAGTAAGCAATTCGGTTGTGTTTCATATGCATTATACAGCATTTTGATGGCCAAATTATGTTTTTTTGAATACTTTGCGAAAGGACCAAACTAATCAGAAAAATCAATGGAAGATGTGATGAAAAAAGGGCTATTTATCTGGCTCCAGGAGTTGAAATCAAGATGAAGGTACTTAACCTCTTTCAAAAGTACTGTAATGCCTGTAATTGTCTTTACAGTCAACAGCAAAAGGATGGCTGTGATTGACAATCATATTCCCCCTGTAAAGGCAATAATCAGAGAAACCTTAACCTCTTAAAGGGGTCATCCCACAAATAAAGTGGTTTATAATTGAATCCAGCATTTACAGTTATTAAAAATGCTTAAATCACCAGATACTCCAGAAATAATGTTAGGATAGAACCCTCTGATGCTTTTATTGAGCAGCATCTAAAAGTCACACACACACCAAAATGGTATCAATAAAAATTACAGATTTGCCCTGCAGAAAGTGAGACCTCACAAAGCTCCATACACATAACTACAAAAAAGTTATAGGGGTAAGAATATGGCAGCGGAAAGTAGAAATTAATTGCTTTTCAATGTTTTTATTTATTTTCAGCATTAAAATGCAAGAAAAACTATATAATTGTGGTATCGCATAATTGTACTAACCTGGAGAATGACGGTATCAGGTCAGTTTTAATGCATAGGGAACGTCGAAAAAACAAAACCCATAAAACTGTGGTGGAATTACATTTATTTTTTCCAATTCCACCCCATTTGGAATTATTTTCCAGCTTCCCAAAATGTGGTATGCAGTAATAAATGGTGCCATTAGAAAGTGCTGCTTCTCCTGCAAACAATAAGTCCTAATACTGCTATGTGAACAGAAATTTTTTAAAAAAATTATGTTCCTGGAAAGGCAGGGAGTGAAAAATTTAAAATGCACAAACAAAAAAACATCCGGGGTGAAGAGGATGATGTTTACATTATTTTAACAAAATAAAGCAACAAAAAGTCAAATCTGTTAATATCTATTATATTTCTAAAACACAAATTTAGGAACCTTATTTTTTGAATCGTAATCCTTTAAATCAAACCTCCGCTTTAAGAAAAAAATCATAGGGAAACAAACAGAACCCTTACATGGTAAGCATCTTTCCAGCTGCAGATCTGCCAGTTTATGAGCTACTCTTCTATCGTACAAGATGGTTGCACTGCTTCGCATACTACATGATTCACGTTGTGCATTTAGTAAACCAACACAATTCCTGCTTGTCCAGTCCTACCCTAGAATTGACTAGCATTGCTCATATGAGCAGCGCTGGCTAACCCACGGGAAGTGTTTCGGAAGTGGTGTAAGCATCTTGGATGGCAGTAAAGGAGCCAGGGAACAGGCAAACCTGCATGAAACAGAAAAAATGTAAAGGAAGGCAAGATGTAACATGTTTTGTTCTTTCACCAGTTAATGTGAATCTTTTTCTTGACTTAACCTGGTCCAGTAAGTGTGCAGCGAGCCGGACATCAGGGGAAAACACGCGAGGCTCACGGTGGGCCGATGGGGGTAGCAGTTCATGTACTCACGGTTAGCAGAGCCTCCCTGGGCCGGCAGTGCAGTGGAGGGGAAGACAGCACTAAATCCTCCGGGGCACTCTCTATTGCAGGGAACACCAGCCAGATGGAAGTTGAGGTGCCCTTAATGGTGTATGTGTTTAAGGTGCTTGTGGTGGCTGGGCCCCTGGTTTGTGACATCAGCACCGTAAGGTGCAAATGTTGAGTGTAGTAGTAGTCATGAAGAGTCAGTTGTTGTAAAACAAGCAGATGTTTAACCCCTTAAGGACTCAGCCCCATTTCACCTTAAGGACTTGGCCATTTTTTGCAAATCTGACCAGCGTCACTTTAAGCGCTGATAACTTTAAAACGCCTTTACTTACCCAGGCCGTTCTGAGATTGTTTTTTTCGTCACATATTGTACTTAATGACACTACGTAAATTGGGTCAAAAAAGTTAATTTTTTTACATAAAAAAATACCAAATTTACCCAAAATTTTGAAAAATTAGCAAATTTCAAAGTTTGTTTCTCTACTTCTGTAATACATAGTAATACCGCCAAAAATTGTGATGACTTTACATTCCCCATATGTCTACTTCATGTTTGTATCATTTTGGAAATTATATTTTATTTTTGGGGGATGTTACATAGCTTAGAAGCAAATTTTGAAATTTTTCAGAAATTTTCCAAATCCCACTTTTTATGGACCAGTTCAGGTCTGAAGTCACTTTGTGAGGCTTACGCAATAGAAACCATCCAAAAATGACCCCATTCTAGAAACTACACCCCTCAAGGTATTCAAAACCGATTTTACAAACTTTTTTAACCCTTTAGGTCTTCCACAAGACTTCATGGCAAATGGACATAAAATTTAAGAATTTAAATTTTTTGTAATATTTTCCAATATAAACAATTTTTTCCAGGAAAAAAGCAAGGGTTAACTGCCAAACAAAACTCAATATGGGTTGCCCTGATTCTGTAGTTTACAGAAACACCCCATATGTGGTCGTAAACTACTGTTTGGCCAAACGGGAGGACATAGAAGGAGGGGAACGCCATATGGGTTTTGGAAGGCAGATTTTGCAAGACTGGTTTTGTTTATACCATGTCCCATTTCAAGCCCCCCGTTGCACCCCTAGAATAGAAATTTCAAAAAAGTGACTCCATCTAAGAAAGTACACCCCTCAAGGTATTCAAAACTGGGTTTACAAACTTTGTTAACCCTTTAGGTGTTCCACAAGAGTTAATGGCAGATGGAGAAACAATTTTGAAATTTCTATTTTTTGGAAAATTTTCCATTTTAACCCATTTTTTCCAGCAATAAAGTAAGGGTTAACTGCCAAACAAAACTCAATATGGGTTGCCCTGATTCTTTAGTTTGCAAAAACACCCCATATGTGTTCGTAAACTACTGTTTGGCCAAACGAGAGGGCATAGAAAGAGGGGAACGCCATATGGTTTTTGGAAGGCAGATTTTGCTGGACTGGTTTATTTACACCATGTACCCTTTCAAGCCCCCTGATGCACCCCTAGAGTAGAAACTCCATAAAAGTGACCCCATCTAGGAAACTACGGGATAAGGTGGTTGTTGTTTTGGGACTATTTTTGGGTAAATATGATTTTTGGTTGCTCTATATTACACTTTTTTGAGGCAAGGTAACAAAAAATTTTAATTCTAAATTTGTTTCTACATTCGCTATTTACTTTTGTGAAACACCTAAAGGGTTAACAAAGTTTGTAAAGTAACTTTTGAATACCTTGAGGGGTGTAGTTTCTTAGATGGGGTCACTTTTTTAGAGTTTCTAGTCTAGGCTACATCAGGGGGGGGGGGCTTCTAATGGGACATGGTGTAAATAAACCAGTCCATCAAAATCTGCCTTCCAGAAACCATATGGCGTTCCCTTCGTTCTATGCCCTGCCGTGTGGCTATATAGCCATTTACGACCACATATGGGGTGTTTCTGCAAACTACAGAATCAGGGCAATAAATATTTAGTTTTGTTTGGATGTTAACCCTTGCTTTATTACTGGAAAAAAGGATTCAAATGGAAATTTTGCCAAAAAATGGGTGTTTTGGCACAGTTTTTATTTTATATTTTTAACGCTGTTCATCCGAGGGGTTTAGTCACATGTTATTTTTATAGGGCAGATTCCTACGGACGCGGCGATACCTAATATGTCTACATTTTCAAATTTATTTAGATTTTACACTATATTATTATTTTAGGAACCCAAAAAATTTATTTTAGTATCTCCATAGCCTGGGAGCTAGTTTTTTTTTTTTTGGGCGACTATCAAATCTAGGGGCTCATTTTTTGCGGGATGAGATGGCGGTTTTATTGTCCTAATTGGGGGAGCATATGACATTTTTTTTTTTTAATGCTGTTCATCCGGGGTGGGATACATGTTATTTTTATAGAGAAGATTTTTACGGATGCGGCGATGCCCAATATGTATGGCTCTCAGACTTTGGAGACACTAAGCAGGCATCCTCAAACTGCGGCCCTCCAGATGTTGTAAAACTACAATTCCCACCATGCCCTGCTGATGGCTGTAGGTTGTCTGGGCATGCTGGGAGTTATAGTTTTACAACATCTGGAGGGCCGCAGTTTGAGGATGCCTGCACTAAAAGTTATATATTTATTTATTTTTTATTGTTTCCGTGTCTCCAAGTCTGAGAGCCATCGTTTTTTATGTTCTCTAGGGGACTGTTGGGGATTATAAAAATGTAGTACTCCATGGAAGTGTGATACTCCCTGAAGCAATCGATAACGCAGAGGCCCGGATGATCGGGGAAAGTGTCACATTGAGTGGTGGTGTCCTTCCGTATCCCCCTCTTGTGACACACTCTGTATCTTTTATGGGTTCGTCCCTTCTTTCCAGTATGGGGGACCACACCTGGAAAATGTTGGCCAGGGACGATCCAGGCGCCTCCAATTCCCAAGGTACTCCGGCCTGCTCTTTCCCGGTCTGAAAAAATCAGGTCCTTGAGGACTGTCCCTGTGCTGCCAGCGCTTTGGGATAGTACAAAAGAGTTGTACAAGGCAACCTGTACCAAGTAGACCGAAACTTTTTTGTACCATGCCCGGGTTTTGCGCATGGCATTATATGGCTTGAGGACTTGATCAGAGAGATCAACTCCTCACATATATCGATTGTAGTCGACGATACAATCGAGTACCTCGCACAGAGACGGGGGTGGTGCTGTTACCGTGGATTGTGGACAGTACAAGGACATCCCTCTTATACCTGACCAGCAACAGGTTTCCACTAGTAAGGGCACAAGTCTCACCCCTGGGGATAAGTACCTGGAGGGGGTGGGCAGGGAGGCCGCATTGATTTTTCCGCACGGTCCCACAAGCGAACGTGGATCTGGCGGCAAGGGACCTGAACAAGGGAATGCTAGTATAAAAGTTATCCACGTACAAGTGGTAACCCTTATCTAGCAGTGGGTACATAAGGTCCCACACGAGTTTCCCGCTAACACCCAGAGTGGGGGGACATTCTGGGGGTTGAATACGGGAATCTCGCCCCTCGTACGCACGAAATTTGTAAGTGTACCCTGAGGTACTCTCACAAATTTTGTACAGCTTCACGCCATACCTCGCCCGCTTAGTGGGAATGTATTGGCGGAAAGTGAGTCTCCCCTTGAATGCAACGAGAGACTCATCAACCGCGACCTCCCTTCCAGGTACGTAGGCCTGCTCAAATTTGGCCCCGAAGTGATCGATGACCGGCCGTATCTTATACAGACGGTCATGGGCAGGATCACCTCAGGGGGGACATGCTGCATTATCTGAATAATGCAGACATTTCCGGATGGCCTCAAACCGGGGACGTGTCATGACCATACTGTAGAGTGGGGTCTGGTAGAGGACGTCCCCACTCCAGTATTGCCTGACACTGGGTTTTTGCACTAGACCCATGTGCAGCACGAGGCCCCAAAATGTCCTCATCTCGGCTGCACTGACCGGCGTCCAGCCACCGGGTCTAGCCAAAAAGGAGCCCGGGTGCTGAGCAACGAACTGTTGGGCGTACATGTTCGTCTGCTCCACCATCAGATTCACAAATGGGTCACTGAAAAAAAAAACTAAAAAAGTCCATTTCAGTAAACCCCACTGTGGGAATCTGGATTCCTGGAATCTTGGGCTCAAAATTCACTGGGGGACACCAGCTAAGTTCACCGGCAGGGGGCTCCGGTGGGCTTATTTGGTGGGCTGTAAAACCAGTACGAGCCCCAGGGCGGCTCGTACTAGGGTGAGCCACAGTGTCCCTAGCATACGGGGCCCCTGGCTCCGCCTGGCGGCGTCTCCACCGCCTTGGGGGCTCATCGTCATCATATGATAATGAGGAGGATGCGGATGACAAGAGGAACGTGGGGTCATCCTCATCCTCACTGGGGCTCTCGGAGTCGGAGGCATTCTGGGCGTATGCCTCCTCCACCGAGAACATCCGGCGGGCCATGGGTATGTGTGTGTGCGTGCGTGTAAACCTTTATGTTATGTGCGTATGTGTGGGGGCACGGGTGTTCGCGTACTAAAAAGTCCCCCCCCCAAAAAATGGACAAGTGTTAGGGAAAAAAAAAAAAAGTTCAAAGTTGCTGATCAGCGGTACTTTGCGATAACAGTGGCCGGACGCTAAGAGGTGGGGGAGCAAGTGGCAGGGGGGGTCTAGGGTCTCAAAGCTAGAGTTTAGATAAAGTGTTTTTTTTTTGTTTTTTTTCTAACTAACTTTTCCCTTCTATCCCTGCCTAACGGTGCCTCTCCCTCACTAACCCTAACCTACCTGGAGGGTGATGGGTGCCGATGGGGGGGATCGCAGGAGCCTGGTGAGGACGGTGCTGCGGGGTGCAGGTGCTGAATAGGAAGAGGAGGGGAGAGAGGAGCGCAGGAAGTTTGAATCTCGCACCTCTCTCCCTGCACCAATCAGCACCCTGGACAGCAGGCATCAGCACCATGGCCAGCACCGCCTCTCCAAATGTTCGTACTGTGATTGGTGGTGTGTAATCACACCACCGATCACAGTCTTTTTCCGGTTCATCGGAAACCTGCGGTTTTCTGCGATCTCCAATACGGGGGGGGGGGGGTCACATTAACCCCCGCGGCGCCGCAATCGCATTTTAAAGCCATGACGTACCGGTACGTCATGCGTCCCTAAGGGGTTCAAGTGTCCCATTTACACACTGATGCGGGACGCTGCAAGTGTACATTTCTTAAATAAGGTATTAACCACCTCCGGAACGCGAATCTGCGTACAGCGGTCCGGAGGTGGCAGCGCTGCGCACAATCACGCATATACGCGTCATCTCGCGAGACGCGAGATTTCGCTCAAAGCCGGCCCGCGCATGCGCATCGCGGGCCGGCAAAATTCAAAGAACAAGTTCGTCACCAGCCTGCCAGCAACGATCATTGTCTGGCAGGCTGGCGATTTTCAAAAAATCCAATCAAAAGTCATATAACAGATCATATTAGTAAATATGATCTGTTATATGGCTTGTCTGCTCCTGTGCTTGTCCTTTTCGTCGGTTGGATCCAGCACAGGAGCAGACTGAACTGTGAGTACACAAAACACTACACCTTAGCCCCAGATCACCCCCCTGCACCCCAATTAACCCTTTGATCACCCCTTTGATCGCCCCTGTCAATCACTAGTGAAAGGAAAAAAAGTGATCAGTGTAAACTGTCACTTTTTTTTTTCCAATGGTATTGGCTGTTAGGTTTTAGGGATAGTTTAGGCCCCTTGGTTAGGTAGTTAGCGTCAGTTAGCGCCCAGCCCACCGCACCGCAGTCACTTTTATTCGCTGATTAGCGTATCGCTAATCAGCATTTGTACTTTTATAGTATCTGTAAGTGATCAAAACTGATCACGGTCAGATCTATAATAGTATTAGTGTCACTTTAGTTCGCCCTCCACCCAAAACGCAGTGTTTGCCCGATCAGGCCTGATCGGTCGCCCACACGTGCGTTCACCCACGCCCGCCCCACCGCAGTGACAAAAAATATATATTTTTTGATCACTGCACATTCATTTTACACGCACTGCGGCGATAAAAAAAATCAGTTTTGATATTTTTTATCAACCGCAGCGGCCTCCGATACTTCGCTAGCCTCCCCTTTGTAAGACAGGCTTGCTTTTTTTCTTGGGTAGTCTCAGGGAATACCCCTAAATTTAGTAGTCCAAATGTCAAACAGGGGGTATTCTTCTGAAGAGGCCTACAGGATTCTGACCCAGTCGGATGAGGAGTGGGAACCCTCATCTGACGAATCTAGCGGGTCAGAATATGAACCTGTAGAAAGCAGTGGCTCTCTGACCCAAAGTTCGGACGAGGAGGTTGAGGTCCCTGGCAGCACCAGGCGTACCCTGCCCCGTGTCGCTAGACCACAGGTTATGCAGGATCCGCTTCAAGAGCAGCAGAGTGGGGCTGTCGCTGCCGGATCACGTGGTGAGGCATACACCAGCAGCGCAGCCCTCCCTGGACCTAGTACCAGCACTGCCGTACAACATGGTGACGTGGCGAGCACCAGAAGGGCAGTTGAAGCTGGTACGGTGGCACGTGCACTAGTTACCCCGTCGCAGCCACCGCACAGACAGGCCCGTAGAGCCCCTAGAATCCCTGAGGTGCTGGCAAACCCTGATTGGCAGTCACCAACTTCAGCCGCACCTGTAGTTCCCCCTTTCACCGCCCAGTCTGGAGTTCGGGTTGAGACAGCTCAAATCGGTTCGGCCCTGGGATTTTTTGAGCTGTTCTTGACTGCTGAGCTCTTGGACTTAGTCGTGGCAGAGACAAACCGGTATGCCACACAATTTATATCCGCCAACCCGGGAAGCTTTTATGCCCAGCCTTTCCGGTGGAAACCAGTCCAAGTTTCCGAACTTAAATTTTTTTTGGGCCTTCTCCTCAACATGGGCCTGACAAAAAAGCATGAATTGCGGTCATATTGGTCCACGCACCCGATTCATCACATGCCCATGTTCTCTGCTGCTATGTCCAGGGCACGATTTGAGGCCATCCTCCGTTTCCTGCATTTTAGCGACAACACCACCTCCCGTCCCAGAGGCCACCCAGCTTTTGACCGGCTCCACAAAATTCGGCCCCTCATAGACCATTTCAACCAGAAATTTGCAGATTTGTATACCCCCGAGCAAAACATCTGCGTAGACGAGTCCCTAATACATTTTACCGGGCGCCTTGGCTTCAAACAGTACATCCCAAGCAAGCGTGCCCGGTATGGGGTCAAATTGTATAAGCTCTGTGAAAGGGCCACAGGCTATACCCACAAATTTCGGATCTATGAGGGAAAAGATCAGACCCTGGAGCCGGTCGGTTGCCCTGACTACCTGGGGAGCAGTGGGAAGACAGTCTGGGACTCGGTGTCACCCTTATTCGGCAAGGGGTACCATCTTTATGTGGACAATTTTTACACAAGTGTGGCCCTCTTTAGGCATTTGTTTCTAGAACGGATTTGCGCCTGTGGCACCGCGCGAACTAGTCGCGTGGGCTTCCCCCAACGGCTTGTAACCACCCGTCTTGCAAGGGGGGAGAGGGCTGCCTTGTGTAACGAAGAACTGCTCGCGGTGAAATGGAGAGACAAGCGTGACGTTTACATGCTCTCCTCCATTCACGCAGACACGACAATCCAAATTGAGCGAGCAACCCGTGTCATTGAAAAGCCCCTCTGTGTCCACGACTATAATGCGCTCATGGGAGGGGTGGACTTCAATGACCAGATGTTGTCTCCGTATTTAGTTTCCCGCAGAACCAGACGCTGGTATAAGAAGGTGTCTGTATATTTAATTCAATTGGCGCTGTACAATAGTTTTGTTCTCTACAGTAAGGCTGGGAGAACACGATCTTTCCTCAAATTCCAGGAAGAGATCATCGAGAACCTCCTTTACCCAGGAGGTTCCGTGGCCCCATCCACCAGTGTAGTTAGCCGTCTACACGAGCGACATTTCCCCAGTGTCGTTCCTGGTACCTCAACCCAACCGTCACCCCGAAAAAGATGTCGTGTCTGTAGCAGGAGTGGAATAAGGCGTGACACCCGCTATTTCTGTCCTGACTGTCCTGACCACCCTGCCCTATGCTTTGGTGAGTGTTTCCGGAAGTACCACACACAGGTACACCTAGCATAGGGATTGCATTTCACAGGACAGGCACACAGGGCTATTAGGGCCCTTTTACTCTCAGCTGCTGCAAACCTCTCCTTTCACCTGGGATAAAGTGCATAACGTACTTCGCCACATCTTTGGGCGATTTGCGCTTTGCACATTGTCCCATGGGGAAGGAGAGGTTTGTTCTATAAAGGTAAAAAAAACTAAACAAAAAAAAAATTACCGGTAAGTAAAAAAGTTAAAAAAAGTTAATATGTTCTGTTCTAAAGTTAATAAAGTTATTGCTTTGCGGCCTGGTTTTTTCTTTTTTGTTTTGTTTTTTTTACCTTCCAGGTGGACCAACCGATCGACCAGCTGCAGCACTGATGTGCATTCGGACAGAAGCATTGCGCTGCTGTCAGATTACACGCAAGTCGGTGTATGCGGCGCTGCAAGACGAGATTTCTCCTCTGCAGTAAAAGATATGTTTGCCGAGGCATATGAGCTGAGGAGGTGGCGGTGTTCATATACTTTGGCAAACACTTTGTATATATATAAAAAAAAATCCCGGCAATGATTTATTCATCCACATCGATTGATGTGAATGGAGAAATCTGGTTTGCCAGGGCATACGAGCTGAAGTGGGTATGGATGTTGGGCGGAGCTCCTATGTCCTGGCAGACGCCTTTCCCCTCCTTTTTCTTTTTTTGGCAGAGACTTTTTCATCCACATTGATCGATGCGAATGAAGAAATCTGTGCCGTTCATTTTTTTCTTTCAGCCCAGAGGCTGAACGGAAAAAAAAAATCTCATTACCCGTATGCTCAATATAAGGAGAATAGCAGAAACTCCTAATGCTGGGCATACATGTAATGATTGCGGAGACCCTCAAATGCCAGGGCAGTACAAACACCCCACAAATAACACCATTTTGGAAAGAAGACACCCCAAGGTATTCGCTGAGGGGCATATTGAGTCCATGAAAGATTGAAATTTTTGTCCCAAGTTAGCGGAAAGGGAGACTTTGTGAGAACAAAATCAAAAAAATCAATTTCCGCTAACTTGTGCCAAAATTTTTTTTTTTCAATGAACTCGCCATGCCCCTCATTGAATACCTTGGGGTGTCTTCTTTCCAAAATGGGGTCACATGTGGGGTATTTATACTGCCCTGGCATTTTAGGGGCCCCAAAGCGTGAGAAGAAGTCTGGTATCCAAATGTCTAAAAATGCCCTCCTAAAAGGAATTTGGGCACCTTTGCCCACCTAGGCTGCAAAAAAGTGTCACACAACTGGTATCTCTGTATTCAGGAGAAGTTGAGGAATGTGTTTTGGGGTGTCTTTTTACATATACCCATGCTGGGTGAGATAAATATCTTGGTCAAATGCCAACTTTGTATAAAAAAATGAGAAAAGTTGTCTTTTGCCAAGATATTTCTCTCACCCAGCATGGGTATATGTAAAATGACACCCCAAAACACATTCCCCACCTTCTCCTGAGTACGGAGATACCAGATGTGTGACACTTTTTTGCAGCCTAGGTGGGCAAAGGGGCCCACATTCCAAAGAGCACCTTTCGGATTTCACAGGTCATTAACCTACTTACCACACATTAGGGCCCCTGGAAAATGCCAGGGCAGTATAACTACCCCACAAGTGACCCCATTTTGGAAAGAAGACACCCCAAGGTATTCCGTGAGGGGCATGGCGAGTTCCTAGAATTTTTTATTTTTTGTCACAAGTTAGTAGAAAATGATGATTTATTTATTTATTTATTTTTTTCATACAAAGTCTCATATTCCACTAACTTGTGACAAAAAATAAAAACTTCCATGAACTCACTATGCCCATCAGCGAATACCTTGGGGTCTCTTCTTTCCAAAATGGGGTCACTTGTGGGGTAGTTATACTGCCCTGGCATTCTAGGGGCCCAAATGTGTGGTAAGGAGTTTGAAATCAAATTCTGTAAAAAATGACCTGTGAAATCCGAAAGGTGCTCTTTGGAATATGGGCCCCTTTGCCCACCTAGGCTGCAAAAAAGTGTCACACATCTGGTATCTCCGTACTCAGGAGAAGGTGGGGAATGTGTTTTGGGGTGTCATTTTACATATACCCATGCTGGGTGAGAGAAATATCTTGGCAAAAGACAACTTTTCCCATTTTTTTATACAAAGTTGGCATTTGCCAAGATATTTATCTCACCCAGCATGGGTATATGTAAAAAGACACCCCAAAACACATTCCTCAACTTCTCCTGAATACAGAGATACCAGATGTGTGACAGTTTTTTGCAGCCTAGGTGGGCAAAGGGGCCCATATTCCAAAGAGCACCTTTCGGATTTCACTCGTCATTTTTTACAGAATTTGATTTCAAACTCCTTACCACACATTTGGGCCCCTAGAATGCCAGGGCAGTATAACTACCCCACAAGTGACCCCATTTTGGAAAGAAGAGACCCCAAGGTATTTCGTGATGGGCATAGTGAGTTCATAGAACTTTTTATTTTTTGTCACAAGTTAGTGGAATATGAGACTTTGTAAGAAAAAAATAAAATAAAATAAAAATCATCATTTTCCGCTAACTTGTGACAAAAAATAAAAAGTTCTATGAACTCACTATGCCCAACAGCGAATACCTTAGGGTGTGTACTTTCCGAAATGTGGTCATTTGTGGGGTGTTTGTACTGTCTGGGCATTGTAGAACCTCAGGAAACATGACAGGTGCTCAGAAAGTCAGAGCTGCTTCAAAAAGCGGAAATTCACATTTTTGTACCATAGTTTGTAAACGCTATAACTTTTACCCAAACCATTTTTTTTTACCCAAACATTTTTTTTTTATCAAAGACATGTAGAACAATAAATTTAGAGCAAAATTTATATATGGATCTCGTTTTTTCTGCAAAATTTGACAACTGAAAGTGACAAATGTCATTTTTTTGCAAAAAAATCGTTAAATTTCGATTAATAACAAAAAAAGTAAAAATGTCAGCAGCAATGAAATACCACCAAATGAAAGCTCTATTAGTGAGAAGAAAAGGAGGTAAAATTCATTTGGGTGGTAAGTTGCATGACCGAGCAATAAACGGTGAAAGTAGTGTAGGTCAGAAGTGTAAAAAGTGGCCTGGTCTTTCAGGGTGTTTAAGCCATGGGGGCTGAGGTGGTTAAACCTAAAAAATTTGAAAAATAATAAAAATGGTAGACATTAAACTATTGATCTTGCAAGCCTTAGTTTACATAGTGCTTAGTAGAGAAGTCAGATGTAGAAGTTATTAATAGACTGGAATTCCTTTTATAATTAATTTTAGAAATTGATTGTTGTAGCACTAAAAGTAATTTATGTATTTAACCCTAAAAAGCAACTGTCCAACTCAGAGGTGTACAGAAATAATTATTTGCAAGATATCCTAGTATTGATTCCCTGAAATGAAACTGGTGCCAGATCCCTGCCTGTTTTGTGATTAGTGATCATGGTTTAGCACAGTGTCTCTTACTATGAAAGTAAATAAAATGGCAAATCCACTTGATATTATTCAGTTCTGGATGAGCGTAGAAAAGTTTTTTTTAAGAAACCTATTGTTAACTGAGACTGCCTTTACTACTTCATAACAACTAGACAATTGCAAGGGAAATAATTTTGTAAAAAAAATTACAAATTCTTAGTATCCATCAGGTAGTACTAAGTACCGCCATATGGTGCCAGCATATACTATTGCAATGAAGGGGTTGTCTAACTTCAGAAAATATATTATCATGTACTCAAAGTTAATACAAGACACTTACTAATGTATTGTAATTGTCCATATTGCTTCCTATCCAGGGGTTACAACCACCCTGCAATCCGGCAGTGGTGGCAATGCCTTTTCCTATAGTGTGCAAGCACAGCCACCGCTGCTGTATTGCAAGGTGGTTGTAACCCCTGGATAGGAGCAGTGTATAATGTGATGAGAAAATGAATTACATCAACAAAGAAGGCAATATGGAAAATCACAATACATTAGTAAGTGCCTTGTATTAAAGGTGTCATCCAGGAAAAGATAATGATGACTTATCCTCAGGATAGGTCATCATTATCACATCAGGGGGGTCCAAGTCCTGGCATCCCCGACGATAAGCTGTTTCAGGGAGGTGCTGTGCAAATTCTGTTGAGCACGGCTGTCTCCAAGGACAACGCCATGCATTGTATAGTGGAAGTACTTGGTATTGCAGCTTACCCCATTGACTTGAATAGGGCTGAGCTGCAAATAGGTCATGTGACCGATGTACAGTAATATCACTGGCCTAGGAAGTGGCTATGGTGTGCAAGGTCTCCTCTTCTAACAGCTGATCGGTGGGAGTCCTAGGTGTCGCACCCCTGCAGATCTGATATGGATGACCTATCCTGAGGATAAGTCATAAATATATTTTCCTGGATAACCCCTTTAACTTTGTCTACATGATAAAAGCTATTTGCTAAAGTAAGACAACTCCTTTAAGGAGGTATGTCTTCTACAAGTAATGCATCTAATATGGGATAAGGGCTGGTCTACCTATCTGGCAAAAATCACATCGGCAGGTCCTGGAGTGGGCCACATCAGACTAGGCCAGGACATCTAGGGGTTGAGCCCTGAATGTTTTGTCCAGGGCCCTAAAGGTAGTGGCTGCCGCACAACTGGAATGTCATTGTCAAAACAGTGATACAGTTGAATAATGCAGCAGGGTAATCTGTAGTGAAGGTAATCTTCTTACAAGTGTCTGTATTTAAGAGCTATCCCCTCCCTTCTGCTTCTCGGCTGTGTCATGTGACCAGCAATCAGACTTTCCAAATAGCACAGCATCTTATGTGTGGACAGGAAGTCAGTTTCTCTATGTATACCTATGGGAGGCTCAATGTCAGTGTCATAGGAATGAGTAGAGAAGTTACTGACTTCCTGTCCTGTGTCAGTTGGAGATCAGAGAGTTGGTCACATAACATAGCTCTTGACCCGAACTGAGCTGCTTACTACCCACCCGTTTCTAATCTCCCCTTCATCTCTAAACTCCTGGAACGTCTTGTCTACTCTCGCTTAATGAGCTATCTCTCTGCAAACTCTCTTCTTGTTATATAATAAAGTGTGTTATAAGTATTGATATTTTTGTATCTTTTCATTCATTTACTTTTTCTCTAACTTAAAATTTTTAAAGGGTTGCCTGATTGAAATTAAAGGGGTTTTCTGGCAGTCCAATACTGACCTCTCCTCAGGATAGGTCATCAGTATCAGATTGGATGCGCACTGCGACCTCCTCGCAGCTTACCAAACACAGTGCCATGCATTGTGCACTGTCTGTGCTTAGTATTGAAGTGCAGGCCCATTCACTTGATGCTGCACATAGGCCATATGACGTAAGGTCACTGGCCACATAGCTCACCTAATTTTTTATCGTCATACTCACTTGTGCTCCCACAAGCCAACAGTAAAATGCATTGAGAGGACTGCTCTTCGAGTCATCTCCATTATATGTGTGAGCACAGGAGTTCTCTCTATGCATTTTACTGCTGGTTTGTGGGAGCACAGCGTCGAAATGAGAGTATGAAAATAAAAATGACATAACCAGACTCAGCATCACTTCCACTATATACTGCTTACTTTACTTTGGATGGTGTTTTTGAGCTGACAGATTTCTTTTAATATAATGCTTGTGAAGAAAGCAGCAATATATATTAGCTTTCTAAGCACAGAAAATGTTTTTCTAAAGATGGCATGCTTATAGCAAAGTCTTTTGCATACTAATCATATCCCAACAAAGACTTGTGCAGATAAAATTGAACCCAGAATAAAAGTTGATAGAAATGAAAATCTTATGTGTATGGCAAAAAGGCCTGGTGCAACATGAAACAAACACATGAAAAAAAAAAAAAAAGATGGCTCTGAATGTGGGAAGCACCCGTGTGGTAGCGGCAAAGCCAGCAAGTCGCTAGAATGGCAGGGAGTCAGCAGGGTGACAGCAGTGGGAGGTCGGGAGCCAAATGTGCCCGAGGTATACCACGCGCTTCGCAGATGCCTACCTGCCCGGAAAGTAGTGGTGCAGGGGTTCACGGAAGCAGTGGCAGCAGCAGTCATTCGGTGTAGAGTGTTGGGGGTAAAATCACCTACTCGACGGTGTGGCAGTTTTTTGTTAAGCCGCCGGAGGAGGCTGCGTCACATATGCAGCGTCACCATAAAGTGGCCTGGGAGAACCGTGGCTCCGATGGGGTGGTCCAGCCTGCCGCAGCAACCGCTGCATCACCCAGTGGCACGCACCCGATTTCAGGCAGTTAAGGCCCCACCACCTCAGCCGAAGGGAGCTGTCTGTCCTTCCCATCATCTGCTGGTCCTGATGCTCCTCCTACAACTCGTCAGTCATTCCATCAGCAATTGAAGCGTTTGCCAAGAGACAACAGTATGCAGGGACTCATCCAATGGCGCACTCTGTATTCGGCCACTCTGTGGCCTCCTGATGCTGCTGCCACCTCCACACTGTCATTGTGCCACCCTGTGGCCTCCTCCTGATGCTGCTGCCACCTCCACACTGTCATTGTGCCACCCTGTGGCTTCCTCCTGATTCTGCTGCCATCTCCACACTGTCATTGTGCCACCCTGTGGCCTCTTCCTGTAGCTGCTGCCACCTCCACACTGTCATTGTACCACTCTGTGGCCTCCTGATGTTGCTGCCACCTTCACACTGTCATTGTGCCACTCTGTGGCCTCCTGATGCCGCTGCCATCTCCAGACTCTGTCATTGGGCCACTCTGTGGTCTCCTCATGCTGCTTCCACCTCACCACAGACAGGGGGTTATTGTTCTGAGGGATCAGAGGAAGGGCAAAATAATCAGTGACGTCAACAAAACTTACTGCTGTCACCCTCTCCACTATGTCGGGGAGCTCTACTTGTATAAGCGTTTAGTAGAACAGGTTCTGTAGACATCTATGTGGAATCAGCTGCCGACAATGTAAAAGGAGTGCGCTTCTTCTTGACGCTAACATTGACCTGTAAGATTGAATTCACACTTGAGTTATTTGGTCAGTTTTGGCCGCGTAACTGCCCAAATAATTGAAGTGTTCAATAATTCTAACAGCGACGCCTGTCATCTGTGTGTCATACTGACTCACAGTATTGTTTCGCTACCACAGCAGACTCCCTATTCGTGTTACTGCAAGGCACAGTGTTCTACAAAGGCTCTCTGCAGCCAGGAAATTGTTGTTTTTAACACGATTCATAGCAAATAAATTCGGATCAAACCGAATTTTGAGAAATTCACCAAAGCGGCAGAATCAAATTTTTGAGAAATTTGCTCATCTCTAGTTACCAGCAAAATGGATCTTGTGCCAATTTCCCACAAATTTTGTTTTTGGAAGTTGCTATGTAACATCCTTATAACTGAAACAATCTCTGTTATCAAGGGAGGGAGGAGTTATTTGCTGGTTATAGTTTTATCTTTAGTTTGTGAGCCTACCTTTGCCAGGTAGTTTGTGAGCCTCTTTGCCAGCCGCATGCGGATCGCAACCCCATTCACTTGAATTGGTTCCATGATCCCTCAGTTCCACAAAAAGATGGGACAATTCTATCTTTTTGCGGAACGGAACCACACGAAAGCACTCCATAGTGCTTCCATTCCGTGTTACCGCTCCGTTACGCACCGCATCTCTGGATTTGTGGACCCATTCAAGTGAATGGGTCTGCATCCGTGATGCGGAATGCACACGGCCGGTGTCCTGTGTATTGCGGACCCGCCATATGCGGGCCGCAATACTGCCACGGGCGTGTGCAAGGGGCCTAAAGCTGAAATCACATAAAGCCAAAAATTTCCACACAGTCATGCCAGAAAAACAAAAATGCTTACACATCAACTTTATATTAAATAAAGAACTCATAGACATGGCTGTATTACAGATCTGTTTTATTAGAATCCATAATATGGCATAAAGACTGTACCTTGACATTGACCCATATTAGACCCCTGTAAGCCTCTGGTGGGGGGGGGGGGGGTAGTGTTTCAGACTACTTTAGACTCCTTGTTGTCACTGTAGGTAAACGGTAGTTACATTTCATAGATCTTCCCTAATGAACACAAAAAAATAAAAAAGAGGCAGCACTACAAGTATAGTAAAATGGTGGTGGACCCATTTTTAATCACTCCATCTGCAAGAAGCCTGAGAAAAGCCTCAAAAAGCCTCATTGTGTTGGTCTGGGCAGGGATTGACACTTTTCAACTTCATATGATATCATGGGGGAAGTTTTTATGTGGTGTGTTTTCTGCTGGATTTCTCTACCAGGTGTGAAGGCACCCTTAAGGGGCATAGATCTCAGTATAGGATGGGCAAGAAGAGAAAAGAAAGTCTAGATTCTCCAGACCTCTAATAACTAATATTGAAATCCACTGCCTACATGTAAACATATTACAGGATCATCTATTGTCATCAATGCCCAAGAGTCTCTACCAATCATGTTAAATACAGTGACCAGCATTTATGCAAGTGGGGAATATATAGACTGCACAGATCAATGACAATTACCATGGAACATATTAGAGGAGCATGAGTTACCTGTAAATAATGTTGTTCGGCCTAATTAAAAATCCCCTTTCTAACCGTGAAGTTCAAATTATTGAATTGGAAATTTTTTGACACCGAATTATGTTACAGCAAATTTTATTTATATAGGAAATGGTCTGAAACATGATGCTCGCTGATGGGGACTGCATGTTATCATTGAACTGCCAGAAAAGATAAATCAAATCAGTATTGTATCACTGAATGGCAGGCAAGAAGAGACAGTAGCTCCATTTCAACAGCAAATGACTAAATCAAATGAAGGATCAAATGATTTTATAAGACGCTTGAAGATTATGACAGACATTACAGGGACATGGCGGGTAGCTTGATCAGCCTGGCATATCACAGAAATAATTTGAGCTCACTGAAGGCATGATGGGGTTTACTGTGGGTGACTGAGTCATGTAGAATATGCTCTCAGCATGAAAATAGAAATTAGTTTGCTAATTAGAAGACACTACAGAGAACTGTGCACTTTTGTAAGAGGATTAGGTTTTCTATAGAAAGGTGGAGTTTTCTGAAGCACATGAGTAAATGAATAGGTCTAGAAAATGAAGACTTGAGGAATTGATGAGAAGAGCAAAGTAATGTAGAGAATGTTGACTTGGTCCATACTCGCTGGCTGATTTTGATGTGGATCCACATCAAATCTGCATCAAAATCTACATCAACACTGATTCATGTGGATTTGGTGCAGAAAATAGCTCCCCGTTAAAGTCAACGGGAAATTTCTCCATCGATCAGATCCGTCCACACTGCAGGTCGATTTATGCACTCAAATATTCTGCAACATAAATATGAGAATTTTGACCTTAATGCTTTTGTATTATGCTGCAGGATTGCTGCACAGCAAATCTGAGGTTGTCCATGATTTTAATTTTGAAGACCTATCTTTAGGATAGTATTAGATTGGATTGGATCCCACTCCCAGCACCCCTACCGATCAGCTCTTCGAAGTTGGTGCAGTTCTCCTGTGGGGGTGCTGTGGATTCATTTTTACCAGACACAGTGCCATACATTCTGCAGTGGCAGTGTGTGGTTCTGCAGCGCCATCCCTTTCAAGTGTCATGTACTGTACTTAACTGTCCGTGCTCCGGCAGCGAACCTGGCCTTTCTGTTGCGGCACAGCAGGGTGTTGTCCCGTTGCTGTAGCATCCAGTCCTGCTAACAGTCGGGCTGGTCGGCCTATCAGGGAGCTGGGATTCCGGACCAATCAAGCTCAAAGACAGAGCCGGACTGGGGGCGCAGCCTTGGGGGGAGGCGACCATGACGGGGGGCTGGTTTGAAGGAGCCCCTGGGGAGGGATTGGTTAGTTTAAGTTATGGGGGCGGTGGAGCGAGGGGTTAAATAGGTGAGGGCCCGGGATGAAGGAGGCCATTTTGTGGTAAAAACGGAGCTGTATACACCTGCACTACCTTGCGGTCACTTACATTTATCATGGACGTAGAGTCACTTCTGTCGGATCTCAGGTTGGCGGCAGCTGCTCGGGGCTCCAGGAGCAGGTCCAGCAGCTGGCTCCAGGAGCAGTTCCAGCAGCTGCTCAGAGGGGCGGCTGAGGCTCCCGCTTCGCCTCAGCCACGGGCATCCCGGCCGCCGGCGCGCCTCAGCCCAGATATGGCCTCCCCTCGGGCTCAGCGCCGCAGACGGAGCCCTGCTTTCCAGGACCCTTCACGCCTGCAGGCGCCGGGTGCAGCTCCTTCCCGGGCGCCCAGACGTGGAAGGAATCCAGCCAGTAGGCGGAGCCCTCGTTCAGGCCAACGGCGGGCTCTCTCCAGGATCCTGATGTGGATGAGGCCCCTCAGCCAGAGCAGTGTTCCAGAGGGCACGGGGCTGCTGCGGACCTTGGCAGCAGGCCCTCGTCGGCCAGGCAAGTCGAGGAGGAAGTCGTCGCCGCGCAAGTCGTTTCCAGGGAGGATCCGGAAGATCACGTCCCTGGCCCCAGCCTGGCCAGGGGACATCCGTGGGAGCTCGCTGTGCCAGGACCGTCTCAGAGGACCGAGCGGCGGGAGTCAGGACCTTCGGCTGATGGGGTCACAGCACCCAGGCAGCCAGGTGAGGCACCTTGGGGACCTTTATGTCAGTTAGTGTCTGGGGGGGCTGGGGGGTCTCAGTCGGATTTGAGTAAGGGACTGGGCCAGCTCTTGGGGGGTTTGGTGGGGTTGTTAGCAAATTTGGGGGCGGCAGGGAATCCCGTGTTACCGTTGGGGGGCTTGGGGGGTGGCGTCGGCGGGGCGGTAGCGTCAGGGCCATTGCCGGCGTGGGGTGTGGGGGCGGCCGCTGGGGGGCCGCCAGCTTCGAGTACACCCACGGTGGTTTCATGTGGGACTTCGGCGTCCGTTCAGACGCAGGTAGGTGGGTCTGATCAGGAGGATGGAATGCGGTTAGACGATAGGGCTAAGGGGGAAGTTTATGTTTGTTTCGAGGGCCCGTTGGGGGCACATTTGAAGCAGGAGGTTAGGGAGCGCATTTGGAAAGGGGAGTATGTGGATATATTTTCCTTACTCCCTTTGGACAGGTTCAATTTGGATAGGGCGCGAAAGGATGAGGGTAAGAGGGAGGAAGAGGAAAAGCGTAGGCACCGACTGATACCGCGGACGTTCCCTAACTGGTTGCAGGCGTTCGCGATATTGGCCAGTGTGATAGGGGAGAAGGCGCTGGAGTGCTCATCCGCGCTTTTTTGTTACCTGGATGCTATTGGAGAAGCTTACCGGGTGTATGGGGGTATGGCCTGGCTGCGTTATGACGAACAGTTTAGGCAGCGGAAGGCGGTACGCCCTAGCATCAAGTGTGACCACAAGGATATCGCTTTGTGGCTCAAAGTGACGGCGCCGGTTCGGTCAGGTCAGCCCTTTCGGAGCGAATCAGGGGCGGGGGGACAATCCGGATTCGCGGCAGCATCTGCGAAGGGGTTGTGTTTTTTATTCAATGAAGGGAATGTAAATTTGGAGCTAAGTGCAAATTTAAGCACGAATGTTCCACCTGTGGCGGGTCTCACGGAGCCACGCGCTGCTTTAGAGGGGCAAGACAGAAGGGGGGCGAGAGTTCTGGAAAAGGGGGAGACGCCAGTGCGTCTGGAAGAGATGGACCGGTTTCTCGCTAGATATCCGGATAGGGGGGCTGCGCAATTGTTGCGGGAAGGTTTTTCGGGGGGGTTTAAAATTCAGTTTGTTCCATCGGGGCCCGTGTTGCTTAAGAAGAATTTGCAGTCGGCAAGGGAGCACCCTGATGTGGTGACCAAAAAGTTAGAGAAGGAAGTTAGACTGGGAAGGATGGCTGGCCCGTTTTTGGAACCACCTTTGCAGAACTTGCGTGTGTCGTCTCTGGGGGTGGTCCCAAAGAAGGAGGCGAATACGTTTCGCCTGATTCAACATTTATCCTTTCCTAAGGGATCGTCGGTCAACGATGGTATTGACCCGACGCTGTGCTCGGTAGTCTATACCTCGTTTGATGCGGCAGTGAAGTGGGTTAGGAAGTTTGGGAGGGGTGCGTTGATGGCGAAAACAGATATTGAGTCAGCATTTAGGTTGTTGCCGGTGCACCCAGAGAGTCTGCATTTGTTGGGATGTTTTTGGGAGGGTAAGTTTTTTGTTGATCGTTGTTTGCCAATGGTGTGTTCGTTGTCCTGCGCGTATTTTGAGAAGTTCATTTCTTTTCTAGAATGGGCGGTAGTGGATTCCTCCGGATGTGAATCACTTATTCACTATCTGGACGATTTCTTATGTATTGGCCCCCCGGGATCCAGGGTGTGCTCTTTACTGTTGCACACGATGGAGGCGTTGTTTGATTCCTTTGGGGTTCCCTTGGCGGCAGGAAAAACGGTGGGGCCGACCACGGAATTGAGCTTCCTAGGCATAGTGATTGACTCAGTGAGGATGGAATGTAGGCTGCCCTTGGACAAGGTTGAGGATTTGAAAATGGAGGTCGACAGGGCGAGGCGACTGCAGAAAATCCAATTGCGGAGCCTACAGTCACTCCTGGGGAAGCTGAATTTCGCCTGTAGGATTATCCCCATGGGTAGGGTATTTAGTAGGCGTTTGGCGGCGGCAACGGCGGGGTGGCAGCGCCGCACCATTTTATTAGATTGGGGAAGGAGCTTAGGGCGGATTTGCAAGTTTGGGCATCGTTTCTGGAGTGTTATAATGGCAGAGGTCTGTTTATGGGTGAGGCGGTAGACTCCTTTGATTTTGACCTTTTCTCTGACGCGGCGGGGGGAGGCGGTTTCGGGGTCTATTGTGGGGGGCAGTGGTGTGCGGGGGGTTGGCCTGATACCTGGGTGGAGAGAGGCTGGGTCAAGAATTTAGCGTTGCTGGAATTGTTCCCCATTGTGGTGGCAGTAATGTTATGGGGGGAGGAGTTTAGGAACAAGAAGGTTTGTTTCCATTGTGACAACTTGGGGGTGGTGCAAGCGATTAACGGGTTGTCAGCTTCTTCACCGTTGGTGGTGCGTCTTTTGCAGAGGCCGGTGCTGGAGTGCTTGTCACTCAATGCTTGGGTGGCAGCAGTGCATGTACCAGGGGTTGATAACTGTATTGCTGATGCTCTCTCTCGTTCACAGTGGGAGCGTTTCCGCCAGCTGGCCCCGGGGGCAGAGGAGCGCGGGCTGGACTGCCCGAGTTGCCTGTGGGAACTTCTGGAGACACCTTAGCGGGTCTCATACGGGATTCACTTGCACCCGGTACGTGGGAGACATACAATAGGGCATGGCAATGCTGGGAGGATTGGAAGACCAGGTTGGCTGTTGTGTCGGATGACTTTGAGATTCCCTTGCTATTGTTCATTGGGCATTGTAGAGAGGAGGGGTGGTCTGTCTCTAGGATTAATAGTTGTGTTTCAGGATTGGCTTTCGGTTTTCGTCTTAGGAATCTGCCGGACGTCACCAAGTCTTTTCTGGTGGTGAGGGCTTTGAAGGGTTGGCGGCGTTCTCAGTCAGGGCAGGATGACCGTAGGCCGGTGTCTTTTGCTTTGCTGTTGAGGCTGGGGGATCAGCTAGTCGACGTTTGTGCCTCGCCGTGGGAGTTACGTTTGTTTCGGTTGGCTTTTTCGCTGGCATTTTTTGGGGCCTTGCATTTGGGCGAGTTGGTTTCTCCATCGGTTAAGAGACAGGGTGGTTTGTTTAGGGACGATGTAGACCTTTTTCAGGACAGGGTGGAGTTTCGTATTAGGCGGTCAAAAACTGATGTGGAAGGGAGAGGTCGGAAGGTTGTTTTGTTTGCGGTCCCGGGTTGCGCAATGTGTCCGGTATGTTGCTTGAGGGAGTACGGGGTTGCGGTGGTGGGGACGAATTCCCCTCTCTTAGTGCATGCGGACGGGTCTTTCCTTTCCCGTTTCCAGTTCACGGCGGTCTTTAAGCGGTGTCTAGGGCAGTTGGGCTTAGCGCTTGGGGGTTACTCTAGCCATTCTTTCAGAATCGGAGCAGCGACGGAGGCGGCCAGACGCGGGTTGGGGCAGGACGTGATCATGCGGATAGGAAGGTGGGAATCTATTCGCTTTAGATCATATATTCGTCTAGATCGGTTGTGATATTGCATTGTATTCTGTCTCATCCCGCACGGTATGCTTTTGTTATTGTTATTTCGTTGCAGGTTCGGACCCAGCGCTGATCTGGATAATGGGTCACTCCTATGTTTTCTGGGGAGCCATCCGGGCAGCGGTTCGGCCGTATGGACAACAGTTGGGGATTGACCGGTTGGTAGCGGTGGTAAGATAGTTGGGGCGTAGGGGTATGGTGTGGGGGGGGCGTGTTACCTGAGGTCCACAAGTTTGTTAGGTTGGATAGGGTGCCGGATGTGTTGGTGTTGCATGTGGGGGGCAACGATTTGGGGGCGCGGCCGTTGCGGGAATTGGTGAAGGACGTTAAATTCGACCTACTCCGGTTGTGGGCGCTGTTCCCGGGTCTTATTTCCGTTTGGTCGGACATTGTTCCCCGCAAAGTGTGGAGGGGGGCGCGTTCGGTGGAGGGGATAAATAAGGCTAGGATAAAAGCTAACCGGGCCATAGGGCGGTTCATGGCAAGGAATGGGGCAGTGGTAGTACGGCATACCGAACTGGAAAAAGGGGTTGGAGCTTTTTGGCGGTCTGACGGCGTTCACTTGAACGCAGTGGGGATTGACATGTGGTGTCTGGCAATACAGGAAGGCATTGAGACAGCTTTGCGGATGTGGAGGGACGCACAGGCTTAAGGTGTCAAGCATGTGCGTTCGTGGCGGTGGGAGGTCCTTGAAGTTGGAGAGATTCAGGTGACGAGGATGGGAGGGCTCCACGGTTGGGGCTGGACTCCTATGGCTGGTGGTAGGTTGTGGCGGAATTTGGGCGAGCCGGCAGTGGTGCCTCCGAGCTGGTGCTTAACGGCTGGGGGCAAGTCGGCTCAAAAAGGATACTGGGAAAATTCCGAGGTTTGGGGCTTCCAGGACCTCCCCCGTGTTACTCAGGTGAATTAAGTTGGTTATATCTTATGGGGATGTTTTGTGGAAAATAAAAGGTTAATTATTCATGTATATGTTTACAATAAACGGCTGCTGTGGCCGATATAATCCAACTTGGTGTCCGTGTCTTATTGGGGTTCTGACGGGGCCAGTTTAGAAGGTTAGGGCTTCTGGTAAGTGAGTCAAGGGTTAGTAAGTGACTAATCATGAGGGGCGAGCGGGTAATAACCAATACCCCGTCATGCAGTGGGAGATTTAGACTGGCAGCTGCTGGCAACAGGTGCCTGTGATTGGTCTTCTTAGCCTCAATAGTGTGTATTGTAATATTGTTAGGATTCCTGGTGTTCTGACTTTTGGATTTTCTCTGACCTTGCTTCTGACTGCTGATTATTCCTCTGACATATTAAACTAAAGGTACCTTAAATCTTGTCTACCATGAGAGTTTTGAGCGATCCATCCATAAACTTCTCTGGACCCTCATTTCCTAATATATCGCCCCCTAAGGCTTTCCCGCCATTATGCTCATTAGCATATTTAATTACTTCCTCTCACACCATCAGCGCTGATTTCCCTCCCCTAGACTTTGAGAGCCAATATTCTGCATCTTCGCTCGAAATCGCATCTGAAATTGCACGCATGCAGAATTGCCCTTTCTTTCTTGGAGCAATCAGATAGCTCAGTGCATGTCCCCTCACGCCACAACGTGCTGAAATTTTCCCAACTATCTGGTCCCCCAGCGATAGTAGATAACGGCGCGTTAGCTCCTGCTTCACAGCGACGCAATCTCGTTTTCAATTATAAGAATAATGCGCATGCGCGAGATTACATCGATATCGGGTGTTTGAGGCGGGGCTGAGGAGCTTGACTCTGGGAAGATATGACTCTTCTCTGCTGAGAGATGTAAGATATGACTCTTATTTACATTTGCATAGATGGCAGGAAGTAAAGAAAAGATTTTTTGTTAAATCAGCAGCAGATTTAATTCTAATTGTGATTTATATGACTGGGGAAACACAATAAAGATTTAGAAAGGATAAGTTTAATAGCTAAATTGAAGATGACAGGTTCCCTTTAAAGTGGTTGTCTCACCTCAGACATTGGGGGCATATCGCTAGGATATGCCCCCAATGTCTGATAGTGGCGGGTCCCACCTCTGGGATCCTCCCCTATATTTAGAATGATGCCCTCAAAGTGAAGGAGGGCGCACAGCGCAAGCGTGGCCACCCTCCATTCATTCCTATGGGAGCGACGGAAATAGTCGAGTGGTGTGCTTGGCTATTTTTGGCAGTCCTCTTGAAATAATTGGGAAGTGCACGGTGGAAGTGTGGCGACCACTCCATTAATTTCTATGGGGCTGATGGAAATAGCTGATCCAGCCATTCATTGGTTGCAACGGAGCCTGTGACAATGCCCATGCTGCGGTGGATGTAAACACCTCTGGGACCGGAAGATGGACATGCAGGAGGCAGCATGGAAGACCAGATCTGCAGGGACCTAGTTAAGATAATTCTCCTTTTACCTTGTCTATATTTAATCCCTTTTATTTCAGTTTTTGTGAGATGCCTGGTGTTCTCTGTGCCTTATTAATCAGTCATTTCTTGGAAACACGATTAGTATTTTAGCATGTTTCAAGAAGCCCCTATTATTAATGTCTTCATCCCCTGTTCTCAAGAAGATATATTCTGTAGATATTTGACTGATGAACGCAGTAGGTAATTTAACCCTTCCAATACCGAGCCACCTTAAATCCCAGGCCGATTTTTGTAAATCTGACGTGTCACTTTATGTGGTAATAACTTTGGAATGTTTTTACTTATCCAAGCCATTCTGAGATTGTTCTTCATGTTAGTGATAGATTTGAGTCCGATAAGTTTTACTTTATTTATTTTTTTATGAAAAATATATATATATATATTTTTTTTTTTAGAAGCAAATTTTAAAAATTTTACGAAAATTTCCAAAACTCACTTTTTAAAAGGTCCAGTTCAGGTATGAAGTCACTTTGTGCGGCTTACATAACCACCCATAAATACTCCATTTTAGACACCCCTCAAAATTTCACCTTTGTTTGCACATTTTGCATTTTAATCCATTTTTCCTGTAAAGGTTAAAACTCCCATATGTGGTCAAAAACTGATGTATGGGCACATGGCAGAGTTCAGAAGGGAAGGTGTGCCAAATGGCTTTTGGAGGGCAGATTTTGCTGGAATGGTCTTTGGGAGCCATGTCAAATATGAAAATACCCTGAGGTACCTCTACACTGGAAACCCCAAGAAACTGTCCACATTTTGGAACCTACATCCCTTAAGGAATCTTTTAAGGTGTGTAGTGAGCACTTTGTGAAACACGTTTCAACACTTGTCAGACTTAGGAAACACTTGGCTGTGAAAATAAAAAATTTCATTTTTTTTACACTTTCACAAGGAGGAACAGGAGAAAATGCAACCCACATTTTGTTACCAATTTTCCCCTGAATACGGCAAAACCCCATATGTGGTCAAAAACTGATTTATGGCCGCATGGCAAGGCAGATTTTTCTGGAAAAGTGTTTGGGAGCTATGTCGCATATTAAGACACCCCGAGGTACCCCTACAATGGAAACCCCACCAAAAGTGACCCCATTTTGGAAACTACACCTGTCAAATAATCTTTTAAGGTGTTTCGTGAGCACTTTACATGTTTTTCAAGAAAAAGTCTCTTTAGACCAAAATTTCTCACTTTCACAAGGGGTAACAGGGGAAAATACAGCCCATATTTTGTTACCCATTTCCCCTGAATATGGCAACACCCCATATGTGGTCAAAACTGATGTATGGGAGCATGGCAGGGTTCCCTTTATATACACACAGTATTTTTCTCTTCATGAGATGCACCTGATGATAAGACACACCTAGGTTTTTGAGGAGGAAATTAAGAAAAATATTTTTGCACCAAATGGTGTCCTTTTGGTGGGTTATGAACTAATGGGGGTCTGTGGATGGCGCACTGTTATGGAGGATCTATGGATGACATTGTTGGAGGATTTGTGGATAACATACTGTTCTGGGGGATCTGGGGGTGACACTCTGTTATGGGGGGGATCTGACCTAATTACATTGGGCCCCGTGTATTCAGTTCAGCCCCTAGCAGTGCTGCTTTGCTAACCGACCAGTAATCACATAGCTGTAAGCAGTACTCACTGTGGACGCAGAGGACAGGCCGTCAGCGCATGTCAGTCAGCCAGTCATGCTCCGGAATTAATAAAGTGGGCGGAGCCAGTGCATGACTGACTGGGTGAGTGACGTGCTTTGCTGGCCTGCACAAAAAATAATCCCCAGGTGCTGTTCAGGCATGTATGCACTAAACAGTGCTTAGCAGTCACAGCTTACATGCAGAAAAAGTGGTGCAGAGCTGGAAAATTGAAAAAAAAAAAACACGCACACGGATCAAATGGCGTACACAAAAAAATGGACAGGGTAGGGAAGGGGGCGGGAGAGAAGGGACAGGGATTGGGGTTTAGGGGGGTGGATTAGGGAAAATATAAACTGCAGCAGTTCCAGATGTTCTTTTTCTTTCTTCTTTTCACAGGAAAGCTCTGATTGGTGTGGTGGTGCACCACAAGTACCAGTACGACAACGAGCAACACAGAGAAGCACAGAACCTCTCTGCATGCAGTAATCACCAGCTAGAATGGCTGCCTGCAGTGGGATTCTTCCATTTCCTTGTGCTGCTATAGTGCTGCCATTGGCTGAAGCGTTGTTCCAGCCAATCACAGTGCAGGCAAGGGAAGCCAAACACTGTTGTCCCCTGCCTGACCTTGGGGAGAGACTGGTGCTGACTCGTTCAGCATCGGTCACCCCCGTACAAACCCCCTGCAGCTCCATAAATGGTCAAAAAAACAGCTGGAGCTGCGATGGGCCGGTCTACAGAGACCAATGACAGAGATGGGGGCTGCAGGGGCGCACATATAACACCCTAAGCCCATAGTCAAGATAAGTGTCCATTGCGCCATAGCTGTACGGCGCTGGGACATAAGTCACGTCCCTCAGCGCTGTACAACTACCGCGCTGGTATCCTATGGGTTAAGATTGTATTTTTGATTTAGAACAAGCGCAACCTAAGCGAGAGCAGACAAGGGAGATCAAGGGGCTTCATTAAAATTAAATCACTTCTCCAGATTAGGAAAGGCTTTTTACTTTTTTCCCTTTGTAACATTTTATTGCAATTAAATGCATTAGCCGCCTGTATCAGAGCATGGCTATTTTTCTATGATGTGCAGCACAATACCTATATATAATATACTAATATAGTATATTGTGTGTACCAATAATGCATGCTATGGTTGTAAATACAAGAGAACACACACACAAACATATATATTATTGTGGAGGGGTTAGCTCTTCTCTGAGGGTCATTCACACAAGTATCTTCGCCAGACACCAAGTTTAAGATCCAAACATCGCTTTTATTTGGGACCTCAGCAAAATAAACATAAATCATACAAAATAAACACCTGCCTGGTTGGGCTCTAACTAAACAAGGCATCTTCCTACCTTACTTAAAGCATCGTTCGCACATGGTAATTACAAGCGGCTTTCCCAGTCCAGTGTCCCACAGCCGCCTGGCTGTACAGAGCCCTGTTCACGCACGGTCTCACATCCAGTACCTTTATGGAGGAGTGTGGCCCAGTAGTCTCTCCGACTCCGGCCTTGTGACCCTTGCGCCCAGGTGTCACGGCGTCCACCAATGCTCCGGCTAGCACCTATACCCGTGGTCCCTCAGCCAGCCTGGCTGAGACCACTAATACAGAGCCTCCAGCAGGACCCTGTTGCACAACGAATCTCCTTCCCCCAAACTGACACCCTGGGAGGTGCTTTATGCCAGCCCGAGCACCTCCAGCTGGTCTCACCTGTGGTGGAATAGGGGTGTGGACCGCACTATCCACACCTTCCTTGCCTCTCACCTCTGTGAGATCTGTTACTATCTCACATACCCTTTCCCCCTTTGTTCAAGCCCGTAGGGGTGAACATTAGCTTCAAATCCAGATGCTCATGAACGGGCATCAACCTGGCCTACAGTCTTCCCCTTATTCTGCCAGACCCAGGACAACAGCACTTGGTTTGTCCCCCTCATGAGTTTATTACAGACCTGACAAGGCCTCTGGGATTTTCTTGCCCATCTCATGAGCAGGTACTCTCTTTTTATATTTCCTGGCTTCTGCACAGGCCCCTCCCGTTCTTTCTTGGACTGCGGCAACTGAACTGGGCCCAGTCATGGTCGTGTCCTGACCCTTTCTTTTTGGCCTTGTAGGGCTCCTTCAGCAGAGCAGGTTTCTTACGACTCGCTCCTTTTCCGCAAATCTGGACCACTTTCCCATTATTCTCAGCAGGGGTTTCTCCGGGTTTGGGGCCCGTTTCAGAGTCTTCTGTGTCTTCAGTGGCTTTTCCCACTTCGACAGCCACTCCTTCCGCCCTAACCTTGGTCTCTGGAACATCCAAGGATTTCTCCCATTTCAAGACCTTGGCCTTAGCTTCTTCGGCCTCTATTTTTTTTTGGAGTCTCCATTTACTTTATTAGCCTTTTCATTCTTCACGGACATGGCATCATATCCTTGCCTTCTTAACTCCTCCTCCTCCTTATCAAGGTTGGAGGCACTGGGGACATCAGGATCTTCACCAGACTCGTTGTCTTCTGGCAAACCCTCCAGAGGTTCACTCAGGATATTGTTCCCCAATCGTTTAGGCTCTAGGAGAGCCATCTCACAGTAGTAGACACCATCTGCATGCTGGTCGTCTGTCTCCTGGTATTTCTTCTCCAGCAGACCGCTGGCTTTCTGTAAGGCACTGACGGCAGAGGAAACATCTTTCATGACCAGGTCCTGGCTACTCATTGCCACGAGTCTCTTGGTCTCTGCATTCACATCAGCCCCATCAGCAGGCTCAGCAGAAAGATCTTCCGTCTTCTCCGCCTCGGTCGGCACCATGGCGCCACCATCTCCAGACCCATTCTTAACAGGCTCTGGCTTAGACGTTCTTCCCGACATCATCTTTTGAGCTCATGAGATCTTCCATCCCTGCTCTGAGTTGCTTGTTCAGCCTCTCACATTCACCTCGCTCCTCAAGCGCTTCTTCAAGGGATCGAGCCAACGAGAGGGCCTCCTGTTCCAGATGCTCTTCACTCTGCTCTGCTGCAGCTGATGTAGGAGTATCACCATTCTCTTTTGGCCACCCTGTAGGGGTTCCACCCAGGGTCCCTTTAAGCACTTTGTTTGGGTCTACTGCAGTCTTCTTTGGTGACTTTGTGAAGATAGCTAGTCTCTTCTCTATCATATCTAGGGACTGTGTGGAGAGAGAAAAATCTTTAGGATTGCAGCTGTACTGACGTGTCAGGTCATCTACCCCTGCCTGGGTATGGGTCTCAGACACTAGGCTGCTGCCGTCTCCCCACTCAGCTCTCATCACGACAGGTGTAACTGTCGTCTGGTCGCTACTAGTGACCGCCTGAATTTTGCAAATACCTTGACCTGGTAGCTTCCCTCTTGCAGTTGCTAATGGTCACAGCACATCGCCTATGTCACTCGTGTCATTATTAACGCTGACCTCTAGGGGCACTGCTGAGTTAATCCCTACCTGGGACATTACTTTACTGACCATAAAACACGGTGGAGACTGCATTCCACCTCTGGTACATGTGATACACCCTCTAGGACTGCTACCCTTTCTTGCACGTTCACCAGAGTAGGATTGCTCCACTCAGTGCTCACAAAATTTATCTGCAATTCTGCATCCTTCACATGTTTTCCACCCGGGGGCGCTATTCCCCTGACCACATCCTGCAACGGAAAATGCATGTCATCATCACATATTTCACCTGTCATCAGCTTTTCATTATGCCTTTCCGCAAACTTGGCACAATCGCTTTGCACCTTATCAGCACCATTGTTTTCAATAGGCAATATTCTTTCCCCCTGGCGGTCAATGTGCAGCTCCCTTAGACCTTCATTTAAACGGGCAAGTACATGTTCTGAAGTAGTAGGAGTATTCAAAAGCATTGGGGACACTTGCTGAATGACAAGGTAATTGGCCCTCTTTTGAGTGATGTACCCAAAATAACGTACACGAGGGCTAACAATTTAGCAGGCAAAATAGCCCCGACTGTGAAAGTTAGGAAAGATAACCAACAACAACAAAAAAGCAATTGGTTGACAGTAAATGGGTTCTTCAAGTGTGGTAGATGCGCAAATTGCAGAATTACGAGTTTCCCCAAAAAAAACACCACAGTAGCATCCACAGTAAACTCCTTTAGTTTAGAAATACAAGAATGCCTGACCTGCGATTCTACTGATGTCATATATTTGCTAGAATGTGGGTGTAGGAAGCAATATATAGGCAGGACAAAAAGAACGCTTAAAAAGAGGGTAGCGGAACATGTGGCAAATATCAAGAAAGGTTTAGAAACACACTCCCTATCGAAACATTTTAAAATCCAACACAATTGTGACCCAACTAGCCTTAAATTTACGGCTATAGAAAGGGTCAAGAAAGTGTGGAGAGGGGGTAACCACATTGCGCACATGTCAAGGCAGGAATCTCGCAGAATCTTTGAGTATGACACTATTATTCCCAGGGGCCTCAACGCCGAGATGGAGGTGTTTGGGTTTCTGTGACCACTGGGGGGTTGTCCGGTGGGGATGGGACATCGCAGTCTGGCCGACATATCGACACTGTGATCTCCCCTCCCTACTGGACGGCTCAACCTAGATACATCAACAACCTTAGGCAAAATATGTAGGTCATTAATGAGTTCTGATGAACATGGTTCTATATGGCAAGGAAATGACCAATAAACTAAGAAACAGCACATAAAACGCAACTTATATTGATGCGTAACCGGAGGCCAGTCTCAGCGTTAATAACCTGTACATATCTCTGTACGCTCATATTACCGGACATTGGTATATAATTACCACTACTGCTCCATCAGGATTTGGCCATAGTGCCGTTGTTATACCATTATCATTGCCCCAACCAAATTGGCCACAGTGCCATCTCTATATCAGTACCGCATAAAATTAGGACTCTGATTGGGACATTTGGCCATAGTGCCATCACTACAAGAGTTTGATTGGGACATTGTTTGCACTATTATTATTAACATTGCTGCTATATCAACCTACAGTTATAGATTATTGTGTAGGATTGTTGCATGTTACGTGCTACATAAGTGTGATGTGCGTTTTTTATGTATGTTTTATATAAATTTTAAGGGTGTGTTTTTAAAGTATTAAAATACCATCTAATCATCCATCTAGTGTTTCCATTCTGAGTGTTCACCCTCATTTTGCATACACTCCATTTACTCTTCTTAGGTCCTGAGGGTAGGACCGGAGGGTGAGCACCTATCCATACAAAATAGGGGTGAGCCGCTGTATCTTGTTCATTTTATCAATCAATATCCCTACCACATATACAATTAAACCAGCAGGGGTAGCTTTTTTCCTGATCACAGCCTGCAAAGGAAAAGGAGTGTCATCCTTATCACCTAGGTTACATAACTTCACATTTTCATTAGGCAATGCAGGTAACTTGGCACCATTGGTTCTACTTGTCACCATAGTCTCAAGTCCGGTGGGAACTATCTGCCAGTCCTTTTTAATCACGTCTGTCCAGCATATTTACCATTATCCCAGTCTTAATTTTCAGCATCGTGCTACCCCTTACCCGGACTAGCATAGGGTCTCTAACTCTCACAACCCCAAGCCTAGCCTTGGTCATGGGCATTTTGGGCCGCACAATACCCTTCTGCCCTGCGGATTCCAGCGAGGGAGCAACCGGCTTACCCGCCTGTTCAGACGCTGCAGTTTCCACAGAGATACATCCCCTTGCGACAGTTCCTTGCCTTTGGGACTTACCACCTGCCGGCTCAGCAGGTAGCAACTGTCTTCGGCGTACTGTCCCGGGGTCTGCCAGCCCAATAAATGCAGGAATGTTCTTACCGCATGACGTTGTGGATTCGGCAGTCTCTGGAGATGAAGACATTCCAAGATCACCTCTACTGAGATCTCCAGCCTTCTCTGGGTTCCTGGTACCACAACCACCGACAGACTCCTTACTGAAATCGTTGCTACCGGAAACCACATGGCCTGGAGTTCAGACTTCTCCCGGACGGTCACTCCAGGTGCACCCTTTAGGACCTTGTACACCATCACAGGAAACACAGGCACTCCTGAGATCTGCACCACTCTCCACCTCTTTATCTTCCCGATGGTTGCCCTTGGCAATGGCATATATCCAGTTTTCCTCCGGCACTCCACTCTCAGCCCAGTTCAGAGCAGCCTCTCCAAGTACCGCACTCGGCTTCCTCAACAAGGAATTAGTTTCCCGCACCAGCTGCGCTATTACTTCCTTTGTGGCGTTGGTTGTCCGCCAAACCGGGCCACCTTTCACCCCGGTCGCCATTTTGACCAAAACAAATTCCACAGGTCAGTCTCTTTTACTCGGCTACTGGCCTTTTAAATCCTGCACCGTTTGCACCACAGGAAAAAAAAAAAAAAAGTCCAGATTATCACCAGCAGGATCTCAGCAACCATTTTGCCTCTTTTCAGCCGGGACTCTTGCCCGCATAAGACACCAATTGTGGGGGGTTAGCTGTTCTCCAGGGGTCATTCACACAAGTATCTTCACCAGACACCAAGTTTAAGATCCAAACATCGCTTTTATTTGGCACCTCAGCAAAATAAACATAATTCATACAAAATAAACACCTGCCTGGCTGGGCTCTAACTAAACAAGTTATCTTCCTACCTTACTTAAAGCATCGTTCGCACACGGTAATTACAAGCGGCTTTCCCAGCCCAGTGTCCCATAGCCGCCTGGCTGTACAGAGCCCTGTTCACACATGGTCTCACATCCAGTACCTTTATGGGGGAGTGTGGCCCAGTAGTCTCTCCGACTCCGGCCTTATGACCCTTGCACCCAGGTGTCACGGCGTCCCCCAATGCTTCGGATAGCACCTAGCCCCGTGGTCCCTCAGCCAGCCCATCTGAGAGCACTAATACAGAGCTTCCAGCAGGACCATGTTGCACAACGACTCTCCTTCCCCCAAACTGACACCCTGGAAGGTGCTTTATGCCAGCCCGAGCACATCCAGCTGGTCTTACCTGTGGTGGAATAGGGGTGTGGACTGCACTATCCACCCCTTTCTTGCCTCTCATATATATATATATTTGTGGTCATTGCTACGGAAGAGAGCTGGTGCTTCGAAGTACCGGGACCTAACAGAGAGAAAGGTCTACCTGCCCTAGCTAAATGGCTGGAGGGGTGCCCTTAGCCATGCCGTGGGTAGGCCTATAAGGGGGCATACCCTGAGGAATATGGAGAGAAAGGGGAGGGAGGGTGGGGCACCGGAAACGAACGCAAGTGTTTATGCGTGCCTGCGCCCCTCCAACAAATGCAGGCTGACATGTCAGCCTTAATCTATTTGTGGTCATGGCTACGAAAGAGAGCTGGTGCTTCGAAGTACCGGGACCTAACAGAGAGGAAGGTCTACCTGCCTTAGCTAAATGGCTGGAGGGGTGCCCTTAGCCATGCCGTGGGTAGGCCTATAAGGGGGCAAAACACAACCAAGTAGGGGAGAGAGTACCTTTATTGCAGCTGACCAAATTACAACACCAAACTGTGAAAAGCCTTAGATATCTCAGCCTGGGGGTTCGGTCTGTAACGTGCAAAGCATGAGGAGCGCCAGCGGCCCATTTTACGAATAACATGGCCGGGGACGTTATGTTTTGAAGCAGCAGATGCCGCTCCAATACGGAAAGAGTGCCCTGAAATTGCTTTGGGGTCGGAGCCCAAACCCGATGCCAGAGTACGAATGTGCGAAAGGAACTGGGAAGCCGTGATGGCCCTGACTTTGAACGGGAGCAAAGGACTGTCCGGGGCGGAGTCCCCCAGAACTGCCAGCAAACTCCTGAGTACTTGGACTAGGCACCATGCGTTGGAGGACTGATAATAATTTACCTTTACTGGTGGCCCCACCTGAGAAGTTTTGGAAGTGAGGAGATATAGTGAGAAATGGTCGTCGTGCCATACCAGCTGACCCCTGGTTAAACCCTTGGTCCTGGCCAAAATGCTGGGGAATTCTCCGGGTCTTAAGAACCCGTAAAAACTAAGGTACATGGCAGGCTTGATGACAGTGCTGGAATGGAGCCCAAAAGGAAGACCATCTAGGGAGGTGGAAAGTTTCCTAAATAATTCCCCTGACACAGGCTGCCTGCTCGGGGTGGCCCCGACGCTACTCTTCTGAACACCCCTGAGTGTCGCCCTAACTGCCTGGGACAGGAAAACCGACCTACTTTCTGGGTCCTCCAACATGGAGAAATGCTGGACTCCGGCCAAGTATAACTTGATGGTGTTAAAGGATAGTTTGAGATCAGTATGACAGTAAGCTATGAAAGCTGTGATGTAAGTGGTCTTGTCAGTGTCCTTTCTTGGATGTAGGAACGTGAAACTGTTGAAGGTGTTCCAGGCGGTTCTGTAATTCCTGGCCGCGTTAACAGACAGAGACTTCTGCATCAAAGACTTTGCTGAAGAAATGAAAGATTTTAATCCATCACGAGAGTTTGATACATCGGAGGAGGTAGCCCCACTCGGTCTGCCTCTGGCATGACCTGGAAGAAAGTTTTGAAATTAAAACGGGACAAAGCATCTGCGGCGACATTACGTATTCCCTGAATGTGCCTACATGATACATAGAAGTTGGATTGCAGCGAGAGCCAGACCAGCCTGCGGACAAAAGACATGATCTGGGGTGACTGTGATCTGCCCTTGGCGATGATGTCCACCACTGTCTGGTTGTCGGTGACGAATGCCACGGAGGAGTTGGCCCATTGACTACCCCAAACCTGTGCCTCTGCCACGATTGGATAGAACTCCAACAAGGGGGATGATTTCAACGCGGCTCTGGCCGATGAAACCTCCGATGGCCAGGTGCCCGCAAACCATTGGTTTCCACAGATTGCCGCAAAACCCCCGGAGGCGGCGGCGTCCGAGAAAATCAAGGTGGATGCTGGCCCTATTTGCGGAACAAACATGGAAACTCCATTCCATTCGGCCATGAAGTCCCTCCACATGGCCAGGTCAGCCATGGCTTGGGCATCTAAGGTGATGAGGCTGTCTTGCTCGGGAGCTGAGGGAAGTAGCTGCAGGAGCCTGGACATGAAGGCCCTGCCTTGGGGCATGACTCCGGTAGCGAAATTGAGCATTCCTAGTAGGGACTGCAACTCTACCTTGACGCACATCCTACTGCCTGCTGCCTTTGAGATAGCCTCCTTGATCTTTGCGAGCTTCTCAGCTGGTAACCTGGCCTCCATCTTTCCTGTGTCCAAGATTATGCCCAGGAAGGTGATTACCGTCGCGGGGCCTTCTATTTTTGAGGGCGCCACCGGTACATTGAGGTCTGCAAACAACTGGAGCAGAGCCTGGAGCTTGCTTGGCTTGCAATCTGGCCTTTCTATTAAAAGAAAGTCATTCAGGTAATGGATGACCAGCGGACAGTCGCAGTGGTTGACCAGGATCCAGTGCAAAGCCTGCGCAAACTGGTCGAACAGCCAGGGGCTGCTCTTGGACCCGAAAGTCAGGCGATTTCCAAAGAAATACTGGTCCTGCCACTTGATGCCATAGAACCTCCAAAGCTGCGGATGGATGGGCAGCAATTTGAAGGCGTCAGCGATGTCCGCCTTGGCCAACCATGCTCCCCGGCCTACCTGAAGGATGAGTTGAATGGCCTCGTCTATGGTGGAATAACTCATGGAAAACTCCTCGGAGGGGACTAAGGAGTTTAAGCTGGGAATGCAGGAGCCATGATGTGCAGACAGGTCATAAATTAAACGTTTTTTATTGGTGAATTGTTTTGACACAATACCTATGGGGTTTATTCTCCAGAGGTCGAATGGAACAAAGGAAAAAGGACCGATGAGGAACCCTTTCTCCAATTCTGACTTAATTAGAGTCCCCACCGGCTCGGGATCCCTGGTTGCTGATCGAAGGTTGGGACCCTCCCAAGTAGATTGCAGAAGAGCTACCAGACCTATATGAAAGCCCGTAGCGAACCCGGAGACCAGGAACCGCACGAACTGCGGGTTGTGATGGTTCTGCAGAAGGGATGCTAGTAACTCCAAGTTGACCCCGGTTAGTCAGGATGGCCTGGAGGACCTTTGAGGACAAGCCATCTGGGGGTGAGCCCTGAAACAAACTGCACAAACGTGGAGGGCCCTACATTTGTTATAGTAACAGGCGTTCTGGTTGAAGTTATTACACACCTGGCTGTTACCCAGGAAAACTATGGGCCGCCCTAGCTTGTCCGTGGTTGGGCCAGACCGTTGTAGGGACCCGGAACTACTGGGAAGGGATCTGCCCTGTGACGTGGAGGGACCTGCATTGGGGCACCAATCTGCGGAGTGGGCAATGGATTGGCAAGAGGCACATGCCGGGGCCTTGAGCCCTGCAAAGTGCCGGCAAAACAGCTCCATGTCCATTGCAGCCCAGTTTGTGATATGCTGGAATTGGACCAGTGCGGCGGCGGCTTTGGCTGAAAAAGAGCGATGGTAATCGTAGAATGCCTGCCCACTGTACTTGTGGCCCAAGTCCGTGACCCTGTAAAGGTACGTGTCCAACTCCTCCCGCCTCTCAGGATGGACAGAGCAGATGACATCCCTGAATAAACTAAACGCGAGGACGAACTCCGTGATGGTTAATTTCTTGTTTAGGCGGGGATCCCTGGCCTTGAGGACAATGGACACGTCGCCGCAAGCTATAGTTTTGCTATCTACCGTGTCGTGGGTAGCTATCAAGATGGACGCCAGATTGACGTCTTTACCCTCTAAAATGTCCTTTTTGATGTTGCTAGGGATGAAATGCGATGGAGCTACCTCAGGTGCGCATAGGACCCTACCTGGGGGAACGAGCCCTGAAGTGGAGGCTACCGGCAAAGGTCAAGCAGACCGGTCAGATGCCAGCCCCTGGTAGGACTCGACAGCCAGGAGTCTGGACTGCACGTCCGAAACTGAGGAGGCAATGGTGTTCATCATGGCATGCAGCTGTGTCAGAGACACTTGCAGAGTGGACATGGAGACTTGCTCCAAGTCCGGGGCTGCTGGTTCAGCCATGAGCAGTCTATATAGTTCTGTCTTTCGGGCGGAAGCAGGGTGTTGGATCCCTCTCCTGTTAAGTTCCGCAATTAACTTCGCAATTGTCCAATTGTCCAACTCCTTAGTGATGAGGAGCTGGGCCGCTCGAATGCGGGTGTTTCAGGAATCGATAGGGCTTCCTCGATGTTTGAAATATGCGACATACTGCAGCTGTGAGGTGACAAAAAAAAAAAAAATAGCTGAGCTGGAGGCCCTGCATAGCGAAGGCGACACCCGAGCCGTGAATGGTGGTAAAAGGAAAACTAGAGTGGGCGAGTGCCTAGTGCTGTAAAAAACGGGCGCTACTGCGGAGGACCTGTCCAGACTAAAACGTGAAATGACGTAAGAAGCTACAAGGACGTGGCCTCCGACAGGGAGTTTGAAAAACATAAAAATTGAACATCAAACCTGAAACCGTACCGGAGAAAAAGAATATGGATTCAAGTCTGAAAACATGACAGGCAACAGAAATAGTAATTAACAGCGTGAACCTGACACGTAACAGGTAACAGATGAAATACTAAAACGTGAAATTTTAAGCGTTACAGGTACCAGATGAGATAAAAAGAAAACGTAAGGCCGGACGTAATAGGCCATAGTCATGAACAGTTGTAAACCTAAGCCCGAAGCGTAATAGGAAACAGAAAAAGAAAACGTAAACCTGAAACGTAACAGGCAACAGACATGGTATGCTATGAATGTAAGCCCGAAGCGTAACGGGCAACAGATGATAAATTAAAACGTAAGCCTGAAACGTAACAGGCAACAGTCATGACATATTAGAAACGTAAGCCTGAAACGTAACAGGCAACAGTCATGATATATTAGAAACGCAAGCCTGAAACGTAACAGGCAACAGTCATGGTATATTAGAAACGTAAGCCTGAAACGTAACAGGCAACAGATGACAAGATAGAACGTAAGCCTGAAACGTAACAGGCAACAGACATGGTATGGTATAACGTGAGGCCGGAGCGTAACGGGCAACAGATGATAAATTAAGAAACGTAAGCATGGGACGTAACATGCAACAGTTATGATATATTTATACACGTAAGCCTGAAATGTAACAGGTAAAATGGCAAATAATACGTAAGCCTGGAGCGTGGCAGGCAACAGACATGGCATGGTAAAACGTAAGCCTGTGGCGTGACGGGCAACAGATAGTAATAAATAATATGTAAGCCTGAAACGGAACCGGCCACAGACATGGTATAATAAGTGAGCCTGAAGCGTAACAGGAGAACAATATGATATGACATACGTGAACGTAACGAAAACCGGCAATGAACATTGTGGTATGACATTGATGCGAACCTGCAGCGTGATTTGGTGATAGACATGGTGACTGAAAAAGAAGTATTTACCGAAACGTCCGTAGCTGTAGCAGAGTGGAATAGACGGAACTGTTTGAGAAAAAACCTTGGCTGACGGTATGTGACTAGAACAGCAGAGTACCCAGGGTCTGCAAAATAATCAGTATCGTGAGGGGGGCATGTTAATGTCCATAGACTATGCCATTTATAGACCCATGACCCAGGGATCCTTGTATGTCCCTGTGATTTAACGGGAATTTTTGGTGGGCTTATAGATTAGTGGTATACGAGTCCCTATCAGATTGGAACAGTTTCATTGGAGTCCAGGAGAAATGGGACTACTTAAAAGAGGCACTATTGAAGGCAACAGAAAATTGCATTAGGCTTGTCAGTAAAAGCAAAAAAAGGAAAAGACCACTGTCAGCAGAAGTGGCCAAAATCATTAAAAACAAAAAGATAGCATTTAGGAATTATAAAAAAAACTAAACGAGGTTGACAGGCTAATTTACAAGATTAGGCAGAGAGAGGCCAAACAAGTTATAAGAGCTTCTAAAGCACAGGCAGAAGAGAAATTAGCTCAGTCAGGGAAAAAAGGCGATAAGGCATTCTTCAGATACATAAATGAAAAAAGGAAACTAAAACAAGGAATTTCAAAATTAAAAACAAAAGAAGGAAGGTATATGGAAGATAAAGAACTAGCTGACTGCCTCAATGAATACTTCTGTTCAGTCTTTACGAAGGAAAATGAAGGAAAAGGACCTCAGTTAGGAAAGAAGACTAATGAATCTTTTGATGCATGTGTCTTTACAGAGGAAAAGGTTCTAAGTCAGCTGTCTAAAATCAATACAAATAAGTCACAGGGGCCTGATGGGATACACTCAAATCTATTAAAAGAGCTCAGCGGTGAACTAGCAAAACCATTAACAGATTTATTTAACCAATCACTGGCAACAGGAGTCGTCCCAGAAGATTGGAAATTAGCAAATGTTGTGCCGATTCACAAGAAAGGTAGTAGGGAGGAATCGGGCAACTATAGGCCAGTAAGCCTGACATCAATAGTGGGGAAATTAATGGAAACCACACTTAAGGAGAGGATTGTGGAACATCTAAAATCCCATGGATTGAAAGATGAAAAACAGTATGGGTTTACTTCCGGGAGATCATGTCAAACTAATCTTATTGATTTTTTTGATTGGGTGACTAAAACAATAGATGGCGGAGGTGCAGTAGACATCGCTTATCTAGACTTCAGTAAGGTTTTCGATACTGTCCCACACAGAAGGCTTATCAATAAATTGCAGTCTTTGGGCTTGGACTCCCATATTGTTGAATGGATTAGGCAGTGGCTGAGGGACAGGCAACAGAGGGTTGTAGTCAATGGAGTATATTCAGACCAAGGTCTTGTTACCAGTGGGGTACCTCAGGGATCTGTTCTGGGACCCATATTGTTTAATATCTTTATCAGCGAAATTGCAGAAGGCCTCGATGGTAAGGTGTGTCTTTTTGCTGATGACACAAAGATTTGTAACAGGGTTGATGTTCCTGGAGGGATACACCAAATGGAAAAGGATTTAGGAAAATTAGAGGAATGGTCAAAAATCTGGCAACTAAAATTTAATGTGGATAAGTGCAAGATAATGCACCTGGGGTGTAAAAACCCAGGAGCAGAATATAAAATCAGTGATACAGTCCTAACATCAGTATCTGAGGAAAGGGATTTAGGGGTCATTATTTCAGAAGACTTAAAGGTAGGCAGACAATGTCATAGAGCAGCAGGAAATGCTACCAGAATGCTTGGGTGTATAGGGAGAGGCATTACTAGTAGAAAGAGGGAGGTGCTCATGCCGCTCTACAGAGCACTAGTGAGACCTCATTTGGAGTATTGTGTGCAGTACTGGAGACCATATCTCCAGAAGGATATTGATACTTTGGAGAGAGTTCAGAGAAGAGCTACTAAACTAGTACATGGATTGCAGGATAAAACTTACCAGGAAAGATTAAAGGACCTTAACATGTATAGCATGTATAGCTTGGAAGAAAGACGAGACAGAGGGGATATGATAGAAACTTTTAAATACATAAAGGGAATCAACAAGGTAAAAGAGGAGAAAATATTTAAAAGAAGAAAAACTGCTTCAAGAGGACACAGTTTTAAATTAGAGGGGCAAAGGTTTAAAAGTAATATCAGGAAGTATTACTTTACTGAGAGAGTAGTGGATGCATGGAATAGCCTTCCTGCAGAAGTGGTAGCTGCAAATACAGTGAAGGAGTTTAAGCATGCATGGGATAGTCATAAGGCCATCCTTCATATAAGATAGGGCCAGGGGCTATCCATAGAACTCAGTATATTGGGCAGACTAGATGGGCCAAATGGTTCTTATCTGCCGACACATTCTATGTTTCTATGTTTCTTATGATGACCCGTTTCAACGAGAAGCCTGATGTATGGCCCGCGGACGTGTTGTTGTATAAATTAGTTTATTGTGGTGGACCTGATACGGAGGGTAGTGCTGGACTGCTACCGTGCGGAGTTAAGGGCTAATTGTTTAATGATTATTTATGTTGTTAACAATATTTTATTTGAAAACTTTTTTTATTTTTTTTCCTACAAGGTGGCACTCTCCCCTGCCGGCGAGCCCGAACAGCCCCGTGGAGCAGAAATCAGCACAAAAGCAACAGATCCGCAAAAAAAATATGGATGACATTGCATTCCGTATTTTGCGGAATGGAACAGCTGGCCCCTAATAGAACGGTACTATGCTTGTCTGTGATGCGGACAATAATAAGACATGTTCTATTTTTCTGCGGAACGGACATAGGGAAATGTAATGCACACAAAATAATTTCCGTTTTTTTGTGGACCCATTGAAATGAATTCCGCATATGGTCCACAAAAAAACTGAATTGACACGGAAAGAAAATACGTTTGTGTGCATGAGCCCTAATACAGTACCAGTAAATTGAAAGAGATTTGATAAATATATGGAACTGATTTTCAGTCGCAGACAATATCTGCAACAAAATCTGCCGCATGTGAATGCACTCCTTACACAGCCTTTTTATATAATTGCAATAAAATCTAGCCGAATTACATTTACAAGAATGTTTGTGAATATTAGCGGCTATAAAATTCTTTTGATAAGTGTCACAGTTTTAAGCTTTGTATAGAATCTAAAATGGCCCTTTAATGAAACCCATGTTCCATTTCTCCCATGACCTTACAGCACTGGACGGCTTTCACAGACTAAGGGTCCATTCACACGTCCGCAATTTCGTTCCGCATTTTGCAGAACGGAATTTTGGACCCATTCACTTCTATGGGGCAGCGCGATGTGCTGCCCAGACACGGAATTGCGAACCCGCACTTCCGGGTCGCAATTCCGTTCCCGAAAAAAATAGAACATGTCCTATTCTTGTCCGCAATTGCGGACAAGAACAGGCATATTATATTAGTGCCGGCAATGTGCGGTCCGCAAAATGCGGAACGCACATTGCCGCTGTCCGTGTTTTGCGGATCCGCAGATCCGTGGATCTGCAAAACACGTTGCGGACGTATAATTCGAGCCTTATGCCTCATTCACACATCAGTGTTTTGGTCAGTGATTTCCATCAGTGATTGTGAGCCAAAACCAGGATTGGAGCCTCCAAAAACATAAGGTATAATGGAAAGATCTGCACCTGTTCTGTGTTTAGAGCCGTACCTGGTTTTGGCTCATGCACACAACATTGGTGTTGTTGTGGTCTGCAAATTTGCGGAACAGAACGTCCTGTCCTATAGACCCCTTTCACACGGGCGAGTTTTCCGTGTGGGGGCAATGGGTGAGGTGAACGCATTGCACCCGCACTGAATCCAGACCCATTCATTTCTATGGGGCTGTGCACATGAGCGGTCATTTTCACGCATCACTTGTGCGTTGCGTGAAAATCGTAGCAAGCTCTATATTGTGCGTTTTTCACTCAACGTAGGCCCCATAGAAGTGAATGGGGCTGCATGAAAATCGCAAGCATCCGCAAGCAAGTGCGGATGCAGTGCGATTTTCACGCATGGTTGCTAGGAGACGATCGGGATGGGGACCCGATCTTTATTATTTTCCCTTATAACATGGTTGTAAGGGAAAATAATAGCATTCTTAATACAGAATGCTAAGTAAATTAGGGATGGAGGGGTTAAAAAATTAAAAATAAATTATTAAACTCACCTCATCCACTTGTTTGTGCTTCTCTTCTTCTTTCTTCTTTGATGACCTGGGAGGAAAAGGACCTTTGGTGACGTCATTGCGCTCATCACATGGTCCATCACATGATCCATCACCATGGTGATGGACCATTTGACGGACCATGTGAGGAGTGCAGTGACGTCACCAAAGGTCCTTTTCCTCTCAGGTCATCAAAGAAGAAGAAAGAAGAGATGCCGGGCTGCGCGAACAAGTGGATGAGGTAAGTTTAATTTTTTATTTTATCTTTTTTACATCCTTATTTTACTATGCATTCTGTATTAAGAATGCTATTATTTTCCCTTATAACCATGTTATAAGGGAAAATAATAAAATCTACACAACACCGAACCTAAACTTCTGTTAAGAAGAACGGGTTCGGGTTTGGGTACCAAACATGCTGTTTTTCCTCACTCGCGTGCAAAACGCATTAAAACGCTTTGCACTCGCGCTGAAAAAATCACGCATTTTCCCGCAACGCACCCGCATCCTATCCAGCCCTAGAGCTGTCCTATTCTTGTCCGTCAAAAGGACAAGAATAAGATGTTCTATTTTTTTTGTGGGTGCCGCAGAATGGACATACAGATGCGGACATTCACAGGACCCCATTCACAGGACCTTATGTTTGTTCTACATCTGATCAGCATTTTTTTGCATTCAATTAATTGGGGCAGCTAAAAATGTGGACAGCACACTGTATGCTGTCCGCATCCGTATGTCTGTTCCGCAGCGCCACAAAAAAGATAGAACATGTCCTATTCTTGACCGTTTTGAAGATAAGAATAGGCATTGTTACAATAATTCTGCAAAAAAACTAATGCAACACAGACGTCAAATAGACATCATCCATATTTTCTGCAGATATGCATTTTGCAGTCCACAAAATACATTCGGTCGTGTAAATGCACCCTAAGCTAACAAAGAATTTCAATTCACATCATGCAAGGGGGGAACTAACTCTCCTTAGGGAGAGAGCACCTTAATCAGTGTGAGGAGACTTATAGGCCATACATGCTCCTCTGGAATTCTGGGAGGGAAGAAATGCAAATGAGCTCCTAACAAGCCTTGCCTCTAATTCACATCATAGTATGCACAAAACATGTTTTACACACTAAGTATTCAGCATATTCTCAGAATAAAGAAAAATGAGAAGCATCTATGGAAATTTCATTTTCCCATCCTCAATAAAAGACTACTGGGACAAGTGATCAAACAATTTCTGCTATCTTATCAATAAGGTTCCATTCACACCATGTTTGGCTATACTGCTACCAGTATATGTAGTGGTCCAGAGGGACACTACCGCTCCTACATTCCTATTGCTAGCTGTGTTTGCTGCCATTGTATTGGTTTGCACCACCAACTGTACAATACCAGCAAAGTGTCATTTTGTTATACGAAAAAACTGTTCTGTTCATGCAATGTGCCTGTCACGGCTGTATGTGAGCAACAAGAGGATACACCGTAAATAGAGCTACTGACCGGACCCAAACTAGGGAGGATAAAGGGTGACCCCTGTCAGACCCTCAAAGCTCTCCCTATGCTGCTAAAGCACATGCCCGGATCCAAATGGTGGAACGAGGCATGCCCGCGTACCTAAGACTGATGACCACTGTAACCCCTACAATAGTGGAAGGGGCACGGCCACCGGTGCCCTGCTCAGTATATGGAGGGAACCGTGGTCGCCTCAGATCCAGTCAGAAAATAAACAGATACACAACAATGTCTGCACACTTAGCTAAAGGAGCTGCAGCAGCAGAGAAGACGGATCCAAAGACAGCTGGCAATATCCGGAGTACTTGCTGCAGCAGAACACAGGTCCAGTGAAATGATAGCTTACAAGTGAAGATACTCAAGCAAGAGCTACAACTCAAATGAGAAATATAATCCACACCCTACAAAGGAGGAGGGGTGATTTAAAGGCAGGGAAATCAAACGCAGGAGGAACAGCTGGGAGGAAGGAAACAGAAAGTAAAAACCTCATCACAGGGGCGGAGAAACAGAGCAGTGAGAACTCCTCCAAGCTCTAGTAGGGACATCATCACAGGGGTGGAGAAAGAGAACTGTGAGAACGTCTCAAAGCTCTGGTAGTGACAGTACCCCCCCCCCTCTATGGGTGGACTCTGGACACCCAAAACCCACCTTCTCAGATGAGCCCTATGAAATGCCCTGATGAGGCGAGTGGCTTTAATGTCCGACACCGGAACCCACATCCTCTCCTCAGGACCATAACCCTTCCAATGAACGAGGTACTGAAGAGAACCGCGGACAATGCGAGAGTCCACAATTCTGGAAACCTCAAACTCCAGATTGCCATCAACCAAAATCGGAGGAGGAGGCAAAGAGGAGGGTACCGTGGGCTGGACATATGGTTTTAAGAGAGATCTGTGAAATACATTATGTATCTTCCAAACCCGTGGAAGATCAAGACGGAAGGCAACAGGATTGATGACTGACAAGATTTTATAAGGCCCAATAAACTTGGGACCCAATTTCCAGGAGGGAACCTTCAGTTTAATATTTCTTGTAGACAACCACACCAGATCACCCACATTCAGGTCCGGACCAGGCACACGTCTCTTATCAGCCACACGCTTATACTTCTCACTCATCTTTCTAAGATTACTCTTTTGCCAAATGGTAGACAAAGACGAGGAAAATCTCTCCTCCTCAGGTAAACCAGAAAGAGCCCCTCCCGAGAATGTCCCAAACTGCGGATGGAACCCATATGCACCAAAGAATGGTGACTTATCAGAAGATTCCTGACGACGGTTGTTCAGAGCAAACTCAGCAAGAGGGAGAAATGAACACCAATCCTCCTGGTTCTCTGCCACAAAACAGCGCAAATATGTCTCCAGATTCTGATTGAGGCGCTCAGTCTGACCATTCGACTGCGGGTGAAAAGCAGAAGAGAAGGACAGCCGAACCCCCAGGCGAGAACAGAAAGCCTTCCATAACCTGGACACAAACTGCGTGCCTCTATCGGAAACAATATCAGAGGGAATGCCATGCAATTTAACAATATGGTCGACAAAAGCTTGCGCCAACGTTTTAGAATTGGGTAAACCGGGGAAAGGTACGAAATGAGCCATCTTGCTAAAACGGTCCACCACCACCAGGATCACCGACTTCCCTGAGGAACGAGGAAGATCCGTGATAAAGTCCATGGACAGGTGTGTCCAAGGACGGGAAGGTATGGGTAACGGGAGAAGGGAACCTGAAGGCCGTGAACGAGGGACCTTAGCGCGAGCGCATGTCTCACAAGCAGCCACAAAACCCTCCACCGACTTACGAAGAGCCAGCCACCAAAATCTCCGAGCAATGAGATCTACCGTGGCTCTACTCCCGGGGTGACCAGCAAGAACAGTATCATGATGCTCCTTGAAGAGTTTGTGACATAGCTCAGGAGGCACAAACAACTTCCCAGAAGGACAACGGGCAGGTGCCTCAGTCTGGGCAGCCTGGACCTCGGCCTCCAAATCAGAATATAGAGCAGAAACAACTACCCCCTCCGCCAAAATGGGACCCGGGTCCTCGGAGTTTCCTCCTCCCGGAAAACAGCGAGAGAGAGCATCAGCCTTCACATTTTTGATCCCAGGGCGGAATGTAACAACAAAATTGAATCTGGAGAAGAACAGAGACCATCTGGCCTGTCTCGGATTCATACGCCTGGCCGACTCCAAGTATGCCAGATTCTTATGGTCGGTAAAAACGGTGATAGGGTGCCTGGCCCCCTCCAACCAATGGCGCCATTCCTCGAAAGCCAACTTGATGGCCAACAACTCCCTATCTCCCACATCATAGTTTTTCTCTGCCGGGGAGAGCTTTTTAGAGAAAAAGGCACAGGGTCGCCATTTGGCAGGAGAAGGGCCCTGGGACAAAACCGCACCCACACCCACCTCGGAAGCATCCACCTCAACAATAAAAGGTAAGGAAACATCGGGATGCACCAAGACGGGAGCAGACGCAAAACTCTCTTTAATCTTAGAAAAAGCTGCAAGCGCCTCCTCCGACCAAGAGGAAAAATCCGCCCCCTTTTTTGTCATGTCAGTGAGGGGTTTGACAACAGAGGAATAATTCAAAATGAACTTTCTGTAATAGTTCGCAAAACCCAGAAAGCGCATCAATGCCTTCTGATTCTCAGGAAGCTCCCACTCAAGTACAGCACGGACCTTCTCCGGATCCATGCGAAAACCAGAAGCAGAGAGGAGAAAACCCAGAAATTGAATCTCCGATACCATAAAAAGACATTTCTCCAGCTTGGCGTACAATTTATTTTCCCGCAGAATCTGCAGAACCTGAAAAAGATGATCCTGATGGGTCTGAACATCAGGGGAAAAAAATCAAAATATCATCAAGATACACCAATACAAATTTCCCCATTAAATGGTAGAAAATACTATTAACAAAATGCTGAAAGACGGCTGGAGCATTCATCAGGCCGAAAGGCATAACGAGATTCTCGAAATGCCCGTTAGGGGTATTAAAGGCCGTTTTCCATTCATCCCCCTCTCTGACCCTGACCAGGTTGTACGCGCCTCTTAAATCCAATTTGGAAAAAACCTTGGCCCCAACAATTTGGTTGAAGAGGTCCGGGATCAGAGGAAGGGGATAGGGATCGCGAATCGTGATACGGTTCAGCTCCCTAAAATCTAGGCAAGGTCTCAGAGAGCCATCTTTTTTTTTAACAAAAAAAAAACCTGCGGCAACAGGTGATTTTGAGGGACGAATATGCCCCTTATCGAGACTCTCGGAGATATAGGTTCGCATTGCGATTCTTTCCGGTTGTGAGAGATTGTAGAGGCGTGCTTTTGGCAGCTTGGCGCCGGGAATGAGGTTAATGGGACAGTCAAACTCCCGGTGAGGAAGTAGCTCCTGAACACCGCTCTCGGAAAACACGTCTGAGAAATCAGAGAGAAATGATGGCACAGTTTTAGTAGACACCTCTGCAAAAGTCGCTGTGAGACAATTCTCTCTACAAAAGTCACTCCACTCATTTATTTGCCTTCCTTGCCCATCAATAGTGGGGTTATGTCTAGTGAGCCAGGGTAACCCCAAAACTAGAGGAGAAGGCAATCTGTTAAGGACAAAACAAGATATATCCTCCACATGAGTGTCACCTACAGCTAGCCGGATATTGTGAACAATGCCCTTCAGAGATCTCTGTGAGAGTAGAGCAGAGTCAATAGCAAAAACAGGTATATCCTTTTCTAATGTTCAAACCTGAAAACCATGCATGGCTACAAATTGAGTGTCAATAAGATTGACGGCCGCTCCACTATCGACAAAAATCTCACAAGAAATGACTTTGCTCTCTAGCGCCACCCTGGCAGACAGGAGAAAACGGGAACTGCAGGTCAGAGGAAAAGCATCAATTCCTACATCATCTTTGCCCAAAGTAGCAGATGAAGCAGAATTTGATGATTTACCTTTTGAGGTTTTTCTCTTATTATCGCTCTTAGTACAGTTCAAGAATCTCCTAGACGGACAAACATTTGCCAAATGACCTATGCCCCCACAACAAAAACACACCATACTCTGTGGACTAAATCCTCTTTTATCAGGGGCAAGTCGACCTAGCTGCATGGGCTCCTCCTCAGAGGGGAGCGAGACAGGATGAGGCCCCTGCACACTGAATGAGTCCGCACCACTGCCCCTAGACTGACAATGGCTGGACAGAGAGGTCTCGTTTCTTTCTCTTAGAGCCTGTCAAGGCGTACCGCCAATGACATGGCAGACTCTAAGGACGTTGGTCTCTCATGGAAAGCAAACGCATCTTTCAATCTCTCTGAGAGACGACAGGACTGACTCCGGAGTGCAGCATCATTCCAACCTGAATCAGCTGCCCATCTCCGAAATTCAGAACAATAAAGCTCCGCAGACAGTTTGTTCTGGCATAAAAAACGTAAGTTAGATTCGCCAGAGCAACACGATCCGGGTCATCATATATCTGCCCCAGGGCCACAAAAAATCTTTCCACGGATCGAAGGGAGGGATCCCCTGATGGCAGCGAAAAAGCCCAAGTCTGAGCATTACCCCTGAGCAGGGAGATGACAATCCTCACCCTCTGCTCCTCATTACCAGAGGAGTGGGGACACAAGCAAAAATGGAGTTTGCATGCCTCTCTGAAGCGAACAAAATTCTCACTGCCCCCGGAGAACGTTTCCGGAAGTGAGACCTTTGGCTCGCAACAGACTCCATGGGCCGGAGCAGAGCCCAATGCTTGAAGCTGAGTCATAGATTGACGGAGATCCGCTACCTCCAAAGAAAGACCCTGCATGCGGTCAACCAGGCCAGAAAGCGGATCCATGTCAAAAAGGATGGTTTTGGTGGATTATAATGTCACGGCTGTATGTGAGCAACAAGAGGATACACCGTAAATAGAGCTACTGACCGGACCCAAACTAGGGAGGATAAAGGGTGACCCCTGTCAGACCCTCAAAGCTCTCCCTATGCTGCTAAAGCACATGCCCGGATCCATATGGTGGAACGAGGCATGCCCGCGTACCTAAGACTGATGACCACTGTAACCCCTACAATAGGGGAAGGGGCACGGCCACCGGTGCCCTGCTCAGTATATGGAGGGAACCGTGGTCGCCTCAGATCCAGTCAGAAAATAAACAGATACACAACAATGTCTGCACACTTAGCTGAAGGAGCTGCAGCAGCAGAGAAGACGGATCCAAAGACAGCTGGCAATATCCGGAGTACTTGCTGCAGCAGAACACAGGTCCAGTGAAATGATAGCTTACAAGTGAAGATACTCAAGCAAGAGTTACAACTCAAATGAGAAATATAATCCACACCCTACAAAGGAGGAGGGGTGATTTAAAGGCAGGGAAATCAAACGCAGGAGGAACAGCTGGGAGGAAGGAAACAGAAAGTAAAAACCTCATCACAGGGGCGGAGAAACAGAGCAGTGAGAACTCCTCCAAGCTCTAGTAGGGACATCATCACAGGGGTGGAGAAACAGAGCTGTGAGAACGTCTCAAAGCTCTGGTAGTGACAGTGCCTGGTTGTCCAGCAGTGTACTTTTCAGAGATCTTTAGTCAGAATGGAAATTACCATTCCATTCTCTCCCCCCCCCCCCCCTTTTGGGCAGCAGTGGGCTAGTCCTGCTTTCTACCAAGGGAGGGGTTACAGGAAGCTGTAGTTAGTTGTTAGTTGAGAGTTAGAAGGAGACCAGAAAAACATTGCACAGTGAGGGGGTGTTCTCCCCTCCTGCAGCAGGGGTCTTCCAGGGGAAGCAGCTTGTAAAGCACCTCAAAACCTTGCAGTTCATAGACTAAGTATTATGAGGGGGTCATAATACTGAAGCCAGAGAACAGCACAACAGAGAGAGAGAAAGCAAAGTATTCAAGTTCACCTGCCAGTTTATCCTTAGCCTGCTGGAGCCAAGAGAAAGATCAAATATCATTTAGATGACACCAGTTTATTGCAAGCTTGTTCAAGTAAACCCGTTAACTTCACCAAGGCTGGACTCTACTTATTCCACGAATTATAACTCCTTTGCTGCTCTGCAGCCTAACCCCTGGGAACTACAGAATCAAGGTAGAAGCACTGCAACACAAACTATTTGGGCCACAACATACCACTCGGCATTCCTAAACATGGGATCCGATCACCCTGGAGGCCTGCCCGTTGCATATACATCGGATGCAAATAAATAAATAAAGGTAACCAGATACTGTATGTGAAATATACATGCATATTATAGGGTAGATATATGTAGCTCCCTCTTGTCAAACAAAAACAGCTCTGATACATCTAGTCATGGGCTCCAGAAGACTAATGGAGGTATCCTGTGGTATATGGCACCAAGACATTAGTAACACATTATTAAGTCCTGTAAGCTTCAAGTTGAGGCCTCCATGGATCAGTTTGCCATTCTAGCATATTCCACGTCAACATCTTGAACTCTTTGTCATGTTCCTTAATGCATTCCTGAATAATTTTTGAATGTGGTAAAATGAATTATTCTGCTGAAAGAGGCCATCATCTCATTAGGGAATACCATCAAATAAAGGGGTTACTTGGCCTGAAACAATGTATAGGTAGGTGGTACATGTCAAAGTAATATCCATATAAGTGGACTCAAAGCTTTCCAGCAGAACATTGCCCACAGCATCACACTTCCTTTAGTTGCTTGCCTTGCCCCACAGTGCATCCTGCTGCCATATATTCTGTAGGTAACACAACCAGCCATCCATATACTGTAATGTAAAAGAAAACATGATTCATCAGACCAGGGCACCTTCTCTCATTGTTTTATGGTCTAGTTCTATTGCTCACATGTCCAATATAGACACTGTTGGTGGTGAAAAGGGTCAGCATGTGCACCAGTCCACCAGTCGTGCTTCCTTGAACAGACCACTAGATACTTGGAACATCCAATAAGACTTGTCATTCTGGTGATTGTTTGACCAAGTCATCCAAGCCAATTTGGCCCTTGTCAGAGTCACAGATAATACATAGCTATTTTCATACATAGCTATTTTTCGTGCTTCCAACACATAACTTAAAGAACTGAATAATCAGTGCCTAATATATTCTTCCACTTCATAGGTACTTCAATGTTATAGATGATCGATGAAAAGTATGTACATATTAAATATTTTTATAAATAAAATTGAATATTTCAAGCTTAATTGATGTCAGACTTTGGGTAATGTGAAATTCTTCCTGTTTGCAGCAATAATTAAGATTCAGTAATGTGCTGGTGTCTTTTAACATTAAACTATGAACTATAATCACTTGTGAGTCTCTGTCTTCTGAGAATAATGAAAGAGGTTGATGTTTGAAGTCATTATTCTGAGTGTAGAAATAGAAAATGTATTCTGTCTTCATTTGGTTCAGAAAAGAAGTATTCATTAGAAAGAACAAGAAAAACTATTTTACATTTAAGAAGATGAGAAGCAGTGTCCCTATTCATTTTCTGTTCAGTTCATTCAGTTTGAGAGAAATACTGTGTAAGATTTAGACAGTGTAAATTTAGTCTAGACAGTCTAAAGATGTGCCAAATTTATCACAGTGGCTCATGCTGGATAATACACTTGGGGCCTCTTTACGCTGTTTAGTCTAGGTTTATACTATCTATTAGTTGGTTGAAGGGTTTGTCCGGGTTCAGAGCTGAACCCGGACATACCCTTATTTTCACCCAGGCAGCCCCCCTGAGGCAAGCATCGGAGCATCTCATGCTCCGATGGGCTCCCTTGCCCTGCACTAAATCTTGCAGGGCACGGGCTCTTTTGTTTATCATAACACACTGATGGGTGGAAACTTCCGCCCGGCAGTGTGTTCGGTGACGTCACCGGCTCTGATGGCCGTTTTACTGGCTAGGGCAGTACTAAATCCCACCCATCAGTGCCGGTGACGTCACCGGGCTTCCTGGCAGCACCATGGAGAGCCCCGGTACATCACCGGATCTTTAAAAAAATGCCTTTGCCCTGCACGATTTAGCGCAGGGCAAAGGAGAGCATCGGAGCATGAACTGCTCCGATGCTCAAGTCAGGGGGGCTGCCGGGGTGAAAATGGAGGTATGTCCGGGTTCAGCTCTGAACCCGGACAACCCCTTTAACTTCGTGATGAATTTTGCTCCAAAATTCTACCGCAATTTTGGGGCAAAGTTTTGCAACAAACTCCATGCTCCTTTCAGATAAGTAGTGTGCCTTTGTTACTAAACCACATCCAATTGATGAGCAAAGTTCAACAATTGTCTAAGACACAGTAAATGTGGCTTACAGCATATGAGCCAGAATTCTATCCCAATTAAAATTTTGGCACACATTCATTAGTACATCTGCCCTAATGTAGTCTGTGCCCACAGTTTGATTTAGCCTTTTGTTTAAAAAGAGGTAGTTATGTGACTTATTTTGGCTTATGATGTTGCTGATATTTACAGTATAGTTATTATAAACTAGGGATTGAATGGTATGGAGAAACCTATTTTGATACATATTAGGGAATTGTGAGTTAATATATAGTAGTTAAAGTGTAGAGCAGCAAGAGAATGCTTAATTGAACTTGTGGTGGCATCCAAGGGGAAATTAACACGTGTTACTGGGCTTCCCCACAAATCATCCCTCTGGCAGCAGCATAGTCTTCAATTAGCTCATTTGTGAATGACCCTTGCAATAAACAGGGATTGTTTAAAGTGATAACCTCTTTAATTTAATAGTTACTTGAACCATGCAAATGTAGGACCATGAGGTGATTTTGTAGTCTAGCACTGGTATACCTTATTGTCATGGTAGGGAGTAGTAAACCTTGAACTTGCCTATCCCACTGTCCCTACCTAAGCAGTGGCCCACAACTGGTCGACAGTCAGTGTCAGACTTGGGTGCCTAGGGCCCACCTGTAAAATTAATTCTTGGGGTCCACTGTATAGCTACATGCAAACAGTTTCAGCTCACATTGTGGCAGATAGCAGCAAGACATTACAAGGTGATTATGAGGGTCCCTCCAGTGACATCGAGAGGGCAGGTCCCAGCCTTCTGATGCATCTATAATAATTAACTGGGTCATTTGCTACAGAATCTACCCAATTTGGTAATGTTGTATGCTGCATATCTACAGTATATGTAGTGCAGTCAGTCTATTCTGCCACTTCTGTGGGGTATCGGGTCTAGGGGTCCACCTTGTTTAGGGGCCCACCGAAGTATTCACCTGTTCAACTGTGGGCCAGTGCAAGCCTGTCTACTGCCCCTTCCTAAATAAATGCAGAAGTCTATATGGGAGGGAAGACCAGGAGGAAAATAATAAACTAGTGACACATCAGCAGCTTCAAAAATAGAAATATGGTGGAAACAACAAGCCAGGTCAGATCAAGAGGGACAAAACTAAACCGAATCAAGAACCACAAATTAGAGCCAGAACCATGCCAAAGTTAATATCAGGAGAGTGGACCGGGAAAACAAGAAGTAAACAAATCAGATACCATACCAAGCCTGGGTCAAAACCAATGTTAGCGATGATTTTGCAGTTTAAATACACCGTCAATTACCCAATGAACGAGCGAAATTCTCGTTAATCGGGTAATTGGATCTTTTGTGCAGTATAAAAGATCATCATTTCCCAGTGGCAGATTGTGCTGTGTGAACAAGATCTGCTGCCAGGAAGCAACGAGAAAGTATGGCGAGAAGCGATGGCTTTAGTTCTCCTCAGCTAGCGATCGACAGATTGTCAGGAAAATTGTCCTGTGTTAAGGGACCTTTAGTCTTACTTCATACACACATCTGCTCTAGTATTTTTTACAGTAAAAAAGGCACCAAAAACCGTATGTGAAAAAAACCTCCAAAAATGCGTGAAAGTGCTGAAAGACGCCACTATAATGTGTAATTCCACTCTTAGGAGACAAATTGTGGCAGGCGCAGCACTATGAAGTGCCTTTTGCGCTGTGGCATTAGAAGAATTTTGATATCTCTGATTTTTATTCTAACCAGACTGTCTATTGCTCTGTAATTCCTCTAGCGCCGTTCTATGGAAACAGTAGGTTTAAAGAGCACACTAAATGCTTCAAATAACTTCTTTATTAACTTCAACTTTTCTTCATATATAACACTGCCGCCTCCGTAGCAGCAGATAGTCCATGTACATAACACGTGTTGAAAAGATATCACATAATGGCAGTATGCATAAGATGGTGGTTTAACTGTTCAATCTTGTCATTCAACATAAAATGGTGGATATATTTCTCTCTTCAGTATCTGTACTGTCACTTTAAGTTATTTAAACACTTTATGATCTCTCTGAGAGGTATATCTGGGGTCTAACTAATAGTTCACTTGCAGTATGCAGTTAGCAGTGACTATTTGCAGATTGGTGGAGTATGGTCTGGTATGGTTGTATGCAATTTAGATTTCAATATGGAATCTGAATGCTTGCAATTTGTAGCTTGCGATTGCATGGTTGCAATTGAATTTGGTGTAACTGCAAGTAAACACATATATATCTAGTTCAGTATACAGTTCTAAACACAATACTAACAATATGAACATTATACAGGGTGGGCCATTTATATGGATACACCTTAATAAAATGAGAATGGTTGGTGATATTAACTTCCTGTTTGTGGCACATTAGTATATGTGAGGGGGGAAACTTTTCAAGATGGGTGGTGACCATGGCGGCCATTTTGAAGTCAGCCATTTTGAATATAACTTTTGTTTTTTCAATAGGAAGAGGGTCATGTGACACATCAAACTTATTGGGAATTTCACCAACCATTCCCATTTTATTAAGGTGTATCCATATAAATGGCCCACCCTGTATAACTGTTTTAACTACCTACTTTGGCCTCTTGTTCCCATACAACTCAGCTATCAGTGGATTGAATGTCTTTTCAGCTCCTGTCTCTGGTGAATAATGTTTCTAGCAGCAGGAGCTGGGGGAATTCCCAGACAGGCTGTGTGTGAGGCTGGCTGTGATTGGTGAAAACTCTTGCTGTATGAGAAGCAGGCTGTGACTGGTCCAGACCTCTGCCTAGCAACACCAGACCACCACTAAACTTTCTGTTGTTTTTGCTGTGTCACTGAGCTTATCATACACTACAAAATGAATCTTAGAGGCATATATCCTTCTTCTGCTTCTGTGAACACAAAATATAACAGTAATATGACATCCAAAACATGATGTCACAGTAAATAACTCTGCTTTTGTCTTTAACACATAAACATGGGAACTGTATTAAGGCTATTGGCAGGTTTAGCTGTATACACATATAAGCTATACTAGCAACCTAGGACAGGTCTTAGCTGGCCAGCTACGCTTGCAGCGTACTCAAGTTGTGTGTAGTAGGTGTTTCTGGGTGATGTAGTGCAATATACACTAACCTGGTACAGCTGACTCTCTGCAAGGGCAGGTATAGGTAAGGAATAGTTCGTGACGCCAGTGCCAAGTAAACGGTGGCACGCCGTTTGCGGATGCAGGAATAAATCGAGGAAACGTAGTCTTAAAACAGAACTCCAACTTTAGTAGTTTTCCAAGCAGAGACAATATAGGAAATGCAGTTCCTAAGCATACAGTTGATTTTGCAATTCGGTCGATGCAGGCAATTCAGTTATAGCAGGGTAATTACAGAGTGTTGAACACAGGACTTGCAGCACAGGAGCTTGCACTCTAATTCTGTCTGATCCTGGAATACAGCAATTCTTCACCAAGGCCCATTAACCTAGTTCTGGCTTTATATCCTTGGCTATGGCTTCTATAAGTACCTCCTCTGTCTTTCTGAGTACCTCTGGCTTTCCTGATCTTTGCCTCTGTCTCTCTCAGCTTCTGGACACTTCCTCAGGCTCTAGAAACTTCTGAGCTGTGGTCTAGACTGACTTCTGCACTCCACACTAGATCAGGTTACACTGACTTTCCCTTCCTTGTCTGGCCCTTATATAAACTAGGGCTCCCTAGCTCCCTCTAATGCCTAAGAGCTGGAATGACACCCCTAGCCGGCCTGTACTTGCAAGTTTCATAGCAACAGGGAAATACATGCATTACATTACATGACATTTTATAAAACTGACATATACCAACTTCCCCATAATTAAGGAGGGACGACAGCACACCAAATGACACTTTGGTAGTGACGGGTATTACAGTTCCCGTACACTACATACCCCACTGCTTTAAGCTGAGTACGACCTCGTACTCCATCATGGGTCGCCCAACTGGAATCTCTTCCTGAAATAGAAAATAGAGACATGCAGGCATACATACATGTAATTCATCTGCATTTACATTTACATCAGGTCCAATTGGCAAAGGTGAAGGGTAGTGACAAGGGGCGTCGTTCTCTTCTCTCAGGATAATGAATGGAACGGGGGCGCTGACCTGGCACAGCGTAACATTAGAACCAGGATAGTCCATGACAATGAATAAGTCCATGATAAAACAGTAGAAAACGGTATAAAAGTTCTTGGAGGCTCAAATAACAAACATGAGTCCGTACCCAGGTTATTTCTTATTAATCACAGAGGCTCTCATGCGGTGGAGTCCATCTCTGGGCACATTTCCTTAGTATGAAGTTGCACAATAAAATGACAGCATAATAACGGGACTACCCAGGAGTTTCCCATGGGTGTATCACAGGCAAGGGCTCACGTGGAGGAGTCCATTCTTGCGCACAAATGTCAAGTAAGGTATTGCCCGTGGCAACTGTTTGGGAGGAGACACCACCAGAATAGTCAAAGTCTCCTAAACGGACTGGTGGGCGTCCCCTGGTCATCCGGGTAGACCTTCTCAAAACAGGGGTCTCCTCTTCCCTTAGCAACGAGGTAGAAGGGAGAGGAGCAACAGGAGGGTCTCCATCCGTGAAACCTCGGTCAGGAACAACTGGAACAACAGGAACAACTGGAACAACAGGAACAACTGGAACAACAATATCCGCGAGAGGGGGAACTGGATCCGGAGCATCTTGAACCGGCTCTGCTGGAGGTGAAGCTACAGTAGGTGCCAGAGCAGGCACCAGCAAGTTCAACCAAGGTGTCAGAAGCCAATGCATGGGATCAGCGTCATACCTCAGATTACTAACAGCCTGCATAGGATCCTCGGGCTGTAGTGCTGACTCTGACACAGGATATTCAGATCCAGAACTCTCGTCGCTAGGTTCTGGTGTCAGGCAGAGCTTTAACCGGTTTCGGTGTACAATTTGGGATCCCTTGTCTTCCCGGGTGATCTCATAAGTGTGAGTTCCAACATTTGGGATTGCAGTGACAACATAAGGACTTCGCTCCCACTTACTGTCCAATTTGCTGGTACGACGGTTATTCTTTAACCATACCACGGCCCCTATGGTCAAGGGTTCTGCATGGGCTGCCTGATCATAGTCTCTCTGCTGTCGGTCTCTAGCAAGGTCCATACGTTCCTGAACAATGGCTTTGGCTGAATCCAATCGCCTTTGGTGCTCAGCAACCCAGTCGGTGTTAGGTAATGGGTTAATGCAATCAGGCACATGTATGTCCAATAAATGATCAGCAGGCAATGTCCCTTGGCGCCCAAACATCAAGTAAAAAGGGGTATACCCGGTGGAACAATGTATGGTATGATTGTATGTGAACATGAGCTGTGGCAACAGACTGGGCCAATCTCCTCTGTTCTCAGGAGGCACGGCCCTCAGCATCTCTATCAAGGTCTGATTCATTTTTTCACATAATCCGTTACCTTGAGGATGGTAGGCCGTCGTCCGGATCTTCTTACAGTTGTGTAAGCGGCACAGTTCATGGAACAGATGGGACTCAAAAGCAGGTCCTTGATCGGTGAGGATCTTTTCTGGACATCCATAGGGCAGGAGGAAGTGCTTCCAGAACATTTCGGCTGTAGTCTTGGCTGTCTGGTCCCTCACAGGCACTGCTACAACAAACTTTGTGAAATGATCAATAATAGTCATGGCATAAGCATACCCTGAGCGACTAGGCTCCAGTTTTACATGGTCGATGGCGACAAGTTCAAGAGGACGGGTACTTACAATGGGTCTTAGTGGTGCCCTCTGATCATGGTGCTCACTTCGTTTCAAGGCACAGGCTACACACTCTCGACACCACTTTTCCATGTCTTCTCTCATGCCCACCCAGTAAAACCGCTGGCGGATAGTAGCCTCAGTCTTTTGGACCCCAAAGTGACCGGATTGATTGTGGTACATCTCCAACACCATACCTGCATCTCGTCGGGGTATGAGAATCTGATGCACTCTCTCGTTGGACACTGGGTCTAGGCTTCTCCGTAGCAATAGGCCCTTTTGTATGAAGAGTTGCTGGCGCTGTCTCCACAGTTTGATGAGCTCAGGATCTGCACTCTTACGCCGAATCCTTTCAGGGGCTCTGCCACTAGTAATGAAGTCCAACAACTCACCCAGCACTCTACTTTCAGACTGTAGTTTCACCCACCTTTCTTCTTTAGGATCAGGCCTACTGGAGGGTGAAGGAACTGCAGCTCTGTTATTGGTAGCTCGAGCCTGGTCCTGTTGAGCAAACTTGTTATAGAAAGCCGGCATCTCTACATCTTCCCAAGCATCTCGTACATCATCAGGAGCTGTCTCTGTGGGAAGTCTGGATAAAGCATCAGCATTATCATTAGTACGTCCAGCACGATACTTTACAGAGAAATTATAGTTGGCAAGGCGAGAGGCCCATCTCTGCTCCAAGGCCCCCAATTTAGCTGTATTTAGATGCGCCAGAGGGTTATTGTCAGTGAATGCAATGAACGGGGTGGCGGCTAGATAATCCTTGAATTTTTCTGTCACCGCCCACACTAATGCCAGGAACTCTAGTTTGAAGGAACTATAATTCTGGTCATTTTTCTCAGCTCCTTTCAGGGAGCGGCTTGCATATGCTATCACTCTCTCTTTTCCCTCTTGGATCTGGGCTAACACAGCTCCCAGGCCTCGCTTGCTAGCATCAGTATAGAGATGGAAGGGCTTGCTATAATCTGGATAACCTAACACTGGAGGCTCGGTCAGTTTCTTTTTTAGCAATTGGAACGCTATCTCTCTTTTCTCATTCCACTCAATGGGCACAGGAGTTCTAGGACTCTTTTTGGGTTGCCCCCTCAAGAGCTCCTGGATAGGATCAGCTATTTGAGCAAAATGGGGGATAAAACGTCTATAGTAGCCGGCAAAACCCAGGAAACTCCTCACCTCTTTGACAGTAGTAGGAACCGGCCAATTACAGACAGCTGCCAATTTATCAGGGTCAGGTTGCACTCCCTCTCCGCTTACTATATGCCCCAGGTATCTTACTGCAGGTTTGAGCAGGTGACACTTGGATGGCTTTACCTTCAAGCCATATTTGATAAGGATTTCAAATACTTCTGCCAAATGTTTCAGATGGTCCTCATATGTTTTTGAGTACACAATGACGTCATCAAGATACAGCAGCACTGTTTCGAAGTTTTTGCGACCCAAACACCGTTCCATTAGTCTCTGGAAAGTTCCTGGGGCATTACATAGCCCGAACGGCATACAATTGAATTCGAACAGGCCCATGGGAGTAGTGAAGGCAGTCTTTTCTCTATCTGCAGGAGCCATGGGTACTTGCCAGTAGCCACTGGTCAAGTCCAATGTGGAGAAATAGGCAGAGGAGCCCAGAGCAGTTAGTGACTCCTCAATGCGGGGCAGTGGGTATGCATCTTTGTGGGTTATTTGATTAATTTTCCTATAATCCACACAGAAACGGATACTACCGTCCTTCTTCTTTACAAGAACCAGGGGTGCAGCCCACGGACTACGGCTGTCCCGGATCACATTAGAGTCTTTCATTTCTTGGATCATTTCCTTTACAGTCTGATATGAAGTAGGTGGTAAGGGTCTGTATCTCTCCTTGATAGGACGATGAGAGCCAGTAGGTATGGTGTGTTGTATGACACTAACCTCTCCATAGTCAGTAGCATGCTTACTGAAGGCCTGGTGGTGCTCCTTGACAAGCTGTAGAATCCCTTCTTGTTGATGTTGGGGGGTAGTCTCGTCCCCTACATGGAGCTCTTCCCACCAGGGCACTTGTGGCTGGGTCACCGGCGAACATCTGCTGTCTGCAGCTGGCGGCTTTTCTGTCACTGGAAGACGAATGATGTCTTGGAAGGACACCTGGGACAGCTGGGCAACAGGGCAATGCTTAGTAAGCGCAACAGGATGATTACTCAGATTAATCAGACGGACAGGTACTTTACCTTGGGAGACGTTCACCAGGCACTTGGCAGCTCTCACATAAGGATAATCCTCCATATGGATTGGTTCCACCAGGGCTGGATAATCTCGGCCTTCGACTCCCAGGACAGCACGACACCACAAAAGAGTTTGAGAAATAGGAGGCAAAGTCACAGGCTTAATATCACGGATCCTGGCAGTACAAATTTCTCCTTTCCCATTAGCAAACCTCTGCTGGGCACTTAACACAGTAATAGTCTTTTGAATCACCCTTCTGGATGCAGAGGAAGCAGTGGGCAAAGTCTGATGTAATACAGCAAGTATTTCTGAATAACAGTTTTTGAAGACATTGGTGCCTAGAATGACAGGATGTCCTCCTCTGTCACCGGCCTGTACTACGATCACTCCCTGTTGAGGCAGGGTTACTTCTCCCACCTGCAGGGTGGGTTCCCAGTATCCATGAACCTTTACTGGTTTGCCATTGCTGGCGATAATTTCCACCCAGGAGTCAGGCGGTTGGGTCAACTGGTTGGTGTCCCAGAACTTTTCAAATGCAGGCAGCTGAATAGTAGTGACCTGAGACCCAGTATCTAATAGGGCTTCAAAGGGGATCCCGTTGATCTCTATATTGATTTTAGGATGGGATCCTACATAACGTGGCATCCAATTTGGATCCTCTGGACCTAGTGTTCTACCTCCCGAGGGGTGGTCCTCAGCCTCAGGGGTTGCCCGTTTAACTGCCAGCACGTGGATTCTGTGTGTCCCAGCTTTTTGCAGTATGTACACACGGGCTTCTTGCGACCTCTATTACGCCTCCCAGGATCCCTGGGGTGAGTCTCTTGGTAAGGAGGTGGGAACGGCCTAGGAGGTGACAGGAATTCTTCTTCTAGCATTATGGGTTTTTCCCATTCCTCTATTTTTCTGCACACTTTCTCTAGACTTTTAGTGAGGTGATTTACTTGCTCTGTCAGCATGGCAATAGTATCAGTAGCTGACACTTGAACAGCTTGGCCGGCCTCAGCTCGGTTAGTGACAAGCGGTTTTGGCTTGCAGGCTGATGACTCAGATAGGGCGCTCAACTCAGGAGATACAGTGGACCCCAGAATTTTTATAGCCAGTTCTTTAAAGTCCAGAAAGGCACTGTTAGGGTGCTGGGCGGACAGCATCTTTAACTGGGTCCTTATTTGTTCACTAGACACCCCGTTGATAAATTGTTCCCTCAGGGTCTGGTCCCGGTTATCAGCCTCTTTGGGATCTATCTGGATTACAGCCCCTAAAGCCTCCTGAAGTGATAGGGCAAAGTCACGGAGGGACTCACCGGACTTCTGTTTCTTGCCAAAGAAGTGCATCTTTATCTCTGAGGCAGTCCTAGTTTCAAAAGTGGCTCTGAGGCGGGTGAAGATCTGTTCTAGAGTACTCCGCTCAGTAGCAGGCCATGATAACACTTCCCTGCGGGCAGCTCCCTCCAGTTGCGCCAGCATGATTTCCATTTGCTGGTCGGCATTTATAGGGTACAATCGGAATAGTGCCAGCAACTTTTCTTTAAAGTCCCTTAGGGTATGGGTCTCTCCCCTGTAGCGGGGGAACCATGGGGCCCCGAAATAGTAAGGCATGGTAAAGGGCATCATGCTGGGGGCTGTAGGATGATTAGGAGCCGCAAGCTCTCCCGGGGCCGGCTGCTCAGGCACTCCTGGCTCTGACATGGTAGTCTATTGAGAGGTGGCCGCTGGCGACTAAAGTGGCCGGTACACTCCCCTTCCCTCCGGTTACAAGTGCTTACCGGTATCGCTGGTCTTGCGCAGGCCAAGTCTCGCGAGATTCCGGACGTCCTGAGACCGCGGTGACGCAGGAGAAGCAGGGCCGCAGCGGTGCGATGATGAAGAGGGGCGGGACTCTCTGTGTCTTTGCAGGGATCCGCCCACGAATGTCCTCAGCGGCGCGGGAAACTTTACTCCAGGCAGCCGGTGGCCATCTTTAGCAAAACGCTGTCCATTCACTGACAGCAAGCAGGATTGTAAAAAGTCCACAAAACCACACTCCAATGCGGCGATTTTCTTCCTCTGGGTAGCGCAACACTGCACAGCGCTTTTTAGAGGTTTTTGGTACACTTTGGGTACGATTTTCAGTCCACAAAGTCCACTTGAATAAAACAGGAAAATTGTCACTTTGGTCACAGGGCAACTGTATAAGGCACAAAGTTCACGCTTCTTGCACTAGAAAGCGTGCGTATCCTGTTCGTGACGCCAAAAGAGAGGTGCAGCGTACTCAAGTTGTGTGTAGTAGGTGTTTCTGGGTGATGTAGTGCAATATACACTAACCTGGTACAGCTGACTCTCTGCAAGGGCAGGTATAGGTAAGGAATAGTTCGTGACGCCAGTGCCAAGTAAACGGTGGCACGCCGTTTGCGGATGCAGGAATAAATCGAGGAAACGTAGTCTTAAAACAGAACTCCAACTTTAGTAGTTTTCCAAGCAGAGACAATATAGGAAATGCAGTTCCTAAGCATACAGTTGATTTTGCAATTCGGTCGATGCAGGCAATTCAGTTATAGCAGGGTAATTACAGAGTGTTGAACACAGGACTTGCAGCACAGGAGCTTGCACTCTAATTCTGTCTGATCCTGGAATACAGCAATTCTTCACCAAGGCCCATTAACCTAGTTCTGGCTTTATATCCTTGGCTATGGCTTCTATAAGTACCTCCTCTGTCTTTCTGAGTACCTCTGGCTTTCCTGATCTTTGCCTCTGTCTCTCTCAGCTTCTGGACACTTCCTCAGGCTCTAGAAACTTCTGAGCTGTGGTCTAGACTGACTTCTGCACTAGATCAGGTTACACTGACTTTCCCTTCCTTGTCTGGCCCTTATATAAACTAGGGCTCCCTAGCTCCCTCTAATGCCTAAGAGCTGGAATGACACACGCTCTCACCAAAATTACTTATAATTCTATGTTCTTAGTGGTAGGACTTGAACATAAATTTGAGGAATTTTTCATCAGGTTCTCAACTTCCAAGTGTCTTTTATCACTCTCGAGTAGAACAACTAACTTCTGTATAGGACGTTTCAACTTGATTGGAATAGTGAGACGTTTTCCTTTTTTGTCAAGTTTTGAGTCTCCTATTTGTAACAACACTCTTCTTATTAGTCTGTCTTCATCCTTTTGAACTTCTAGAACTTTGGCCAATTTCCATTGACTTCTAGATAAATTTTCTTCTTTCACTAACACTATGTCACCAACTTGGACATTTCTTCTGGGTGTTTGCCATTTACTTCTTAGCATAAGATTGGCTAAGTACTCTTTCCTCCATCTATTCCAAAAATGTTCTGATAGATATTGAACTCTTCGCCATCTCCTTTTAGCACATAAATCCTCTTTGGTGAACTTACCAGGCGGTGGCTGTATGTAATCCGACTTAAGGTGAAGGAGATGGTTTGGAGTTAAGGGGTCCAAACTTGTTGGATCGTTGATGTTATTAACTGTAAATGGACGACTGTTAACAACAGACATTACTTCATAGAATAGGGTCCTAAGTGAAGCATCGTCTATTCTTCCGGCGTTCTTTTTCAACTCTGAACTTAACACATTTCTCACAGTTCATGTCTTTCCCAAACTCCTCCTGTATGGCTTGCATGTGGAGCATTCATATGAAAATCACACTGTTTCTCTAACAAATACTCAGTTACTTTTTCTTTATCAATCTCTTTTAGCGCTTTCTTCAATTCATTCTTTGCTCTGACAAAATTAGATCCTTGGTCAGATCTAAGCTCTCTGACGGTACTTCTAATGGCTATGAAACATCTTAAGGCGTTGATGAATGCGTCAGTTGACATATCTTCTAAGATTTCCAGGTGAATTGCTCTGGAGCTTAGACATGTAAATATTAGTCCATATCTCTTGTACTCCTTGCGGTTCTGTTTGGTGATGTATGGGCCAAAACAATCCATTCCGCTATAAAGAAATGGTGGTCGTGGGTTTACACGATCTGTCGGTAAATCTGACATTCTTTGATCTTCTGTAGGTCTACGTGCCTTTCCGCAGACTACACATCTATTTATATACTTTACTATAACTTTGCTTTCTTTTATTATCCAGTAACCACCTTCTCTCAAATAGCTTTGGGTAAAGCTTATTCCTTGATGCAAGGATTTGTTGTGGTAGTGATCAATAAACAATCTTGTGAAGGTAGAGTTTTTGGGTAGAATTGCTGGATGCTTCACTCTGTTAGGTAACAATGCATTTTACAGTCTCCCTCCCACCTTCATTATACCATACTGCACAACAAGATTAAGCTTGCACAATGGGTGGTTGTTTTGAAGTCTTTTAGGTTCTTGACTAAGTCTCTTCAACTCTTCACTGTAGAATCTCTGTTGAATGAGTCTTATGACTGTTTCTTCAGCTTTCATTCTTTCTTCTACATTCAACAATTCCTTCTTTCTGATTCCCTTTGCCAAATGTTGAATTTGAGCTACTACATTTCATGACTGTATTCCATTTTGAACATCTGGCTAGTCTTTAAAATATGTCATCTTGACACTTGGCAGCAGTGCTCAATGCTTAGACAACTTTTACTTCTGGATCACCCATAGACAATTCTGTGTAACCTTTACCGGGCGTGATTTCCTTTTCCCAAAGGAACTCTGGACCGGTGAACCAATTAGAATTTTTCAATTCTGTTACATTCAGGCCTCTTGAAGCATGATCTGCTGGGTTATGCTTTGTCTCAATGTGATGCCAATGTTACAGATTTGTTATTTCCCAAATTTTCTTAACTTTGTTGGTGACAAAAATAGGGAATCTTTGAGCTTCGTTGTTTATGTATCCTAGGACAACTTGTTGTCACGGAACCATGAACCAGACGTACCACAAGAGATAAGTGAAAATAAGAAGGCTTTATTGAAAATAAAGCTGTAAAGCAAAAGTCCAAGCGGATGGTGAAACCGAAGCAGAGTCTTTGAGAGGCCAGGGGTCAGGAACCAGAAGGGTAGTCAGACGAAGCCAGGATCAGGAACCAGCAGGGTAGTCAGACGAAGCCAGGATCAGGAACCAGCAGGGTAGTCAGACGAAGCCAGGATCAGGAACCAGAAGCAGCAGCAGTCTTAGAAGCATGTGAACACAGGAGGACCAAGCAAGGAACTTAAGCCACAGACCTCCTATATATATGAGCTAGGCATCCAGCTCCTCCCAGTGGGAAGGAGGAGCCGCAGGGTGGAAGGCTACAAGAAACCCAGAAACCAAGATGGCCGCCAGCACATGTCAAACGAAGGAGAACAGCAAGAAGGTAAGACCATGACAGTACCTCCCCCTCAAGGGCCCCTCCTCCGCGGAGCAAAAAACGGTTTCTGAGGGAAGCGTGCGTGGAAGGCTCGGAGCAAGGCAGGAGCATGGACATCTGCGGAGGGAACCCAGGAACGCTCCTCTGGACCATAACCACGCCAATGGACCAAAAACTGCACCCGACCGCGGACCAGGCGTGAGTCCAGGATATTGCTCACCTCATACTCCTCACGATTGCCCACTCGGACCGGACGAGGCCGAGGAACCGAGGAAGTGAAACGATTACACACCAGTGGCTTCAACAGGGAGACATGAAACACGTTAGAGATCCGCATGCCAGGAGGAAGCGCAAGGGCATAGGCTACCGGGTTTACCCTGCGAAGCACTCGGAAGGGACCAACAAAGCGAGGCGCCAGCTTGGGAGTGGGCACTCGAAGGTTGAGGTTGCGGGTGGACAACCATACACGGTCTCCGACCTGGTAGGAAGGAGCAGGCGCTCGTCTGCGATCAGCCTGGAGTCTCTGGCGCTGCGCAGAAGCCTCAAGGGACTTCTGGATCTGTACCCAAGAAGCACGTAGGACGGAAAGGTGATCCTCCACAGCCGGAATATCCTGGGGAGAGAATACCTCCGGTAACACGGCAGGTTGGAACCCATAATTGGCCATGAAGGGAGACGTCCCAGAGGAAGAGTTCACCGCCGTGTTCCTGGCAAACTCAGCCCAAGGCAGGAGGTCAACCCAATTGTCTTGGTGATCGGAGACATAGCAACGAAGGAATTGCTCCAAGGCCTGATTGGATCGTTCTGCGGCCCCATTGGACTGAGGGTGGTAGGCCGAGGAGAAGGAGAGATGAATCCCCAACTGGGAGCAAAAGGCGCGCCAGAACCTGGACACAAACTGACTCCCCCGATCCGACACAATCTCCTTGGGCAAACCGTCCAACCGGAAGACCTCCCTGGCAAAAATCGTGGCCAACTCTTGTGCAGAGGGTAACTTCTTGAGAGGAACACAGTGGCACATTTTGGAAAACCGATCCACAATCATGAGAATGACCGTATGGTCTCGGGATGCAGGGAGGTCCACAATGAAATCCATCCCCAGGTGTGACCATGGGCGCTCCCCGGTGGCTATGGGTTGCAGAGGGCCCAACGGAAGGTGCCGAGGGGACTTACTCTGGGCACAAACGGAGCATGCCGCTACATATGCGGCGACGTCGGAACGTAGGGAAGGCCACCAGAACAGACGTGAAACAGCCCAGGACAGCTGATTCTTTCCAGGATGCCCCGCGGTCTTGGAGTTATGGTAGGTTCGCAACAACCGAGTGCGCAACTCCTCAGGCACAAAACATCTGCCGTTGGGTCTCCCAGAGGGAGCACCAGATTGAGCCGCCAAAATCTGCTCACCCAGGGGAGAGGTCAGGCTGGTGCGAATGGCGGCCAGGATCTGATTCGGAGGTATGACCGAAGTCGGAATCGACTCCTCCCTGGACAGCTCGGAGTACTGCCGTGATAGGGCATCCGCCCTGATGTTCTTGGAACCGGGTAGGTAGGAGACCACGTAATTAAAACGTGACAAGAACAGAGCCCATCTGGCCTGACGTGGTGTCAATCTCTTGGCCTCAGAAAGGTAGGTCAGATTCTTATGGTCCGTCAGGATGAGAACCGGAACCACCGAACCCTCGAGCAAGTGCCTCCATTCTTTAAGGGCCTGCACGATGGCCAATAACTCCCTGTCACCAATCTGATAGTTGCACTCCGCGGAAGACAGTTTCCGGGAGTAAAACCCACAAGGAAGCAGAGGACCCTCTGGTGTTCTACGCTGAGACAGAAGGGCGCCTACTCCCGTCTCAGACGCGTCCACCTCGAGGACAAAGGGCAACCCAGGGTTGGGATGCGACAGAATCGGAGCCGACACAAAAGCGGACTTTAGGGCCTCAAAAGCTTGGATGGCCTCGAGCGGCCAGACCTGGGAATTACTGCCCTTCCTGGTCAGATCCGTGAGAGGCTTGGCCAGCATGGAAAAGTCCCTGATGAACTTCCGATAATAATTGGCGAAGCCCAAAAAGCGCTGCAGGGAACGAAGACCACTGGGCTGGGGCCACTGTAAGACAGCCGAAACCTTCTCAGGATCCATGGAGAACCCCTCAGCAGAAATGATGTAACCTAAGAAGGTTACCTGGGATCGGTGAAATTCGCATTTCTCAAGCTTACCGAACAGCTTGTTCTCTCGTAACCGTTGCAACACTCGTCTGACATCCAGAATGTGGGCCTCCATGGATTCAGAATATACCAAGATGTCATCCAAATAGACCACCACACACTGCTGCAACAGGTCACGGAAAACATCGTTGATGAATTCCTGAAAGACTGCGGGCGCATTGCACAACCCAAAGGGCATAACCAAGGATTCATAATGACCGGTCCTGGTGTTAAACGCGGTCTTCCACTCATCGCCCGCCTTGATCCTTACCAGGTTATATGCCGCCCTCAGGTCGAGTTTGGTAAAGACCGTGGCCCCTTTAAGGCGATCGAACAGCTCGGAAATCAAGGGTATCGGGTAAGCGTTCTTGATCGTGATGCGATTGAGACCCCTGTAATCGATGCAAGGCCTCAACTCACCGCCCTTCTTTTTCACAAAGAAAAATCCAGCCCCTGCCGGGGACGAGGATTTGCAAATGTGTCCGCGTGAAAGCGCCTCCCTCACGTACTCCTCCATGGCCTCATTCTCCGCTACCGACAGTGGATAGACTTTGCCACGAGGAGGAACGGCACCAGGTTGTAACTCTATGGCACAATCGTATGGGCGGTGCGGAGGTAGGACAACCGCGCGCACCTTATCGAATACATCCCGGTACTCCTCGTATTCAGGAGGCAACAGAGAGTCCGAGGAAGTACACAGCAACTTGACAGACCCATGGATGCAACTAGCCCCACACTGCGGTGACCACGAGAGGATCTCGGCCGATCTCCAATCGAAAGTCGGATTATGCTTCTGGAGCCAGGGGTACCCCAAGACCACCGAGTAGTGTGGAGACGAAATAACCTGGAGGCAGACCGACTCTCTGTGAACGGCACCAATGGCTATCCCCACTGGAAGGGTCTCATGAGTCACGTGTGGCGGCAGAAGGGGTCTGCCGTCTATCGCCTCAAGAGCCAGTGGAGAACCTCGAGCCTGCAGAGGAATGGAATTGGCGGCAGCGAACACACTATCAATGAACAAACCACCAGCACCAGAGTCCACCAACGCCTGGGTCGTCACCGAGCCCCCGACCCAGGAGAGGACAACAGTGATCAGTGGTTTGTCAACACGGGAAACCGGGGACGAGGAGACTCCACCCAAGATCTGCCCCCGACAGGATCTCAGGTGCGAGCGTTCTCCCGGACGGTTCGGACATGCCAACCGAAAATGCCCACCGAGACCACAGTACATGCATCGGCCCTCGCGTCTCCGGAGTACCCTCTCCCCCTCGGACAGGCGAGCAAACCCCAGCTGCATGGGTACACCCCCAGACAAGTCATCCCCAGGAGGCGTGGGAGGAGAGGGAGGCACGGGTGGGACAGCAAACGTAGGCGCCAATCTGTTAGAAGACCTCCGCAGGCTCTTCTTAAAGGAAGGTCTCTCCCTGAGTCTGGTGTCAATCAAAATCAGGAAAGAAATAAGAGACTCGAGCTCCACTGGTAGGTCCTTAGCTGCAACCTCATCCTTCAAGGCATCCGAGAGACCATGAGAGAAAGCAGCAACCAGAGCCTCATTATTCCAGCCCACCTCTGCTGCCAGGGTACGAAACTCAATGGCGTATTCAGCTACGGATCGTGAACCCTGTCTGATGGACATAAGGAGCTTCGCAGCAGAGGCAGCACGAGCCGGCACATCGAATACCTTCCGAAGAGAAGCAACAAAACCGGAAAACTCGGCAACCACCGGATTGTTGTTCTCCCATAAAGGGCTGGCCCAGGCCAAGGCCTTGTCCGAGAGCAGCGAGATCAAGAAGCCCACCTTTGATCTCTCAGTAGGAAAGGCATGTGGCAGCAACTCGAAATAAATGCCCACCTGGTTAAGGAAACCTCGGCACTGAGTTGGCTCTCCCCCAAAGCACTGTGGAAGAGGGGCAGAACCGGTCATACCCCGAAACACCGCAGGCGCAACAACAGGTGTCGGGGTAGACTCTGGCGCAACAACCGGAGCGGCAGTAGGAGCGACAACCGACCCATCGGCAACGGGAGCGAAAGGAGCCGTGCGTTCAAGCAGGGTTAGCAACGCCACAGCGAACCGACCCAACAGGTGATCCTGCTGATCAAGTCTGGCAACCAGCATGGGTAGCGAGGATGGCCCTGTACCGTCAGAATTCATGGCTTGGTCCTAATGTCACGACCATGAACCAGACGTACCACAAGAGATAAGTGAAAATAAGAAGGCTTTATTGAAAATAAAGCTGTAAAGCAAAAGTCCAAGCGGATGGTGAAACCGAAGCAGAGTCTTTGAGAGGCCAGGGGTCAGGAACCAGAAGGGTAGTCAGACGAAGCCAGGATCAGGAACCAGCAGGGTAGTCAGACGAAGCCAGGATCAGGAACCAGCAGGGTAGTCAGACGAAGCCAGGATCAGGAACCAGAAGCAGCAGCAGTCTTAGAAGCATGTGAACACAGGAGGACCAAGCAAGGAACTTAAGCCACAGACCTCCTATATATATGAGCTAGGCATCCAGCTCCTCCCAGTGGGAAGGAGGAGCCGCAGGGTGGAAGGCTACAAGAAACCCAGAAACCAAGATGGCCGCCAGCACATGTCAAACGAAGGAGAATAGCAAGAAGGTAAGACCATGACACTTGTGAGTCTGTCCAAAAATATTCTTCATCTATTTTCAATTCCAATTCTTCTCTCAGAAACTTGCTTATACAACGGCTGCTGTCAGTTCAAGTCTTGGTATTGTCTGAATACTGGTAGGTGCAACTCTGACCTTTCCCATAACCAGGGCAGAGTGTATCTTTTCTTCTCCTATTACTCTGAAGTAGAAGCACTGACCATAACCATAACTACTGGTTTATGAAAAGTGATGAAGGTCTATTTTCTTGTACTTTCCGAAATAATGAGGTACAAAACATCTGGGTATCCGAACTTCTCTCAAGTTTTGCAAGTCTCTTATCCAACTCTCCCACCTTGGCCTCAAGTTTTCAGGTATGGGCTCATCCCATCCCAACTTCTGTCTACATAATGCTTGCAGTATTTATTTTGCTCTGAAGACTACAGGGGCCAAGAATTCCAATGGATCAAATATAGAAGCCAATGCGGAAAGAATAGTTTGTCTAGTTGCAACTTTCTCTTCAATAGATACTTCAAAGAAGAACTTGTCGTTCTCTACATTCCATCCCAATCCAAGTACGTTCTGAACTGGAAGATGATCATAATTGAGATCTAAAGTACATTCTTCATTGTTCATGCACGTTCTGAGTCACTGATGGATTCCAGTACCTCTATGTTGTTTGAGATGAATTTGTGAAGGCGCAGTTTTCCTCTTGTGCATAACTCTTGGCTTTCTTTCACTAGTTTGATTGCAGATTCTGTAGACTCTATACTTATGAGACCATCATCTACATAAAAGTTTTTCTTCTGAAAATTTTCTGCTGATGGGCAATCCTTTTCATTCTGATTAGCCAGATACTTCATACCATAATTGGTGCAACCTGGAGATGATGCTGCTCCAAACAAGTGTACTTTCATTCTGTATTCTGCTGGCTCTTAATCTGTATCTCCATCCTCCCACCATAGAAACCTCAGGAAGTCTCTATCTTCATTTTTCACATGAAACAGGTGGAACATCTTTTCAACGTCACACATGACCGCTTTGGGATACTTTCTGAATCGACAGAGTACTCCAGGCAGAGTGTTTGTAAGATCTGGTCCTTTTAGTAGATGATCATTTAATGCAACACTATTGTACTTTGCTGAGCAATCAAATACTACTCTAATGTTATCTGGTTTCTTTGAGTGGTAAACACCTTGATGTGGGATGTACCACACTTCTCCTTCTTTAGGCTGATTATCAACTTTCTCTGCATGTCCTTCTTCAAGGATGGCTTCCATGAATTTCAAATAATCCTGCTTGAATTTGGGATCTCTTCCCATTTTTTTATTCAAACATTTCAATCTTGCTAGGGCAAGATTTCTGTTATTTGGCAGACAAGGTCGCTCTCTAAAAGTCAAGGGCATTTCAAGATGACCTTGTTAATTCTGCTGAATACTTTCTTCTAGAGTGTGTACGAACTTTATGTCTTCTTGAGATACACTCTTTTCTTTAGAACTTATGTCTGCAAAGTAGGATTCAAGGATCTTGATTACTTTTGCTGGACTTACAGTTGGTAACTCTTGGACAGATATTTGATGACACAATCCTATCACCTGTCTTGAGTTTGCGAACTGCTGTTTTCCTCCAACAACACCACATCCTAGATCAGTTTGAACAGTGTAGGGTTCACCCTTCCTTCCTGTGATTACCTTTCGTGGTACCCAGGCTTCGGGACAATCGTAGCCTATCAACAATCCAACACCAAACTCCTTCAGCGGGGACATTTCATGAGATATGACAGATAGGTGCTCCTATTCATTGGCTGTTTCACAGGTAGGTATGCGATCTCGATCTAGAGGTATATCATCTTTTGTATAAGCTGAAGGTAGATCTAATGTGCAGTTTGAATGAAGTCCTCTAACTCTCAGTCCTTTGACCCTTTGACTGTTCACTAATGTGTCTCTCCCCGTCATTGTGGTGAGTTTGGGTTCATTGGTTCTGTAGCCACTTGTAATTTCTTGCAGATTTCTTGATCAATGAAGGTGACATCACTCTGGGCATCCAGTAGCGCATAGGTGTATACCTTCTTATTTCTCCCATTTAGGATTTAATATGCACACTGGTACAGCCATTGATGTGCCATTGCTTTCTCCTTCCCTCACTCTGCAAGAAAATACCGATACTTTCTTTCCTTCCTCAGTATCTTTAGGCATTGAGGATTTATCTTTCTTTGGACATTCTTCATGTAGTGGTGTAGGATGGCACACTGCATGTGGCCTTTTTTTAGGCATCCGAAACACAGTTGGTTATCCAGCACAATTTTTTTCTTTTCTTCTTGGGACTTCTACTTCAATTGTTGCCACTTATGTATGGAGTGGTTCTCTCCACAGAACATACACTTGAAGGTAGTCTGATGATTTGTCGGTTCTGTTTCTCTACTGATCCCAGTAGTGACTTTGGACTTGCTCTCATAGGTATCAAGACCTTTAGCTGCTGCGTTGGTTGCAAAGCTAGTTGCTCTTGCACATCTTAGCTCTCTTGCAGGCCTTTCTTCTAAGGATTTTAAGACCTAAGATGATGTTACTGGATTACATGCTATCCGTGCTTCCTTATTGACGAACTCAGAGACCTCTTTAAAACTTGGGAAGTTGTTACCTAGATCTAACTGTTTAGTCACATAGCGATTCAATCTAGAAGCCACTTCTTCAGGTAGCTTAGTTAGGATCTTGTGGTTTTCTAGATAGTCGTTCAGAACTTCTAGTCCTTGAACATGTGGAATGGCATTGCTGCATGCTTGCAGGAAGTCACCATACTTTTGGAGTCTGAAGTGTTCTTAAGGACTTATTTTAGGCCAGTTGTTCACTTTCTCTCTAAAGACTCTTTGTACTAAGAAAGGATGACCATATCTTGCATTCAATTTTTTCCAAGCTTGTTTGTAGGCTTCTTCGTCTTTTATATAGAAGTTTACCGTTAAGAACTTCTTTGGCTAATCTACCAACATATCTCTGAAGGTAGAATAACTATGGAAGGATAATAACTTATTTCTTCACTGCATGCTTGAGATTTCCTTCCATTCTCCTGGGCATATGAAGGAAAGTAGGAGTATTTTTCTTCACTTAGTACAGATTTGAACTTATGACTTCACTGACTGATATCCTCCTCATGTACTCTTAGTCCGGCTTCTATGATCTTAACTTCTTTCTGCCTTTCCAGACTTTTCAATTCAGATTCCATTTGATGGCGCTGTGCCTCCATTTCAGCTTCCATTTGAAGGCGCTGTGCCTCCATTTCAGCTTCCATCTGATGGCATTGGGCATCCATTTCAGCTACCATTTGATGGGGTTATGCATCGTTTTCAACTTTCATTTAAGCCATCAGTTGACGCTGCGCCTCGATGGCAGCTTCCATCTCAATTTCTGCTTTCTTGACAGCAAGTTGTTCATCTAATTCCATTCTTTTGGCTGAAGTATTTGAGGACTCTGAAATGTGGGTGGCACTTCTGCTAGCGAAGGAAGTCACACTTGAGATTGTGTTTCCCCCTAAGGACCTAGCATAGTCTCTCATAAAAAGCTTGTTCATTCTGCTTCTTGCTTTAACTTCATAATAGTTTGCTGCAGATGATAGTTCTCTCATGAGCTTTACTAAATCTTTAGTGACCACAGTACATGTGTCCATGTTCCTTACAATATCCTGGAAAGGTGTCGTAAGTGACCGCAGGTTGACATATGCTGCCATAAGCAATGATTCAGATTCTTCTACCGTCTCTACCATATCACTCAAGTTCCCTTTTATACATTCTTGCTTTAGCTTTCTACGAATGTCCTTAATGTATGATTTCCACTTCTCATACATTCTGGCAAACTTTTTTCCTTTTAATGCTCTTCTTGCTCCATATTTTCCAGAATCTTTGGGATCGGTTTTCTGGCACGTGATGAAAGTCTTAGTTCATCTGCTTGGGGTATATTTGTTTGAGGCAAGACTAATGCTGCAAAAGAATCTTCTACCTCAGACAGGTTCCTTTGCTCTTCAACTTCTACTCTAGCTACCTTTGTATCCTCTAACAGTGGCATGGTAATACTAGGCTCAGATATTTTCCTTTAAATGCTATAACAATCAATACAAATATTAAGAGTCCTTTCACTTTAAATACAATATTGACAAATGCAGAAATAAATGACTTTCACTTTAAATGTAACAGCAATAAATGCAGTCAATAAAGGCCTTTCACTTTAAATGCAATAGAGTCCGTGTAATACAAACTGTCCTTTGTTTTTTATTTGAAAGTCTTTTTCTGAACACAAAAATGTCTCTTTATGTCAAAGCCTATATGCAATGATAAGTAATAAAGGAGAGCTCTGACCTTACTCTGAAGAGCAGGATACTGCGATCTGAAGCTTTCTGGAACAAATGTCTGTCTTAAAGGAGACTTGTCTTTTCTTGACGTGATGCGATGCTCTGCGCTCACTTGCGATGTTCTGTGCAGACTTGCGATGCTCTGCACTGAGTTGCAATGCTCTGTGCAGACTTGCAATGCTTTGTGATGACTTGTGATGATCTGTGATGACTTGCGATGCGCTGGCTTGGATATGCTGCTGCAGGCTTTGAGCCTAGTGGTGGGAAACTAGCTGACTGCAGTACGTGGTCTCTCCGTGGATAGCGGTGCCGGCACTCTAGCTCTGGACTTTGGCCACCCACCATACGTCTCTTTCTCTCTCTAGGGATCACAGGAGGGTTGGCGCTCTTTCTCTGACTATCTTTCCTTTGCCGTTCTGCCACTTTAAGAGTCTGCTGCAGTTTGACTAATGCACTCGTTCTATGGCCTTTATGGTAGCTCCGCTGAGATGTCTTTGCTTGCTCACTCAGGGAACAGTTGCTGCGCGGTGGTATATGCTGGCGCTCCTCTTCTCTAATGATCCCTTTACTGTGCAAGTTGAGGAGCACTATCATTTCGCCCTCTGAGGGTAATAGTTCCCCTGTGGCAGGCGCAGCACTATGAAGTGCCTTTTGCGCTGTGGTATTAGAAGAATTTTGATATCTCTGACTTTTAGTCTAACCAGACTGTCTATTACTCTGTAATTCCTCTAGCGCCGTTCTATAGAAACAGTAGGTTTAAAGAGCACACCAAATTCTTTAAATAACTTCTTTATTAAATTCAACTTTTCTTCATATATAACACTGCCGCCTCCGCAGCATATAGTCCATGTACATAACACGTGTTGAAAAGATATCACATAATGGCGGTATGCATAAGATGGTGGTTCAACTGTTCAATCTTGTCATTAAACATAAAATGGTGGATATATTTCTCTCTTCAGTATCTGTACTGTCACGTTAAGTTATTTAAACACTTTATGATCTCTCTGAGAGGTATATCTGAGGTCTAACTAATAGTTTACTCGCAGTATGCAGTTAACAGTGACTATTTGCAGATTGGTTGAGTGTGATCTGGTACGGTTGTATGCAATTTGGATTGCAATATGGAATCTGAATGCTTGCAATTTGTAGCTTGCAATTGTATGGTTGCAATTGAATTTGGTGGAACTGTAAGTAAACACATATGTATCTAGTTCAGTATACAGTTCTAAACACAATACTAACAATATGAACATTAGATAACTGTTTTAACTACCTATGTTGGCCTCTTGTTCCCATAAAACTCAGCTCTCAGTGGAGTGAATGTCTTTTCAGCTACTGTCTCTGGTGAATAATGATTCTAGCAGCAGGAGCTGGGGGAATTCAGACAGACAGGTTGTGTGTGAGGCTGGCTGTGATTGGTGAAAACTCTCTGTATGAGAAGCTGGCTGTGACTGGTCCAGACCTCTGCCCAGCAACAACAGACCAACACTATGCTTTCTGTTGTTTCTGCTGTGTCGCTGAGCTTACCTTACACTACAAAATGAATCTTAAAGGCATATTATCTTTTTCTGTTTCTGTGAACACAAAATATAACAGTAATATGACATCCAAAACATGATGTCACAGTAAATAACTCTGCTGTTGTCTTTAACACATAAACATAGGAACTGTATTAAGGCTATTGGTAGTTTTAGCTGTATACACATATAACCTATACTAGCAACCTAGGACAGGTCTTAGCTGGCCAGCTACACTAATCTGTACAATAATTTGGACTCAAGCAATCTGCTGACATCTGGGAATAATAGGGGGGATTTACTAATCAAAATGTGCCAGAATTGTCCATGCATTTGCAGCATATTTAGTGTTTTAGAAACTTTTTGCAACCTTTTTAACAATGGACATAACTTAGTGAAAGTAGGTGTGGCTTTGTGGGGGAAACTGGCCATGGCTTAAAAGTATCACAATGTGCCAAAAAGTAAGCAAAAAATGTGCTGCATTTTTTGGAGTAAACTAAGCCAACCAATAGGTGGCATAAACTTAGACTAGACAGTGCAAGGGCTCATACACACAACCGTTTCCACATTTAGCGGAGTAGAATGGCCGGCCCCTAATAGAACAGTCCTATCCTTGTCCATAATGCGGACAAGGTTAGGACACGTTCTATTTTTTTTAGGGGCCATGGTACGGACATACAGATGCGGACAGCACACATGTCTGCTCTCCACATCTTTTGCGGCCCCACTGAAGTGAATGGGTCCACATCCGACCAACAAAAAATGCAGATGAGATGCGGACCAAAAATACATTTGTGTGCATGAGCCCTAAAGGTGTGCCAGATTTAACATCAAGCATCAGCTACTGTGATAAATCTACCACAGTTTAAGACTGTATTAATGTTAGTAAATCTGGGCTATAGACTTTATTACTTTTGTAAAACTATTTCACTGATTTAAATGTACAGTATTTCAGTATTTCATCAAATCAAACACAGCAATGTATGTAATATGAATGTGCAATAATTACAACTGTAAGAACAATAGAGGGTCCTGCAGGTTTGGAATCTAGCCTGTTATCCCTGTATGAGCAATAAGAATTTACGAAGAATCCTTGCAATGTGCCTCTTGATGGACCTGTACATACTTTAGCAGTATATATTATAGAATAACATTTGTGTTTTGCTAATACAGGAAACCTAAACCCATTATAATGTATCATATTGCAATGTACATTAGGATCAATAGTCCATGGTAGCATAAGGAGCGAAATATTAATCAATAAGCTCATAGCAGAACCAAACACAGGATTTCTGAAGGACCATTTACAGCCCTGCTGCAAGAAGAGAGGGCAAGGATAATGAGATTTCAAATGTTGAATTGGGAATTACTAGAGGCACTGAATACTGAATCGGTGCCCTTCCAATCTTGCTCTATAGCTACATAGTATGTAATACATATATTGTATACTATATGTCCTGCTCTATCTAATGAACAAACTACGCAATAAAAATGCACAGCAAACCTCACTTATTGGCCCCTTATGAAAAATGACATTGTGAATTTACTTTTAGGATCTTAGAGATGGCTCCTTTCTATAGCCATAGACCCCACCTGCTTAGATTATACCTTGATTAAAGTGTTGTCCATTTTCTAAAATCCATTTTAGTTAGAAGTGATAACAAAAAGCAGTTAGATATGTTGAAACAATCCCTTTCCATGTACAGTCCTGATCAAAAGTTTAAGAGCACTTGAAAAATGGCAAAAAATCATATTTAGCATGGCTGGATCTTAACAAGGTTCCAAGTACAGCTTCAACATGCAACAAGAAGAAATGGGAATGAGACAAAACATTTTTTGAGCATTCAATTTAATGAAAACAATGAATAAACTGAAACAGGCTGTTTTTCAGCTAATCAAAAGTTTAGGACCACACCTCCAAAAAAAAAAACGAAACCCCCCCAAAATAGAAATCCAACTTCCAAACATGAACTCAGTAATGAGTAGCTCCGCCGTTATTGTTTATCACTTCAAAAATTCGTTTCGGCATGCTTGATGCAAACGTTTCCATGAGGTGAGTGGGAACATTTCTCCAAGTGGTGAAGACGGCCGCACGAAGGCCATCTACTGTCTGGAACTGTTGTCCATTTTTGTAAACTTCCCTTGCCATCCATCCCCAAAGGTTCTCAATTGGATTTAGATCAGGGGAAGACGCAGGATGGGCCAAAAGAGTGATGTTATTCTCCTGGAAGAAGTCCCTTGTCCTGCGGACATTGTGTACTGTAGCGTTGTCCTGTTGAAAAACCCAGTCGTTACCACACAGACGAGGGCCCTCAGTCATGAGGAATGCTCTCTGCAACATCTGGACATAGCCAGCGGCCGTTTGACGCCCCTGCACTTCCTGAAGCTCCATTGTTCCACTGAAGGAAAAAGCACCCCAGACCATTATGGCGCCCCTCCACTGTGGCGCGTAGAAAACATCTCAGGTGGGATCTGCTTGTCATGCCAGTAATGTTGGAAACCATCAGGACCATCAAGGTTACATTTTTTCTCATCAGAGAATAAAACTTTCTTCCACCTTTGAATGTCCCATGTTTGGTGCTCTCTTGCAAAGTCCAAACGAGCAGTTCTGTGGCATTCAAGGAGGCGAGGTCTTTGAAGACGTTTTTTGTTTTTAAAGCCCTTCAGTCTCAGATGCCATCTGATGGTTATGGGGCTGCAGTCAGCACTAGTAAGGGCCTTAATTTGGTTCCTACAGCTGAGTGCTGATGACATTTTTTTGGGTCTTCCACTTGACTTTTTTGTTCCATAATCCTCAGGATCATTTAAGAATTTAAGAAATTCCAAATGACTGTCTTACTGCGTCCCACCTCAGCAGCGATGGCGCGCTGTGAGAGACCCTGCTTATGAAGTTCAACAACTCGACCACGTTCAAAAAGGGAGAGTTTTTTTGCCTTTGCCATCACAACATGTGACTACCTGACAGAAAATGACAATGAATGCACATCTTTTCACAGATTTGGCCTTTTAAAGGCATGTGGTCCTAAACTTTTGATCAGCTGAAAAACAGCCTGTTTCAGTTTATTCGTTGTTTTCAATAAATTGAATGCTCAAAAAATGTTTTGTCTCACTCCCATTTCTTCTTGTTGCATGTTGAAGCTCTACTTGGAACCTTGTTAAGATCCAGCCATGCTAAATATGATTTTTTTGTCATTTTTCAAGTGGTCTTAAACTTTTGATCAGGACTGTATATGTATGAAATTAATGGTTTGCATCTCAATGGTAGTGGGAAGAACTATTTTGCACTGTTTTACCCCATTCATTCAATTAAAGTTGTATAATTTCCTAATGTATAAGGAGGTAACAACTCCTACCACAGAAATGGTCGACCTAAATGGTTTCACAATATCAATGTGAATAGGACGTTGACTCCATTAGACTGGGCTCCCCTGTAATACCGAGGCATATAGATTTCACTGGGGCTGGACCTGGAGTATACTCGGTGCATCAGCAACCCCTGGATGAACTGTATTTGGGTTATAAAATTTAGGGGAGACATCCACCTTGTGGAAGTGGCTTCCTATGAGTAAAAATCTGACTTTTCAACAAGTCGTGGGATATGACAAGGGAAAATAGCTAAGCCAAATATCCATCCGTAGACAGCTGTTTTGGGGTCCTTGCCCCTTATTAGTACAAATTAGAATTCTGGCTGGATGGGTGCAATGCCAATGATACAGCTTAGGCAGGAAACTGGTTGTCCTTAAAGAGTCCAGCCCCATATAGAGATTTACTGGAACTGTTCTATGCAGTGGCGTACATAGAGAAAAGGGCCCCATAGCAAGGATCAAACCAGGCTCCCCACAGGACAGAAGGGTTTCTTCCTAAACCCTTTTCAATTACCCTTGGGCCATTTTTCCACTGCCTCATTTGATAAAAGTTGTTCCTTTAGAGCAGGCATCCTCAAACTGCGGCCCTCCAGCTGTTGTAAAACTACAAACCCCACAATGCTCTGCTGTAGGCTGATACCTGTAGGCTGTTCGGGCATGCTGGGAGTTGTGGTTTTGCAACAGCTGGAGGGCCGCAGTTTGAGGATGCCTGCTTTAGAGGGTAGAGTCCTGACCAAGTTTTCACCTCCAGTAGAAGAGGAGATGATCCCAACTAAGACTGGGCCCCCTCTTAACCTGAGCCCCATAGCAGTCGCATGGTCAGCCACTATAGTAGTTACGCCCCTGGTTCTTAGTTATGAGCGGCAGGGGTCATATTCGAAATTCGCGATATTTCGCGAATATTTTATAGAATTTTCGTCGAAAATTAGCAAATTCGAAAATTCACGATTTTTGGAATTCGAATTTTCGGATTCAAATTTTTTATTGCGAATTTTTCAATTTACAACTATTAGACAAAGAAGATTATAGCACTATATTAGCTAAATTGCTCTATATTCGATTTTTTTCGAATATTCTCTATATTGCTATAACTTAGTTTTTTCGAATATTCGTAATATTCTAAAACAAGAATATATAGCAATATAGCGAATATTAAAAAAAAACTAATATAGAGTAAAATTCGCAAACACTACTACTCCTAAAGTCAAGTATATTGCAGCCTTCTTATTGGCCCACAAGCTAGAAGCAGTGAGGGATCATGTGTACTGATAAAAAAATAAAAAAATAAAAATAAATAAATCGAAAAAATAAATTTGAATATTCGAAATTACGAATATATATAACTATATTTGAAATATTCGCAAATTTTCGAAGTACCTATATTCGCAATAAAAATTCGAAATTCGAATATTCGTGATCAACACTACTGGTTCTATGGGATGAAGACTTATTGATTCATATGTACAGCGCTATGGAATGAATGGCGCTTTAATAATAAATAATATTAATAATAATGATCCATGGGAAAACAACATGCACAGAGGGATCTTCTAAAGCCACTTCCACAAGGTGGCACTAGCAAGATTTTACACACAAATAGACAAATTTGAAGACAAGCTTCAAATTGTCCTCTGTTAATAAATCAGGACCAAAGAGTCAAAAATAGAAAGAAATAAGTAGAATACATGAATGGGGAACTCCGAACCACAGACAAACATGGGGCTTTTAAGCCATTCTTCTGTCCACGTGCCGCTTGAGTGACCTTACAATTTTTCATGTTCTGAACCTTTTGCACAATAGTTAAAGCATCATTAGTGTAGAAGGATTATACTCTATAGGGTGCTGCCTTTGTCTCTAATCATCCCAGCTATCTTATCTGCATGAGGCCTCATCCTCCTTAACCCTTTAATTACTGGGGAATTTTCTATTTTTTCTTTTTCGTTTTTTAAGACTTTTTTTTGATAGTTCCCATAGGGAGGACAGGGGCTGCTGCATACATGCTCCGGCTCCCCACCAGGGTGAGCCAGAGCACACCTGGGAGCATGGGCTTCCAGGTCTTAGGGCATCCAGATACCATGGTCACATTGGACCACAGCATCTGAAGGTCTAGGAGCCCATTTAAAACAGCATACACCCGGCAGCTATGGTGCACACTGCATTTGCCAGGCTGTCTACGTAACTTTACATTGGGCGGTTGGGAAAGGGTTAAAATGGGAGTACCAAAGTTCTACCACAAATTACGGTACATTCTAGCACATCTAGATACAAAGTAAACCCCTCTTTAAGTAGGCTAAAGTTACATTCACACATGGGCACTGTTATAAAATATTAGCAATTGATTATTAGAAAACTATATATGACCCTGATGACTATGTTTATGTGTCAATGCTCTTCGTGATACACACAAGACTAGG